>NC_143437.1:23701071-24012142 GCF_987193195.1 Phasianus colchicus
CTGATAGATTGATGTTGTATTTACATTTAGATTAGATTAGGTCATTATGATTAGAATAATAGTCTTCACTGATTCAATTTTGAGCCTTTGTTTTCTAGATGAAGATTATTTTCCTGGCAAACACATTGGAGGAATTCATAATTTGACTCAGAAATATATACTGCCTTTGTCCCCAGCAGGGAAAGGCAGAAAACTGCCCTTTGCTTTATCCTCACCTGTTTTCAAATCAGGTCTCTAGTGGTAGGGGGCCCCTCCAAAAAACTCGAAAGCCTCTGGTCATGGCAACTTTTGGACCACTTCAGATGGCAATCAGCAGAAATATATCCATTCACACTAGTATTACACTGTTTTGGAATCCCACGTTTATTTCCAAATAACCTTTTCAGCTGTGTGTGATAAAATAATTTTCAAGTGAATAAATGCTAGACGTGCTACACCTCAGCCATAGCAAGCTGCCAGACGTGTAGTTTGAAAGAAAATTAAATGTTTCAGAACTTCTATTGAAGGTCCTCAAACAATTGAGAAGTCAGTTTAATATAAACACTTCTGTGCATCTTTTAATAACATACAGTTTATTGCTGGGCTTACAAAAGGTTGATCAGTAGATCTATAAGCAATTCTTCGATGCCATCTGATTCTCACAATTAACTGAATATTCCCAGTTGATCAAGTCAAAAGCTAATTCATAATAAATATATGCATGTTTTAAATGGTTACTTCCTTGGAATAATTCATAATGGAAATCATCAAGCAACCAGTGATTAATTATCATATAATTTACTATTTATGGATCCTATGATACAGCTGTCATTTAGAAGGAAAATTGCCTTTTGATTACAGTATTTCCCTTAGGCATCTTGTTGTTATGTCACATAAAATAGCTATTTGGGACTCTGAAGGCAGGAGATTAACCAGAATACCCTTCCCTGCCCCTGAGTGCCATTCTCTGGATCAGGGGTGATGGTCCTGAGAGCCTGGACCATACACAGAAAGAATTTACGCTTAAAGAAACACTTTAAGCATAGCTTGACTTCAGCTAATTGGAGTGCTAAAGCAGCCAGACTGGTTGTGGGGCAGGAAAGCTGCTTTTAAGACCTGGCCTCCTCAGGATGGCTGCTCTTTTGAAGACTGATGTATTGTGCTCTTCTGAACCTTTGCCAGTCTTTGAGAATGGCCCTTTCATTTGTATAATTCTTTACTAGTTCTTTTATCAGATATTGAAAATAATTTCTTTGTGACAGACGTGCATGGTGTTCCTCATCTTGAAGATTTTCTCTCATTTTTTTCAGTTGTTTAATGCAATTTTGATTGCTGGATCAAAGTCTGCATGGAGTTAGAAACACAGATCAGATATTTAATCAATTTGAGAAACCCCTTGGTGAAACCACCTTACAGCTTTTGTATTAGTCTAATGGTTGGCAGTATACCTGTTCTAATGTATTTCGTTTTTTCTGACTAAATAACTGGGAACTTCAAATGCATTCAATAGATTACTTATTCTTTCTGAACTCTTTTCTAATGGACGCTTTTAAAGTGATGGAAAGCAATTATGTACCTGAATATTGATAAAATTCTTTATTAATACAGGACTTCTGTGTAGTGTGACACTGTGTTCCATGCTTTTTATTTTTTTAATTTTTATTTATTTATTTATTTATTTTTCCAATTGGATAATCTCAAATTTAAAATTAGAGATATCAGTTATGGAATCATAGAATAGTTTGGGTTGAAGGGTCCATTAAAGCCCATCCAGTTCCAAATGTTTCAGGGCTGCCACTCCAGTTCACGCTGCCCTGGGCCCCATCCAGCCTGGCCTCGAATGCCTCCTGGGATGGGGCACTACAGCTTCTCTTGGCAGCTGTGCCGTTGTGTCACCACTCACTAACTGAAAAATTTTCCTTTAACATCTAACCTAAATCTCCTCTCTTTTAGTTCAAAGCCATTTTCCCTTGTCCTGTCACCATCAGACTGTGTAAAAAGTCAGTCCCCCTTCTGCACATCAGCTCTCTTCAAGTAGTCAAAGGCTGCAATGAAGTCTCCTTGGATCCTTCTCTTCTCCATGCAGAACAAACCCAGCTCCCTCAGCCTTTCTTCAACCCTCTGATCATCCTTGTGGTCTCCTCTGGACCTTTCCCAACAGCTCTATGTCTTTCTCATGCTGGTGACCCCAGCCTCTGTTGCAGTACTCCAGATGTGGTCTCATAAGGGCAGAGCAGAGGAAAACGATCACCTCCTTCTCCCCTCTGGCCACTCCAGTTTTAAAGCCACTGTTCCTTTCTGTTGCATATATAATGTTGTCTTGTGGTACATGTTAGCATTTGATATATTTTAATTATTTCTGATTAATAGTTCAGTTAATATTATGAGTGGCTGAATATGTTATTTGCAGCCTTTTTCCTTATAGGACTTTTGTTTCTCTTCAGATTGTATAGGGGGAAAATGAGAAATCAAAGATTTTCTTGTTTTCTGGGATTGTTTCCCCTATTCTGGTTATTACTCTGGTAACAACTCAAAGTTATCTAAAACATATCTAAAATGCAATGTTATCTAAAAGAAATGGTCTTAGAATCAAGAATACAAGGAAATACAAGGACAGAAATGGATTGTTTTATGGAGTATTCCTTTAATGTGCAAAAACCGCACTGCTCACGATCTAATTGAAGTAAAGCTTTAAGAGATGATCCATGAACTTGAGACACTTAACCTTCAAGCCATCCGACACCCGTATGCTTTGGTCCTTGTACAGCATCATCCATTACCATGCAAAAACCTGCGTCTGGCAGCCTCTGTGGCAGTTGTGCTCCTCTCCTCACTGTGAGAACCGAGCAGGGATACCCAGGGCAAGCTGGAATGCTGGTTGGCACAGCAGGCATAAAAGTGTGCTGCGGGGAGCTCCTGCGTGCCACGTGCATGCAAAGCTTGTTGTCCCCTGCTGAAATGGTAATTATTATCAGATTCACCTATAGAGAACAATACAACTGTGATGATACTGCTGTGTTCAGGTGACAGAATTATGCATAGGAAGGGATTATGAAGAAATTTGCTATTGGTCTGTATTTTTTTCCCTCTTAAGATTTCAAGTCCGCCACTGAATTTGCAATTTCTTCATTCTTCATTTTGCAGAATGTTGTTTTTTGACAGTACGTAGGTACTGTGTCACAAATTAGGGTGGGATGTTAGACATGTACAGAGCTGTAGTAAGATCTACTTTAGTTTACAGAAGGAAGATCATGCTCAACAAAATCATCTTCTTCACAGTAACTCAGGCCTGTAGGTCCCAGATTTTCAGCAGTGTTTGTGTTCTTAGTGAAAAATCTGCCCTATAGATTTCTTGGGTATCCTTTAACATCTGCTGTTTACAAATGTCCAAACCCTCAAAGCATAGCACTTCTGCAAAAACTAATATTGCCTGAGGCAGGGACTCAAAGTCACCCTGAAGTCACTCACAGTGGCTCAGAATGAATATTTTCCAATCTCACTGCCAGTGAAGTCAAGTCATTTAGTTGTGCCGTGAGTGCACCTACCCCTTTAAGTCTTGTGTGCATTCGCTTGAACCACTGAATTTCATTTTTAGCCCACCACAGCTTTGCCCCTGTCTATGGAAGTGATTATTAAGCAACTCAAATTTGATCTTGTAAGGATTTTGAATGGTACTGAAATTAGATTCCTTGTGTATGTTATGTTAAATCGATGCCATCTGATCACTTAATTTGCTTTTCATAACCATGGTAGCCAGGCTGGCAAAAATTCAGGTGGAATGGTGTGTAGATTTGCAGAAAAAATATAATAAATTTGTATTTAGTGAATATGAGCTCAGAAAAGAATGAACTCAAAGTGACAGATGAAGATGCTTTTATATATTCCTACAGTTAGTGCTTAGGACTTGTTTTCTCTTGCTGTGACAGCCTTTTTTTGTTAAGTAAGGGTACTTTTTTAAAAAAGTTGATAGCTCAGCTAGCCATGCTTATATAAGAAATAAGTAATTACAGCAAGTATTTCAAAGTAGTGAGTGACTTCCAGAGCTAACAATAGAAGCTGAAGGTGAAATGAACTTCTTGCAGGTCATCTAATCCAGCCTACCTCACAAAACAGAACCAACATCCAAATTGGATCATAGGTTTAAATGATACACAGTTTATTCCTTATTTTGAGTGTTTACTATATATATTTATCATGTATGTTATAAGGCATACATGTAATTAATATACTGCACTGAGTTAACTGGTATGTATGGAGTTATATGTATATGATTCTGAAAGCATGCTGTATATTTCTACATTTCAAATTCATTTTGAACCTTCTTTTACTGGGGCTTCCTCACACTTTCCAGAGCACAACCTTTGCACAGAAACTGAAGGGAATGAAGCCTTCATGTCAACACTGACACAGTCTGAGCAGTCACCCAGAGATCGGCAATCAAATCTAGTTCCCTTCTCAGCCAGACCCAACACAGTGATGGCATCCTTCTAAATTATTTACAGTGCGATGCCACAGCTTCAAGATTTTTTTTTGCTTCTCAGAGCACGAGGGGCCGTAAACTTGTTGTTTTGCACAAATTATAGCTGTACTTGGAAGTCCCCCAGACTGCCCAAAGGAATTGTGCATTAATTTTTTTTCTTGAGAGTTATGGGATCAAGAACTGTTCTGACAGATGCACTAAAGGAGCAGGGTACAGGCTGATTTCTGATGTATGCCTGTCCCTAGGGTCATTGAGTCAAGGTGATGGCCCCTGGAGGCCATCTCTACTCTGTCACAAGACTGATTGTGGACATCCATCTGAGCCCATCCCATAGATACATGTTAGGTAACAAGTTGTTAATGGATGTGCAGCTTATGTACTGATGACTGATTGCTCCCAGTCTGTAGGAAGTTCCCTAGAAACAAATCCTGTTGTTTTAGAAAGAAACTTTATTTCTGCATGGAGTCTAACTTAACATCTCTTTTCTAAAAGGAACTCTAGTCATCAATGTAAAAATGTTCTTAATCAGAAGAATTTCCTCCCTCTACCTCTCTGTTGTTTTTTTTTTTTAATCTCTATTGGATAACCAATGGAGAAAGCAATGGAATGAGTTACCTCAAGCCCAAACACAACACGGGTCCAAAGTCATTCATGCCTCTCTGTGAGAATCAAAACATTTACCAGATTTTGGAGAAAGATGCACAATTTGAATAGAATTTTTGGAGGTATTCTGAAGTGTAACTGGGGAGCTTTTGTCTTGTTTTATTTTCACAGCAACTTTTAAAGCCCATTTGACATTAGTTGCATTTTCAAAATAGTTGCATAGAAATAGAGCAGAAAATGGATTCAGCAGTGAACTGCACTGGGGATGAGCTTTCATCTTAGTCCTCATGAACCAGCTTGAGAGGAGGAGCTTGAATTCAAATGATTTTTATTATATTTTTTTCATTCCACTGCATATGCTATACTGCTACTTCTTTGATGATCATGACAAACATGAAGATCTGGAAACTAGCAATTGATTTAGAAAGTTTGTGGAAACAAGAGTAGCATGACATGTTTTGTTAGCTGCATTAGCATCTGCACTGCTCTTCCAAATGTTATACGCATAAGTAATCTTTTGAAAATTAATGTCTGCTAAAAGAAGTTGGCATTCATCAAGATGTCATTTGCCTCCTTTGGTCATAAACAATTTTCTCTATCTAGTGAACAAACAATGTGTGTGACTGCAGGAAATTCTGAGTTGCTCTTACAACATTCCCCAACTACAGTCTGAGAGGCTATCCTTGGGCTCTGGCTGCTGAGGCAGTGATTCTTGTGAGGTTTAAGTTCAGCTATGTAGCCTTCCATCAGGCACCTCAAGAGAAAGGGAACAAGTACCTATGTTTGGACATAAATTGTAGGTGAGGATGTTTTTTTAAATCTTTCACAGCACCAGAAGTAATAGAAGAGTGTTTTAGGTTCATTGTGATTTGTATTTGTTTTCTCATAGAGGAAAATGAAAGAAGAACTTATACCTATGGTAAATTCTGTTTTCTAAGGAAAATACTGCATCTTCTTTCCCCCATGAAAGTTGATACTGCTTCTTGAAGAATGAGAATATTCCCTTAAGAGATGCATTTCGGCTTTGTAACTTACAGCAAATAAATCAAACTACTCTGTCAGTCATATCCTTATTTAGTAATATCCAATCATTACAATGCTTGCAAAGAAGAGAATAGGAACGTTAATTATAAGTTATTTATTTGCAGTTGTTCTAAATGCTATATAGACAAAAGAGTGTAGAATTAGCACTTTTTTTGACGGAGTCAAGGGGCATTTTGGTAAATACCACTAACTGTAATGTACTTACAGAGTGATAAGAGTGCATTAGTGTCTTCTGCATGAATTTGACTAGTCACTTTGTCTGGTTACTCAAGCAGCATAAATTGTATGTAGGTGAATTATGCTCAGAATACGAAAACATATCCCATAAATGCTTCATTTGAGAGGGCTAAATGAAAGACATCAATTAGTTTCACTTGCTCATGATACTAGCAGGATATGAGCAATGTTGTACTTCTGTTTCTCATGCAGGGTATGAATTTGATTGTACTGGTGTGAACTGGGTATAAATTACTGTTCAAACATAATGGTCCCATTTAGTCTTTATCCTGAGCATGTGAAGTGACTGCACAGATGCCAGGCCATAAAGAAACATCTGACTATTCTTCATGTTTGTCCACGGAGTACCTAATGTGCTGCTTCTATTGCACAAATAATACAGAAAAATAAAGACCAGAATGTACAAGAGCCTGAGGCTGAATTGCAAACACTGAAGATGCCTCATCTAAAAGACAGTGAGATTTGGCCACAGAGGCGTAACTACTTAGAGCTTTGAGGTGTGATTTAAATAAATTTTACTGAGAGTCTTGGGAAGAAAAACTGACTTCTAGAGAATATTATGGTCACTACAGATTAATATATATATATATCCATAGTGATAATGAACTGGAAAAACAGCTTTTAGTACAGGCACGCATTTTCTGGGTTATTTGCTGCTAAGGAGAAGTGAGACTGTAAATCTTACAAAATACAATGTTAATGAGTGTTTCAAAACAAAATTGTGCTGCCCATTATGAAAATAAAGATTTCACTTTGAACAAGCTTAGTATTGCTCACCCTTTTTGAAATTGGTTGTATGTAGGTGAATTATGCTAAATGTAATTGTTTCACTATATGTGATATGTAAAGAGGAGAAACATTCCCAAGAAAATGTTCTTAGGAATGTTTTCTCACTTTCTTGTTGTTGTTTTTGTTGTTTGTTTAGGATAGCTTGTGAGAAAATAGCCATGCTTCTTTTAGAATTGAGAAAGTTGAAGAAGTTGTGGTGTCTGAAGGGACAAATGCAGACACTGGGATCAAGTCAGAGAAAGCTTTACCTACACAAGTGCCTTTTCTTTGTGCTTCTTCCTCTTTCTCCTTTGGCCTGCCGCAACACTGCAGCCCTTCAAATGTTCTCTGCTGTGCCCTGGGGAAGGTTCAGCCTTTTCCAGCAGAGCCCACCAGGGCCATGCAGCTCTGCTTAGATTCCTTTAAGCACAATTAAGAACAAAAGATGCTCATGGTATGAGGACATATTACAAAACAGATAATGTAAGAGTATTTGCCATCTCTGACCAAAAAAAAGTCATAATGTCCTTTTACAAAGTTGTAATTCCTGTGAGATTCAAATACGGTCTTCTTCCACCAAACAGCTAATGGATTCAGATCTCTCAAATAATCTCTTATTTGTTTAAATGGTAACCATCTGATTCCCCAACTTCATTTTTGAACCTTTGAGGGACCAATGCCTTTTGAAAATCAAGAGAGATTGGTTCAACTTTGTTTTCTTTATGTATCTTCTTGACATCTTCAAAACCCTCAGAGATCTCATGACCTCTTTCAGAAATCTGTGCTATCTCTTCTTTGAATCCACAGATTACATTCGCATGGTTCAAACCATTTAACACCTTAGAAAAGACTGGTGTGGATTGGTTGATTTATTTTGGTTGTTTGTTTTGTTTTAACTAGCTTTTTTACATCCTGTCCCATTTTCTATCTGTGTTGTTTATGTACCTGGGCATTTTTAAATAAGAATTCATACGCTGCACCTATTACCTAAGCTATTTCATGCTTCACTTACTTCCATGCTCTTGGGTGAATAACCTCTTGTCCTGATGAACATGTTTTATAGATTCTTCTGGAGTTCAGTTGAATGCAGAACCTTTGAAGTATTTTTCATTTAAAAAAAAAAAGAAAAAAAAAAGCAAGTTGTGGGGAGCATGTTTGTAGTGCAGAATTTTCTAAACTCCACATTCACTATGCATAATAATTCATTGTATTTATCTGCTCTGACCTTTTCTTCTCAAATGCTTCTTTTGTGTCTGGATCATTTATTGTACAAGCTTCCTGGCAAAATTCTGTATTGTAATGGTTTTGAGAAAAGGATTTGTCATGTTTTCTGCCTTATATAAGTTGTTCCTTAAATTCTTTGGCCTGCCTTAAACAGCCAGAATTCATTCTAATTCATTTTCCTCATTTAAACATGAGATCACACAGAATCACAGAATTGCAGGGATTGGAAGGGACCACAAGATATCATAGAGTCCAACACCCTCCCTGCTAAGGCAGGTACTCTACAATATGTCACACAAGCAGACGTACAGACAGGTCTTGAATATCTCCATAGAAGGAGACTCCACAACCTCTCTGGGCAGCATGTTCCAGAGCTCCATCACCCTTACTGTAAAGAATTCCTTCCACGTGTTTGTATGGAACTTCCTATGTATGAGTTTTAGGCCATTACTCCTTGTCCCATTACTACACACTACTGAGAAGAGCCTGGCCTCATCCATTTGCCTTTCACCTTCATTTAAATATTTATAAACATTATTCAGATCCCCCCTCGTTCTTCTTTTTCCCAGGCTGAACAGATGCAGGTTACTCAGCTTTACCTCACATGGGAGATGCTTCATGCCTTTTATCATATTTGTGGCTCTCCACTGGACTCCTTCTAGGAGTTCCCTGTTTTTCTCAAACAGAGAAGCCCAGAACTGGACACAGTAGTCTAACTGTGGCCTCACCAGGGCAGAGAAGAGGGTCACCTCTCTCTACCTGCTGGCCACACTCTTTTTAACGCACTCCAGAATACCACTGGTCTTCTTGGCCACAAGTGCACACTGCTGGCTCATGGCCAACCTGTTGTCCACCAGAATACCTAGGTTCTTCTACACAGAGCTCCTCTCCAGCAGTTCATTCCCTAATCTGTACTGTGGTTATTCCTCCTCAGGTGCAAGACTCTACACTCGCTCTTGTTAAACATCATCAGGTTCCTTCCCACCTACCTCTCCAGTCCGTCCAGGTCTTATTGAATGGTAGCCTTTCAGTATGTCAGCCACTCCTTCCAGCTACTTATCATTAGCAAACTTGCTGAGGATGGACTCTATCCCTTCATGCAGGTATTTTTTTTTAAATAAAGGGCACAATTCTGAAACCTCATCTAAAATGCACGTTACTGTACAAAGCAAATAGACTGTTGTTAAAGGTGAAGTCACTGCTGGTCAGTGAAGATTACTGCCCGACTAAACTGTGTAGAAGTTGTTTTTTCTGCAGGCAAAACTGTTGATATGAAATGGCACCGGTACCTGCAGCATCTACACATATTTGGCTCCACTTAGCAACAGAATAGAACGGCATGAAGAATCTACTTTTAAGTATTATGAGAACTATATCTGCATATAAATGTAGACATTGCCTCACTTCACTCTGATTTTCTTCTTTTTATTTCTTTTTAATTGCCAATGCATGTTTACAAGGACAGACTAAGATTTTGCTGTGTTACAGCTAAGTATTTCAGAATATGACTTCTCTGAACAGCTACTGACATAGAAATATTCCATAGCTGTGCTATGTGTAGGGATTTTATTTTCCCCCTTCTACTTCCTTACACTATAGCAGATTTGGATTGGCAAATAAAATTAACTTTAGTGTATTGCTTGACGTGGTGGGACTTGCACAGATCTGAGAACCCCCATTACAACACTGCTTGGGTTATAGTCATGTTAGGTGAATTTTTTCAAATTGCCTTAATTGTCTGAGAACTAGCACAGACTTTTTATGGACTTCAACAGTAAGCAGATAAAACAACTTGCTGGAATTGCAGCAGTGGCTCAAGGTGGTAGCTCTACTGTCTTATAAAGGGCTGTACAGTTACATTAATTGGTATCTTTTCCACTACTGTGGAGCCATTCATTTCATAGCTTTACTTCTCAAAGCTCCTTGTAGTATAATATGTGTAGCAGACTCTCAGAATTGTTTATAACACTTTAAAATAACTTAACACTTTAGAAAATAATTCACTCTTTGTTGGTTTGATGGTGAGAGGAAAAATGCAATGAAAAAATGCTATTGGACAAGCAGTGATACAGAAGGACTTTTTTTGCCTGTTCTTGCTTTAACTATTATCTGGATCTAGTTCTAAATATGTAGTGTCAAACTGACTATTTAAGAGGGGAGGGAATATCAGTTGTTAGGGAACTGTGGACATCTAGTATGAAGTGGTACCTCTGCTCTGCAAACCCTGTGGTATAAAATAGTGTTGTGGCAAATTTGTGACTTTTTTTTTTTTTTGTACAAAATTCAGTGTGAGACCCCTATGGAAAGTGCTGCCAACACCACTGCAAAAAACATGTCATTTTTCTTTTTTCCCCTTTTCCTGCCATTTAGCTCAAAACTGGGTTCATTCCTCTGTCACACAAATAAATCCAATCATCCCTCCAACTTCTCTATCTCCACACATGTAAAAATGCTGCCTCTTCACAAATTCTACTGTTAAATTCATGTTCCTTTGAACTCCTGACCTCCTGTCTCTCTCACAACACCTCTGGCCTGATCTTTTTTCTCTCTCGCCTAGAATTTTATCTTTTAACTCTACTGATACTATTAAGAATTTAAAATTTTGTAGGTACACAAGGCTATAATGCTTTTTATTTTGCTTTCAGTTTTAATACATGATGCTTCTAAATGTGTTTTAATATCTATAGGGCCACGAGAATTAAACTTCTGAGCTTATAGGTTCCAGTTCAATTTACTTTTTATTTCATAACTATTTTCAGAGAATTTCTGAAGCAGTCGGCTTGAGGCCCCAGTTTGACCTCTTTACTGGGTTTGACAGCTGTGTTCTCTAAGAGAAAGGGTAAGCAAGAAGTAAAGATAGGCAGGAGAAAAAAAAAGAAAGAAAAAGAGAAAAATGTAAGCAATCTAGAATGAGAATTAATAAAATATTGGGGGAGAGAAAGGGTGGAAATGCATGTGTGGTCCCCAAGGAATTTTGAATAATCATACCCCATAATGAGGTAGCATCAAACAAGGATTAAATACTGTAAATATGTGTTTCCAAGGCACAGAACTAAAATAATGACAGTTGTACAGGGCAAGTCCTCCTCAGATACAATCTAATTATTTGATTTATCTTTTAAACCAAAAGCATGAGATCAGCATATATGAGCCCAGTTCTGGCTTTGGTACATTCTGACCAGAGAACAACCTTGCAAGCAATATCTTGGACCTGAATCTCTGCTTTTTAACCTGAGGATTTTCATATATGAAACACTGATATGGGTAGATAGATATGTGTAGTGTTTTTCTTCAAACTTGGAACAAGAGAACAGACCTTCTAGGTTATGGTTTTACAAAATAAGCTTAAATCTGAGAAGAATTCATGCAACAGCCTATGGGGTTGCTTTGCTCCTATCCTTCTCCATATATCTGTTTTCCAGCTGCCTTCTCCTATAGCAGAAATTCTCCTGTAGTCAGACGATGCTTTTCCCAAGCCCACATAAAAACTAAGGCAACAAAACTCATGAATTTATCATCTGTTTTAGCTCCCTGAGCCACCTTAGTTTATGGTTTATGAAAGCCAACTTGGTATGAAGGGTAGCAGAGATAAGAGCTTTAGGGTTCAGTAATTTGGATCGTGTAGGAGGATTCAGCTTTCAATAGCAATAAAAGCTTAGGACAAAAGGAGAGCACACTTAGAAATGGTAATGATAATGCTCTAACCTGTGACCAAGCATTTTTTGTTCTCCTGTAGTTTGGAAACCTGGTGAGCATTCAGATGGCATGACTGTTCTGATAATAGTCCAGTCAGTTTTTCTGGCCAGCTGTTAATAAGGGCTTAGGATCTCCTCTTAAAGAGAGGCAGTTTTTCAGCTGGCAGCACTTACTCCCTACTCATTGTGCCCTTCAGGTCTTTAAGCTTTGGACTGCTATGGAGAAAGTAAGGATGCCCATAGTAACACGCTGCAAATATGCTGTGGAGGGCATGTCCTGCAGGTCAGAAGGAACTTGTATATCATGACTCATGAAACAAATAAAAGGCAAGCAGCCAATTGGTGTCAGCATCCAGTCTACTAATACTCTGAGCAGTTAGGAGGTGAAATGTGCCAAGTTGTTACAGACTTAGCTGTAATGCCCTCAGTCAGAAACTGGCAACTAGAAAACTCAACATATGGTGGAGAGTCTGAACAAAATCCACCTGAGAAAAGCATTTAATCATGCTGAAATATCAAGTATAAAGAGATATTTGTGATCAGACCGGCATGAGAGTAGTCCCATTATTCTTATTCCATGCTATCTCTTCATGCATATTTCCTCCTATTTGGTGCTTGATTGTCTTCCCACACAAGGCAGTAAACAAAATAATAAGGGGAAAATAAACTTTGACGTTCAACAACACAGCCTGTCAAGTAATAACACATATTTTACAATAGAGCAATGTTGGGAATGGAACAGCATGATCTGTAAGAAATAGAGTAACAGAACTATATCTTATTTATGTTTAATATATTTCAAAGGCCAACGCATACAAAACAGACTGTACAGCAAGGAATACTTATGTCTATAGCTAGCTAGTAGGGATGTTGAATATTAATCATAACTCGGCTTAGTTATGAGGAATCTAGGTGTTAAATGTGATTTAAAGCCAATATTCTGAAACAGTTCAACAATAAATGTTTCTGATTCCAAAATACCCACCATTCTCAGGATAATTTGGAATCAAAACATCATGTTTCTCCCTGCACTGCAAAGAAACATATCAAATTCTTCTTAGCAAATTGCTTTTTAAAATAAAAATCCAAATTCCTTTAAGAATCTTAGTTTTCCAGACTTTAGGTTGTCTTCAGTGTCAGTGGACCTGCGTGCCACTCAGTATTTTTGTTTGCTTCTGTAAGGCAAGAAAAAGCACTTGGATGGTCTTCTGAAAACTGCATTCATGTCCTCTGTGAGATCCCATAGGCTCCAATGTGAACAGTTGAGCTGTGAGCCTTGCAATCGCTATTTTCTCTCATCCTGTTCCTCAGCATTTCCCTCTCCAGGGAAACTATTAGTTAATCATCCTGAGATCTCCTTTTTGTGAGCCAAGAATCCTCCAATTGGAAACCTGCTTCTAGCTATTCACTTTTCCATAGGGGGAGGATGGGAAAGAGAGAGCCAGTTCACCCGTAAGTTGCTTTCTATCCTGGACACATTTTTCCATTTTGATGTGTTTCCTCAGATAGACGTGACCATGAGAAGGATGTTCTGGCTAAGATATTTTGTCTTCACCCTAGAATTATTAAGCCATGACTAAATCTCCTCCTTGGCCCATACAAAGCTGTAATACTGAACACTTTTATCTGTTTTCCTTAGAAATTTTGTTACATTTCATTAAGGACTATTCCTTCCCTAATATTTGCTGGCTCTGTGAAATATGCCTTCTGTGAGCAAAACAAGTTAACCTCTTGTGCAGAGGAATAAGAGATCCAAACAGTACAGAGCAAATACAGGTATTTTTAAAAAGTCTATGACAGAGCACACTTTTTAGTCCAGAAAGGCTATATGACAGTGACTGAATGCTGCAGCAATGTTTCACCTGTTGTCTCAAAAGTTATCACAAATACCTCCCTACTGTTCATTCTTGTGCTAAACTAAGTTGGCTGCTGAAGTACAGCAGCTGTGTGACCTCTTTCTCTGGGGTGGTCCTATCATACCAGATAGCAAACCTCCACTCTGATATGCTCTGGCAGTTTTCTGTTACTAAAAAATGGCTTTTACAATGTAAGAATGCTTTATTTATTAGCTCTGATGCAGATGTAGGCATTTAGGTTTTTTGTTTGTTTATTTTTTTTCTCAGGATGCCACTGTGCAAAATAGAAATTGAAACAACACAGATTAGGGAAGGAGGCTGCAGTAAAGGAATGCTATCTTCATATACTTAGAACTATCCACTTAATGCAAGCCATGTGCATTAAGGAACTTTGAAGTCTAGGACTAAAACAGGAGATGTTCCCACACTCTGGGAGACAAAAGGCACAAGGGCCTTCAGTGGAAAACATTACTGTCTTCAATCTCATCTAGAAAGCACTTTTGTAGACATTTTGTAATTTCTGTCACTTTCTCTCCTTGGTCTTTGCAAGAATAAGTAAAAGCTGTCATGCTATTTATACTTTTTCACTCTGTGCAGAGGGAAGAAATTTCCTTAATTTAAGACCACCCAGAGAACCCTTGTGTTAAGCTTTACATCTCAGTGTGGAGGAGAAATACGTTATTAATCCATGCACAAGCTTCTCTCTCCCCATCCCGAAGCAGTTTAACTGCTCAGTAGAGATGTGAGTTGATTTAGGAGCACAAGTACAACAGTGGAAGAGAATTAGATTTCCACAGAATTGAGCTTTGAACTGCTATGCTATATTACTGAAAATGTCCTCCTTAACAAATGCCAAGCTCCTCTGTGTAGGGGAGGAAAATAACTTATGGACCACAACTAACAACTGTGACTCCTTCATTGCATGACACTTCCATTATCCAAATTTACTTGCCAGCTAACTGCTATGAATAATGTTTGGTCTGTAAATTTTCCAATAATTTCCAGTAATAAAAACATTCAACTTTTGAACATTTATTAAATACAGAGGTTACATGGCATCCATGTTCCCCAGTTACACATAACTCTTATAAATAGTCTCACCAGTTTCAAGGGTTTCTGATTACAAAATTTATCCTACCCAGCTCTTCTGCTTTGACACAAATGGGTAACATTTGCTCCCTCTCTAGTTTGTAGTCAGGAACACTCCTGATTTGCCACTGTCTTCACAGGCTCTCTTAGGAGCACCAACATGGCCAAAAAAAAGCATTAAATTACTTAAAGTCTTGTTTGAGAATATTCTTTTAACTATATTTGATCATTGCACTTCAAATGAAAGATATTATCAGCAGATGTAAACTGGTAGATAATTAAGTAAAAGAGTGCTGAAGTGATAATTAGATATTTCACTTACAGTCGAAAATCAAAACTAGCAGATGGTAAGTGAAATTAGAGAGTTTGTAATTTATGCTGATCCAGCACATTAATGTAAACTTGATTTCTTCAGCCCTTTGGCTGACCCCAAGTATTCCCAAGTTCTCTTGCAAAGCTGTAGTGGTTACTGAAGCAGGAGGTGATGGCAAACTGACATGCTTTGAGGGCTGTGAAGGCTGCAGCCTCCTTCCTACCCAGGTGCAACCAGGAGCATACGTTGGCTCTGCCCAAGCAGCTCTGAGGTGCCCCTTCTCCCAGCACCCGCCTTAACTGAAAGTGTCTTCTCAAGTAAAGCTACATAATACTGTAGAAATTGCAGCTAGTGTGTCATGTCACTTGAGGCTTAAAAACCTTGGATGTTAAAGAATTATTTCATGAACGCAGTTGTAAGGCAACCTGACACGTCACGCGCGCATCAACCAAAGAATGTTTTGTCTGGTGTCTACAGTTTTAAGATGAAAAAGAGAACTTATCTGTTCCTATGTACAATTTTTAACTAAGGCTTAAGTTCTGTGATAAAATAGGTTTTTCCTTGTGCAATATCTCCAGTCTGTGTATGCTAGTATTTAAAATATCCACTGCATGATAAACTGTGATGTCACACCCTATTTGAGTGGCCAAGTTAAATTAGAGGTAATTAGGATTAATTTGGCTTCTTCCTGAGATCATAAATGTGCAGATGAAAGCTCTGATTAGAGAGCAGAGAACGTAGTTTCATTTGATTTTTGGCTTTGAATGGCTAATATGTTCTTACCTTTGAAGATCTGAATTACTAATATGACAGCAAAATAATAAAAACATCAAAGTGAAATTGATTTTAAAGATTAAATGGATGATTACAGTGGAAAGGTACAGAAGAGTATTTTTTTAAGTAGCTGGCAAGAACTATTGGTATTTCAAAATACCTGAGTACCAAACCTTTTGTAATTATGCTCTGTGCCATAAAAATACACAAAATAGGAGATGATTTCTAAATGCTCAAGTCTTGCTCTAGTAACGTAAGGAAGTAAAATGACTTCCATTTCTAACTGTGTGTCTATGGGAGATTCTTTCTAGTTATATATCCCTGCAATGAATTGCAGTTTGTCTCAAAGAACACACACATTAACTTTTTCACCTCAAGACTTCATGGCTGACGACATACAAGCCTTTGTTCAGTAAACAAAATTGAGACATAACCCTTCAGTCTCAATTATGCGTAGGGATGTCCTATTAAAATCATTATTTCTGTTCTTCTAAGGCAAATTATTTACATGTTCCTATACATATATTATATGTGTGTTACATATATATGAGACTTTGCTTGAGTTCTATAGCCAACAATACAATGAAAACTTGTACATGTCATCTAACTGGAGACCAGAGATTGAATACATTATTTATAAATAAGTCTGGCTCTTCAGTGTGGAAAAAGTCTGTCACAAAGAAACACTTTAAAACAATGCCATAGTGCAGCATCTGAGTTAAATGGCCATTTTCTGCTTGTACAAGAGGAAAGCATTTTTCTATCCTCTATTTTTTTTAAGGCAGACTTAATAAATTAGTCCAACCCCTAGGTCTCCAGGCATTCAGATGAACTGCTGATCTTTCCCAAACAGATTTGATTTGTGTCTTGCAAATTTTAAACCTGTCTGTCACCTCTGACCAAGCAGACTAATGAAAGCATAGAATAGAAAAAGAGGGCTTCAAATTCCCTTGTCATCCTGCTGCAGAATATATCTCTGCCTAGAGAAACTAAGACACAAGCATCATTTATTTTCCAAATTTTTTTTTTTTTTTTAAAGAGCTTTAATATCTTGAGCACTTATACGTGGGATTGGATCTGTCCACTGCATGAAGAAGCAGCCCAACTTCAGAAAGCTCTATTTTGGTCTGCGTGTTCCTTTTAGAATTATAACAGGATCTATACTTATAACATTGACTATTATATCTCCTGTGGCTTTCAGGTGGTAGAAGTGGTGCCAGTTCTTCTAGATAGTTTATTATTTGTTGCACGGAGATCTGTCCCTGCCTCAAAACTCCTATCAAACTACTTCTTTGTATCATCAGCTTGTTTGGGTTGAGAACAGCCTCCGCCTTTTCTATTGATTTCAGGTCATTGTGAAGAAAAGAATGTAGGATTAGACCATAAAGATAGGTACAGGAAATCATGTGGGTTTTTTATTTATTTTAGGCCTAAAATTAGCCTCAGCCTCCCCTTTTGAAGGCAATCCAGTGTCCTTAATACCAGCTACCCAGTTTTGGGAAAAGTTGCATCTTCTGGAAACAGAGATTATGTTGTTTTATGCTTTTGTCATCTCAGATTAAGTTTACATGATACTTCATCTGAGCTGATTCAGGCAGTGTCTGCACATGGAGCCTTTGGATATGCTGTTTCAAGATGTCTTTACTCTCTTTGAAAGTAAAATTTGTATAAATCCGCTGGCTGACACACAGAATGAGTGGGCTGGGTTTCTAGATTGCCACTGATTTCTGCTAAATTGCACCTTGATTGGGATTTTCCAGAAGTAATCAGTTTTCAGTCATAAAACGTTATGCAATGTTATTATGGACTGTCTGGCCAGATAATCATACAGTTTTTGGTATTCTTGATTGGTACTTTGGAAAGTTATTTTTCTAAATCACAACACTTATATGTTATGTGAGAAGTAATTCAGGTACAGCAAAAGGCAAATGTAGAAACCAAATGAAAAATTGTTTTTCACCCTGATATCCCTAAAGATCCAGTGTTTCCCTTAACTATGGGGAGAGCAGCATTGCCCTGTGGCATCTGTTCATTCTAGTTTAAAAGTAGGAAGAGGATGAGAAGAGAAATAGCATGGAATAGATGTAGAGTATGGTGAGCGTGATGTCTGCATTAAGACAGGGCAGAAACTAGGTTCCTTTGAGAAGTTGAAGGATTTTTTTTCCTTTGAGGTGCTATATAATCTGTCGTGTTATCTGCATAGTACCATGTGCCTCACAAAGCTTAAACACACTGTTAAGAAAGCATGTAAGAGACCCAACTGCTGTTGACATCAGTGAGAATTCAAATACAAGACTTGGATTAATTTATCCCTGAATTACACTGTGAGAAGAAATAAGGAAACAAAACCCCTTCTGCTTGACTCCAAAAGTATATAAAGAACAATTGTTTTTATTTAAATGGGCCGCTGGTGGTCTGACTGTCTTATCTTTGCAATGCCTTTGAGAAGCTCTTACAGAATATAGGGGATGTTTAAGGTTGGCTTAATTTACCTCAGGATTGAGCTCTAATGCAAAAACAATGTGAGCTCCCAGCTTGTTGCCTGTTGTCCTCAGGTGATGTAAGAAGCTGTTTGTGTGTGTGTGAACAGCAGACATGTAGCCTAGTAGTTTTGAATTGTGTGTGTGAATTGCAAATATGTCTTCTGAGAGCAAGGGAACTTGGAAAGAATGAGGTCATTGTGCATAATAAATCCCCCATATGCTTCTCTTCTGCCCTACAGCCCACAAGAGAAACATTTCAGAGAGGGTTGCTTTATAATTTACATTCCTATTGTCAAATCTGGGAAATGAAGCACAGATACTTCATGAGGAATAGCTTGTTCATTTTATATGGGAAAGAAACGATTTTGAAATATAACTGCCTGGCAAACAAATTTGAAGCTGATTAAATCAACCATATTTAATGACTGGTGAGACAAGAGCTAAAAGCAAAAGAAAACTTAAATATAATATATTTTCTACCGCTGTATGTACGATCTGTGAGACACCACAGGTGTTAAATTAGCCACAGGAGGGCTCTCCTGTTCTTCACTTGAAGAAATATGCTAGTAGGAGCAGTGAAACTTCAAGGAAAAAGACAAATTTATATTCCTATAACAGGAATATTGGGCACAGTGCCCTGGTTCAGAGGGCATTTGCCACCTGCAAGTAAATATCATTTAAAATGTGGTGCTAGCACAGTAGCTACATGCTTCACTTCTTCAAGCAAAAACAGTCAATAAAATATCGTCACAAGATCCACAAGTTCTTAATGAAGCAGGAGGGAGGGAGATTTAATGCTGGAAAGAATTTCTGAGATAGGTGGGCGCTGAGCATGGGCTGGTGTTTAGTCATGAGAAAATGGTAATTACATACAGACATTTGTACCTCTGGCCTGTCGCCCACACAAGGATTAACCGCATGTTGACATCTGGAGTTATATAGCCTCAGAGGGATGTGTTGTGGCTAAGCAACAGCCTGTTATAGGAAGTCTGAGGAAGAGCTCTGCATATTGGCAGCTCCTGCAGGATTACGAGAGGCAGAAGATCCCCAGGGGTGCTGATAGCAACTTACTGAAGTATCTGATTGCCTCGCAGTCCTGCAGTGAGTCTCGTAACAGCGCTGGGAAGCAGGCAAGTAGTAATGGCCTCATTTAACCAGCGGAGAGCAGAGACACCAGACTCTAAGAGGAATCAGTGTATCCAAGTCCTGAATCTGATCCAAATGTTTTGTCTGTTCCCTTCCAGAAGTTACCTGGTTTTGATACCATCTAAATTCACTGGAGGCCACTGTTGCTGGGATGATTTCTTTGTCTTTTTTGTTTGTTTGTTTGTTTGTTTGTTTTGTCTTAAATTCCAGAAATGCTGTTGGCTTGCAAATACCCCTAATGGCCTTAGCCTAAAAAGCTCAGCTCTTTAAGCAAACCAGAGTGGGATCTGGCTTTCAGAAGGGATTTTCAGGTCTGGAATCATTCATCCTGTTTATCTGTTAGCATTTTCCAGTATCAGTTTTGGTTTGTGATATTCTAATACTCTCCAAAGTAGACACGGAAAGAATAAGGGAAACAACAAGGTCTTCTAATAAACATCCTGGGTTCTCTCAGTTTAGCACTGAATACAGAATCACAGAACTGTAGGGACCTCAAGAGGTCATTGAATCCAGCCCCCTGCAAATCAGGCCTCTTACATCAGGCTACATAAGTAGGTGTCCACGTGGGTCTTGAAGAGAAGGAGAAACCACAACCTCCCTGGGCAAAAACACAGTTTGGTGGACACAAACCAAGCTGTCTTGCTTAGAGCAAGAGGAAGGTTTCTAAGTTTCTCTATCTAACTGTATAGGAATAGATACTTGGGTTTCCACAAACAACATTTGCATGTTCTCTGTTCAAGACTTGAGCTGGAGCAGCCGCAGACTGTAATTTTCATATTTCACAGTAGCCCTGTGCTCATAAGTTACTATGAGCACTGTCTTGTGCACATGGGAGAAGCAAGTTCTCTTCTTAAAGGAACAGCCTAGTGCTTCGCTAAGTTTTACTCCTGCTGATTCTTTAAATGGCATTCGTTTTTCTTGAAGTTGCCACCATGTGGACAAAGACAGAAAATTCAGGACTCAAAGATAAGCAAAAAGGAATTTGTTTTTTTAGGTAGAGGTTGCAGCAGTCCTTTGGGGTTTGGGTTAAAGTTCTATTTGGCTTTGTTAAAGGTGATATATAAAATGTAAAATGATATGTATATAATAAAAAAAAAAACTGTGCTAGCACCACCACATTAATTTCAATTGGAGTGATGATCACTTTTCCTGACGAATTCTCATAGACTACTCCCTTGCTGGGAGTTTTGTTAGAAGCTCCCAGCTAAGTTAAGGAGCTCTTGGTGAGCTATGAAACCTCTGGAGAGGTGAGAAGCTCATATGCAGTCCTGTGTTCTGTTGGCTAGCTTCAGGGAGTTTCCTGCAAAGTAGTTTTCTTGGATCCTTGCTTTTTGGAGACTTCTGATTTCTCTTGTACTGTATAGAAATGTTAGGTGCCAAACTACAAATTTAAATTTCATTTTGAGACACTGTTCAATACAGTATATCTCTGAAGCTTTTAGGTCTTTCAATGTATTGTCATTAAGTATGAGCATAGCATTAACATATTAAAGCATTGCATCTGGCTTCCAGCCCTGCACTAACCCCTTGTCATCCTCCCCATATTTTCTCTTCTTCTTCCACATTCTTAACTAGAATGAGAATTACCTTTTGTGTAAGTCACATTACAGCACATTTCAACTCCTCATTTCTCTAAAGATCAGAATCTGTAACATTATCTATTTTTGAATGCTTTTCCCCAGAAAAAGAGCTTATTTATTCTGAAGATTTTAGTGTGCATAATGCAAACTGCCTAAATGGATTCCAAATATTGCTGAAGGACTTTTCTGATAATCTTGCCAACAGAAGATGTCTGTATCTTTTTGATCCAGACTAGATATTTTCATTCACTCTCCTTGTCAGGTAGCATAATTTTCACTTGTCAGTCAAGGCTGGCTTAGTGATTCTCTCCCATTTTCCTTGTCAGCATTCGTATGTTTGAAGTGTCAGCACTTCAAAGCCCTTGCTTTCCATAACTGCTTCTCTTGCTTTAGCCAAAGCTTTAAATCACTTTCCTTCTCTCCCTGTTTAGTTCCTGGTTTGCCATAATGACATAAAGACTTCCTATTGTATTTATTGCTACTCCAAATATCTTACTCCAATTCTGTTCCTTTCTTAGCACATTTATTTATCTTGTTATTTTCTATCTCCTAGTTGTCCAGCCAGCTTCACTTGCTTTAGCATTAATACTCCAAGTACTCTGGCTTAGATAACGTAGAAGTATTAATGGAACTTTGTTTTTTGCTTTCTGCTTTTAAAAAGGAGAGAATAGCAATGCGCCATGTCATCTTTGAATGGAGGAGGGCTACAATATGTTTCCCTTGTTACTGCTGTTCTACCTCTGTGGCCTAAGCAATGTAATCTGCTGCTAAGTGTTCCTCTGATGTACTTTCAGGGTGCTGAATCAAAATGGTCATTGCTACTGGCATGCCATTCTACACTGATTAATCTAGTTAGCCTCTGGCCGCAGTCTTCATTAAAATGACTTCAACATAGAGTTTTGTAGTATGAAGAAGTTTGTTGATCTCAGTGCTGAGGAATGGCTGTTTTCTAACACCCCACTGACCGATGCCTGGTTTCAATATTCAAGCTGATTTTAACAGTTCTGCAATAAAACCACCTGGAATTCTTATTGGTTTAACGTAGTCTGCTTCATCTGATTTTAGTGCTGTGTAATGTTCTAGCTGCCTGGACAAACCTGAGGGCCATGGATCTGCAAGCCATTTGGTGTTCAGATCATTATCTGTTGTCTGTGGTATGCCACACGAGCATTTATTTCCTCCTGCATCAGCTGCTTACGCACAAAACCGTAGGAAAATAAAGCTGGAAAAAAAAGCTTGGCAAGCTACAGAGTCTGTTTCTCTCCCACAACATTCCTGACAGTCTCTTCCTGTGATGGAGATCCTGATCCTGTCATTTATTACAGTGCTTTGGTATTCTTAGCACTAAAAAATCTTTATGAAGGTTAATTAGCTCTTGTTTTACCTCAGGTCAGTAACTTCTTGTCTTCTCTGCTACAAATATGGTGAACAGGCTGCTCCATTTTTGCATCAGTGTTTTAGATATTTAAAGATTGTTTGCATATTCTCTTCCCTCAATCTTATTCCTTTTAGGAGAGATGATCCCACTTTTCCCTTAGGTTGCATTTTCTCCTCATTGCCAGCTTGACTTAAGCCAGCCCTGATCACCTCCTGAAGGAGCAAGGGGGCACTAGATAGCATAACCTCCTCTTCTTTTGCCCTCTCCTCAGGAATAAATGCCTCTCCATACACCACAGGAGCCCTCTGCAGAGCCCTGACAGCCTGGGGGTGAGCCTGAGCTCCCATCCTGGGCTGGTGCTATGGCCTTACCCATATGAAGCCTTCATGGAGCAGAACCATATAACCCCTTCCACAATCCAAGCAAGCACATTTTTCTCTGGGTTTTCATTTTCACTCTGTGGGTCTTAAGTAAATATAAGGCAATGGGGATGATATTAGCATATCAATTATTACCATATGCTGTTGTTTGAGGCCCTAACTGACAATATGTGTGGAGAACGGTCTGAATGATATGTGCAGTACCTCTCTTTACACACGGAGACAGTGGGATCTAGGGTCTTCCTAACTACATTTAAAATGATCTGTACCCAAATTGTATCTATTTTTACTACTGGCTGTGCAGGGAACCTATCTCAGTCACAGCTATCCAACTTGGAGAAGTAATTCTCACCAGAAAGATGGACAGTTAAATTCAGCCCAAAAATTTAGTCCACACAGAATACCTAGTGTTGAGCCAGGCAGTGTAATAAATACATGCCTAAACATGTCCTCCATGGGTTAAAATAGACAAATAAACTTAAAAAAAAAAAAAAAAGAAAGAAAAACTTTGGGGAGTGCACAGACTGCCAGTGGGAGACTTTCTGTTCCTTCAGCAATGCAATACAGCAACTTCTGCTCCTGTGTTCTTGGAGGAATGGTATCAGATCCTTTAGCCTGCACCAATGGAGTAACCTCTCCTCCCAGAGTTTCATTTTTCCTAACACGACATGAAGTTTCAGATTTCCTGCATAAATATTATATGGGCCTCAGAAATTATTTATAACAAGTGCATTTGAATTCAGAACCGGCTGTAGAAATAAATGTCCAGTACTTCAGAGGCAGTTTTACTTGTAGCAAACAGAGATTAATAATGCATTTTGCCAACTTATCACCTCTCAGAAAGCATAAGAGGAAAAGTGATAAATTAAATTATTAGGATCCAAGCATGATATAAATATGCCTGAGGTTTGATTACTTGTAACTGTACCGGTAATCAAAAGGGTAGATACCAGAATACCCATGCTGTTCTTCCATTATAAACAGTAACTTTTTAATCTTATGAGTGTCTGTAAAGTTGATTTATTGAGTAATTTGGAAGTAAAATTCCTGTCTTCAAGCTAAGTCTGATTTATTTTTTTTTTAATGATTATTTTATCAGTCTCTTTATGAGTATAAGAAATAAGCTCAAGAAAAATAGAAGAAAAAACGTATATTTCTATTCAAATTCAGCCAAGATCAGCAAGTATTTTGCCAGATTGGAACAAGAGTGCTGTAGTGCTGCAGGAAATCCACATTATCCAAAAACCACCAAAGGCATCAAAATAGGGGAACACACCATAAGAAGATATGTATATAGATTTTTTCTTTCAACCTATGGCAAAGTGAGTATGTCAGCGGGGAGGGAGAAGTAGTAGTGACTGAGAGGTGTTGTTTTGGGCTTTGGGGTTGTATAGGGAGATGGGAACCAAACATTATGAAGACTGCAGAAATAGTTCTAGATACTGCCTGGAAAACACTATATATATTCAAGTTGTTTCTTTTTTGGTTTTCTTTTTTTTGTTTGTTTTTTTTTTGTTTTTTTTCCCCTGAGCCTTCAGAGAAAAAAATCCAGGAGCAAAATTGACAATTTTGGCTCTTTGTTTCACATGAACAACCAAATGACACAGTTTGCTGCATATTTTCTTGAAGAGGACTTATGGCAGAACATTTTTTAATTCTGCTGGGATATGGTTGTTTACAAAAATTAAATAAGTACTGCTGTCAAAGCATTACCCATTATTTAAAGATAAATCCAGTTCTGTTCTTTGCCATAGTCATATTCCTAGTATGTTCATCACTGGGTACAACTTCAATGGTTGGTGTCAAACTAAAGGTTTCTGTGGGGAAACAGTATATTAAAAAGTACCCTGGCAAAGAGCACAGATTCTCCAAGTGTTAAAAAATTATCTCAGTTTGGAGAGGGAGACACACTAAAGTCTTGATTCCAGGGTAGCTGGAGTTTTTAAATGTAAAGTCTTGATTGGCTTAGAAGAACACTCTGCACATTGATGACCCCAAAGCTGTTTGCTTACAGAATATAGAAATCAGATACGTAGACCTATGGGATGGAAGTGCCAGAGGAGGAACTCAGCCATCCCTTAGTGTGCCTTCCTGCCTTATTTTCTGTTGCTTTGATTCCGTGCTAACATGTGAATATAAATGCTGGCACCAGCTTAGAGCCATGTACATTGCAAGACTGAGCCCTGGGTGCATAATAAATTTCAGCACTTATTAATTTTTCAGAAAGTTATGAATGCCTGAAAACTACCAGGGATAGATAGCTATAATGTAAATAATTTTGTAGCCTGAATTATTGCAGTGTTAGCAGATGTCTATTCTATTTATATCTAATTCACCTGAGATGAACTAAATAAGAATCTTTTTTTTTCTAAAGATCTATAGGTCTGCCAGCAGTGGACCTTCAAAAAAAAAAAAAAATCTGTCTCCTCTGCTATCAACTGACCTTAATTTTCTGCATTTAAATAATTCAGCTTAATATTATTTGTTCATGTCTCAATATCTGTGTGAAGGGGATGGCTAATGATATTACGCTAGATATATAGTGTCATAGGTGTGGAAACATATCATAGGTATGGAAAATAGAACTTAAGAAGGCTGTCAAGCAAGATGTTATTAAAAGAAAAAAAGCTTTAGATTTGTTTTTCTGAAACATGCTGGAATGCAGTGTCTCTCCCCTGAAGCAGTGAACCATATTGCTCAGACCTCTTTACCAGCAAAGTTTTCTAGTCATATGCACAGAAAGTCTCCAAATTAGTGGCCACTCCTGGAGATTTTGCTTCTCAGCTCCTCTGCAGGAGAACACTTGACAAAGACAGAAGAGGATGAACAGGTGAACCAACCCTGAGCAGTCTGACACATTACTCGCCCCACAAAGAGCTGAGCAGCTGTGCATGTGTCAGATGCAGTACAAAAGCAGCATCTGTACCAAACAGCCAGGCATAGCTTTGTGTGTCTTCAGACAGCAGAGAGCCCTTCCTGACCTATTCAGTGTAAAACATTGTTCCTGCACTCTATTTTTGAAATCCTTCCTCAAGCCTTTCAACATCCTCATTGTGTTCTTACAAAGAAATGTGTTTCTTTCCACAAAGTTTTGATACCCAGCACAAGAACACCCACCTATTCTCCGTTTTCATTTCTGCTGTGCTGCTGCAGCCTGCTGATTGCAGAGGGAGCATTTCGCTTCCATTAGTTTAAGCAAAATGATAGACTGACTGCGTAGGGAATCCATTAGCTCTAAGCAGTCTAGTCGCTGCTAATTACAGTTCTTAGACTTCGGAAGCTGGGTCAAAATTCTGTATTTTTCAGCTGAAAGCTGTGCCATTTAAACTTAGTCTTCTGTGCACCATTCATTCCTCAACCGCTGCTCAGGACTGTGGTAAGTGAACATCTTTTTTCAGTTTGTGCCCTGAACAGAACCTGAAGCAAAAACCCTCATTAAACAGAGTTTGCTCTGCAGGAAAGTCATTTATTTAGCACTTTGCTGGTGTGATGTTGAGGCGTGCCACATTGTCTGAAAGAGCTAGGAAGGAGAAAGTGAGGCAGTGGAGAATGTGTGGAAATAGATGTTTAGTTCACAATCTCCAGAACAAAGGCTGAGTTTAGGAGGGATGCTTATTGAAAATGTTAGCCTTTCAAATGGAAATGGAAATTTCATGTCAAACTAGCTAGTCAACCAGCATTTTGTGTTCAGCTAAAATGAAATCACAATGTTTGGATTATTTTAAGTTATTTCGCCCATGCCATTCAAGGGCATTGTCTTTAAGAGCCTCATTACCACAGGCCTAGTGCTTCATGCTGCATTTCTGAGCCCACCGGTGAGGACCCCATGCTCCAGCCTGTACACAGCAGTTCCCAAACCCCAAGAAGGAGGGGGGGAGTTGCAGCCCCCTGCATACCCTTCCTCATGAACTGCTGGCTTTATGGAAAGGATGGAGGCTCCCAGCTGATGGCATCTAGAAGGGAGAGCCTTCCTGGTGCCCTCGCTTTGGAGCAGCTCCCAGAGCAGCGTGCAGGAGGCCCTGCTTTTCCAGAACCATATAGGGATATAGGCTGCTCCCTGCCTAAAACTCTGATTCCTCATGAAGTACAAAGCAACTGCAAGGGGAGCAGAAGATAGGAGGGTTGCATTTATCCCATGCTTCTCTTTCTCCATAGGAAACCTAAAGGGAGGATTTCTGTGACAGGCTGTAAGTGTTGTTTCACTTATGCTGACAATTCTCATGCAGCATGTAATAAACTACAAATAATTCCATGTGGTGAGATAAGAGAAGGTGTACTTAGCTGGCACTGTACTGAAATGCAAATAGAAGGATGCAGTGCGTTGAAATGATGTTCAGAGTATTGAAGCCATGAGAGCTTGAGTAGTCTCAGTACATAGATTCAGCATGAAACACTGTGCAGAGCTCTGGCACAGAAGAACAAGAGACACAACACAGTAACTGTTTAGAGATCTGAAAGACTATTTAAAGTCAGATTTGCTCAAAATAATGAGGTTAGCTCCGTGTTATATTTGATTTCCATTAAGTGCAAAGATTGTTATTTGTTCAATTCAAAAGTAATGATAGAAGAGTTTCAGTGAACTAGGAGCTCAAACCTGACTCGAATACAAAGCTATTGTGCAAGGGTTTCATATCTGAAATCTTATAAGTTGATAAGTCTGTTGAGAGGTTTTAAAGATGTCTTCAAAGACATTACAGTATTTTTGTTGTTGTATTACTAAAATGTGCTAAAAATGGCATCCATCAATCAGGTTTTTGTAAGGAAAAGAAGAGAATATTGTATAACCATACTATATTTGTACATAATTATTTCTCTTGTACTCATGGTTCAAAAACTTTGGGAATAAAAATTTAGGTTCTTATATCACAGGTGTCCAGCTGTGAGCATATTCTGTTCAGATTTACAAAACAGCCCATATGCTGAAGTGTTGGAGTAGGTTGGTACCTCTACCTGTCTCAGTTTTAATTTGAGAGTACCATATAAATAGCAGAATGAAAAAGATTGAGAGATAAGCATAAGATTATTCAGGTGACTTTTCTTTATGACTCATCTTTTATTAGAATTAAAATGATCTGAAAGTAATTTAACATCATTTCATGAAAGGTTAATGTTATCTGTACTTTAGGGTAGCTGAACACAATACAGATTTTGCTAGAAATTCAAATCTAACTTCATTTTCTTTAATTGTTCTTCTAGAGCAATTTCCTGTGAGTCTATTAAGCCATAAGCAAGCGTTTATTGAACAGAGAATCCTGCATTAAGATAGGTCTAACACAATTCAATTTAAGAGGTTATTAATTACCTAATGTGTCAATGTCCTTACAAAAAGAGTTTATTCATTTGTTCATTTAATCATTAGTATCAGAATTCAAAATGAGAGGTACCTCACAATTCAGAAATACAGATGGTTTTCCTAGATCTGTATGGTCACGTTAAATCCTAGTCACAGAGGTGTTTCCCTCCAGTGGACAATAAAAAATTTCAATTGCCGTATTTGTCAGCCCCCTTCCAAACCCAACTGGGATCTGGGGATGTTTACAAAGGTGAGGAGCAGGAGAGGGGAAGAGAAGTCCTTTTGCACAGAGAGAATAGGATGCAGAGGTGTTGGGGATGGCCCAGGGCTGGTGCTGCTGGGATCAGGTGGTGCATGGGTGTGAGAGGGGGCATCTACAGCACAGCACAGCCTGCAGGGTCAGTAAGAGCAATGAGGAAAGCCAAAAAACCTGCCAGAGGAACTGCAGTAGGCTCTCCTGATGCTGGGAATGGGGTGAATGGTAAAGCAGTAGTAGGATAAGTATGCATTGTGATGAGCGATTAGCTCTTACCAGTCAGGGATGATCCTGGGGTCACTAAGACCTTTAAGTGTCTGTTCTCCAAAAATATCAGCAGGAGAGAAAAAAAGAAAGAAAAATAAAAAAAAGTAAGACCAACTGTTAGAAACTATTAGAAAAGGAACAGAATGAAAAAGAATGTGTGCCCACATATGCCGTAGTAAGTCTTTAAAAAGACAAAGCATAGTTAGATAAGAACAGTAGAGGTACAGAATAGCTTCCACTTGAGAAAATGACATTAAAGAATCAAAACCAGAATTGGATATGTAAGAAGGTACTCCAGCCTGAAAAAGAGGCAGGTAAAAGATCTACTGTTCAAGTGTATCATACCATGAAGGGTAGGAATGTGAATAGGGGAATACTATTCCTGTTTCTGATATCAGAAGGAATAAAGGTTGTAATGCATTTATTATCACAGAAGTTTGAAAGTATAAATAATCTTAAAAAGAGGTAAATGAAACTGATGGGATATAGATCTACTGATGGCTACAAAATAGACCAGTCTCTATGAACTATCTGTCCCAGAAAGTCCCTGAGCTGCTGATTTTCATATGCTGCCTGGGTTGGCCATGGAAATAACGCTATATGCCTGCTCTGCTGCCATATACTCTGTTCATAAATATCCAATGCTGTCTGGGATGGGAGACAAGCTGACAATTTAAAATCTGTAAGTGAAGCACTGACACCTTCAGTAATACTGTACTGTATATATCCATAGCTCTATTTTTATATCCAGCTCAAACATTTTTATATGATGTTTGTATTTTGAATAGATATATTTGCTGTGTTGCCAGACCTAGCGATTTTTTTCTCACGCATCTTTCTTACATTGCTTTCTCTGATGTTTCTAACCACAGGTGACCTTGCTGTTGAAAGTATATTTAAAAACAAACAGGCAAACAAGATCAGAGATTATAATTTTTAGGTCGGCAGTTTGTGCAGAAAAGTCTTGTGATGTGTTACATTGAAAAAGAGGGAGTAAATATTAAGGTGAAAACAGCATCAGTCAATTCCATTAAAGGCAACAATAAAATCAATGGCTTTATGAGCCTCTCGTGTTAAAGCACGAGTTTACCAGCATACTTCTTAAAAAAGAAACAGTACTGAAATGTTTTAACCATATGCCTTGTAGACCAGAATTAAAATTTCAGGTGCTTGTATGTCTTGCAGAAACATTGTAGAAATCAGGTATAGAAAGATAATTTTATTTTTTAGACAAATTCTCTTGATATACACATTTAGAACTCTGTAGCATAATGTAGTCCAATACATAGCATGATTATTTATAATGGAGGTAATCCATTAAATATTAAAGTTCCTTCCTTGCTTAATCACTGTATAGGAGCTGTTGAGTCATGGCCTGAACCACTGATAAATCACCTGAGAAAAGGACTGAGTCAGCCCTGGGAGCACAGGTGAAGGCAATTCAGCTGTGTGACCAGAAGGGGTGGAGCCTGGCTGCACCTCTCCTAGGCCCCATTTAAGGGCTGACTGCCACTGAGGAAGGATATTTTTCTAGAGATCTCTCCTCTATGGAGTCTTTCCTGTGAACCTAGACATTTGGATACAGGTGAGTATTCCTTCCCTGTTTGTTTATTTTCCCATTTTCAACACGATAATCTTTCCAGCTGTAACAGCAACTGTAATAATCACTAAAGCTCAGGATTTGCTTAACATTCCCTTGAAGAAATGAGACATTAAGCATAAGAGTAGCATATATCCATATGTGTTACTTGTCACTCAGGTGCTTAGTAGACAACAAGATGCTACAACTCATAGAGGAAAAAACAAAGTTTAGCTGGAAAGTAGGGATGTCTGTGGCTTCTAAAGCATGGTGGTAAAGGGACTGAAGATAGCCAAATTAAAAAAAAAAAAAAATGCTGTGCAAAAATAAAACTGGAAATAGAAGCTTAAAACAAATAACAACAGAAACAATACAATTGAGTTATTCATAGACTACTTATTTCTTTGTTACTGGGCTTTAACATAATTATCTGTGAATATCTGAGACTGAAATTTTTAGGTTCCTTTGTAAATGATAGTTATACAATGCCTTGTTTTCCAATATTTTTTTTATCTGCTCAAAGTGCCAAGCAGGACCCTAACTAACAAGTTATTTCAAAGCTCAATCAATGATTGTAGAGTAGTGTACATTTTGCCAGCTCAGTCTCTCTTGTAAGAAAAATACAAGGGAATTCCTTACAAGATCTCTCCTTCTCTGTCTGTTTTCATCTGCCACACAGCATCCATCCTGTAGGAATATGTGTGGATGTAGTTGTTCTATTTGAATCAGTAGATAGTAGTAAATCAAAAAATAATAATTAAAAAAAGGCTAAAATTCCATATGTAAGAAGTTGGCATGCTTACATTGACCAAATTAGAACTGGGTGAGCTCCACTTTCTTTTCTTTTTGGCTACACCACAATCTTTAAATTATTACAGAAGCCATCCTTTTCTTGCAGTCAAAAGCAAGCAAGGGCACCAAACATCAAACACTTGTGGTATAAATGTTCTTGAAATCTTCCTGAAACCAAGGTAATTTTCATGGGATTTTCAGAGAAATAACAATATTTGTGACAGCTTGTCACAGTGGCAGGCAGATCCACTTTGTTCAGTATTAGAAAAAGATGGGGAAGGTTATAAAAAGTGTCTGACAACTCTGAGTTATACCCTAACCTGAACTTCTGGTCAGGTTTTGGAATCTTCTGTCCAATAGCCTGCTCATATTTCCAAATGAGGATGTGAACAAATTACCTTTTCTATGCAAAAATCTAAAACATATAATTTCTCATTAAAACAATCTTCTGCTATCATCAGCTGATGACTTGCATAAGCCAGCTCCCCAGTAAAATGTACTGTAAGTCCCTTAGGACTATGACATAATAGCCACCACCAAAACATGGTGGAACCACTCTCACAACTTGGGTGCTGCCATGGATGGCTATAAGCTCTTCAGAAAGGATAGGCTGTCTTGTAAAGTTTGCATGCTAATTACATGTGCTGACAAGACACGTGGTTTTTATCTGAAAACACATTCTTTGAGTTCTATTTGGCTCTTCATTTATACAAAGTTCTTTATCTTATTTGGAAGTAATTTTGGCACTCTACCTTCTGCATTCTGAAAAACCTTGAATTTCTGCAGCATAACATCTGTCATCTCTTATATATGACTAAATTATTAGAAAGTTATTAACTTATGAATGAGAAAATGTTAGAACTTCATTGAGATTTTTTTTTCCCATAGCAAGCTTGTATTTTGTATTCATATGTAACCACCAACTGCTTTGGTATTCAAAAAAAGAAAAAAAAAAAAATACAGTTGATGAATGTAGTTCATTACTGGCTCTCGATCAAAAGGAGAAACCCAGGTGAGTCACCAATTCAAAGTGAGAGTGAGCTTGGGGCAAGTGAATCCAAATAATGAATTACTTGCTTTATCCCTTAAAAGGGGAGGAAAAAAAAAAAGTGTGACCTCTGTGCCTCATGGGAGGAGTCTATATCCTCTCAGAACTGGCAAATACATCAGAAATTAAAGGAATGCTGCCAGCATACTGTCAGCATGAGGAACGGAATGCTTGTCAGATGTAAAAATCAGAATTAAAAAGATTTCAATAAATAGCACAATTACGCTTTGGAAATGTCAGCACAACCGTTAGAGCAGGAGAAATAACAGTGCAGTAGGATGACTTCAGCTCTGTCTGGATTAGTTGACTTATGCTCTTTAGCATCAGTAAAGAGGAGGAGGTCTCTAATACGTCAGCACAATAGCCCTTGTGAGGAAGATAGGACAGTGTTCTTTTCCATTGTTGTACTCAAATTCAAGCAGTGAAATCTGCTAAGGCACAAAATGTCCTTTTCTAGGAACATCAGCATATTCTGTGACAAGTCTAAGACAAGTTGGAAGGGAGAAGTTGGAGATAGTGTCAGTATGTTACTAATACTGTTCAGCTCTATGAATCATTACCAACAGATGTAGACTAAGTGAAAAGTTTTCAGTAAGTTACACCAGTGAAATTCAAGAACTACTTCAATGGTTTTAATTTGGATTTGAATCCATGTGGCTGACACAGGAATAAGTTCCAAATGTGATAAACCTCTTAAGAGCCAGTGTTTCCAAAATAAAAATAAGTAAATGAAAACTAATATTGAGGAAACTTTAACTAATGGTAAATTAATCATATGTTTAAAGAAAACATAAGTATGCTTCAATTGGGATTAACTGGTTAAATGTTATTCAAGGTCTTGTAGGATTCAAAACACATATGAATACTTGTGATCTGAACCACTTCAAACAAAGTAAAAATTAGTAACGTTGTACCAAGCTGTATTTCTGTTAACAGAAACTAATGCCTGGGAAGCAGAGGAAGCTCCATTTTGACTATGACACAAATGGAAAGCATGTGAATTGAATTGCCTGGTTGTCTTACTGTGTTAAATGGAAATGCTTGAAGTGCATTTGAAATGAGAATTCAGAAAGTAGTTTTACTGAATGTTATAGTTTTGTTCTGCATATTTTGTTTTATTTATTTATATATGATGGTCTTTGCTTCTTAGAATATACCTGAAATGCAGCTGTATGAATAGGGCTTATGCTGGAGAGAGATTCTGTTGGAGAATTGAAATGGATACAACTGCTGGCACTGCATCTGGCTTGCACAAAACATGCCCTCAACCTTCTCAGAGAGGCATATGGCAGTTCCCTTTCAGGAATATATCGAAAACAAGCTATTTGAAGAGGTCTGTGTTTAAAAATAAGAGATAAAAAAGGGAGAGAGAGGTAAAAAAAAGCACCTTTTCAAAACTGTACTGCATTCATCTGCTTAATAGGGAAACCTACAAAGTACAGAAGAGGTCATTTCCCCATGGGTGTTGGAACTGATTCTTTTCAAAATATTCTTTTCTGTCAGTTATTTCTGGATTATCAGAACTTCCTAGTTTCTATGAAGCTATAGGGCAAATTCTTCCCTGACCAGTAGTACATAGAAACCTTTGATAATTCAGTCATTATCAGTTCTTCATGTCCTCTATTCTTCCTCCACCTTTGTGGAGTACAATACTACCTTTTCCATAATGTCTTTCCCATTGAAATAACTTTTGGTTATCATGAAGGGAAAAAAAAGTCAATGAAAAGTTACTGGATGAGTTCTCTCAAGCTGCCTGGCAGTTTAAATAAATATTTCTATTGTAAGAATTGATCTGTGACAAGCACAGACCTCTTCCTATCTGGAGTATAGGGGCCAGTCTAGATCCAGCAGTTCAGCAGGATCTTGTACTGTGACCTCAGGTAGCATCACAGTTCTCTAAGCTACATCCAGAGCTGCTTTGTAAAGTATTGTACCTTCTGTGTACGTGCTCACTTGTATGTTTTTTCTTGCTATAGCTCTACTTTTAGACACAAAGAAGCAGTCAATTTCAGCAACAAACAAGGAACAATTCCTTGCTGGTAGTGAAGGCTGGTAGTATCCTTGCTCTGAAGCTAATAGTCATGGCTGTGGGTAAAGTGTCTGGGTATTCAGGTGATAGTGCCTCCTAATAGGCTTCAGATGGCTGCTTTTCTTCGATGGAACTAATAAAAACAAGCTCATGCTTGACTGCTGGTCTTTTCCTTTCAGCCATCAGAAAGTGCCATAGGAAGGACTGAAAATTGTGAGAATTTTCAACATAGGAAATACTGTGGGCAAAGGACAAAGTGGAGTTATTACTTCAAGACCTCAACTGGATACATGTTTTTTAATTAGCAATAACTTAAAGAATATTTCAAGGTCAGTGCACTTCCAGGCCCCCAAATCCTTTCTTTCAATATTTCTTCTCTTCTAGAAGTATCTTCTCGCCAGTTTCACTCTTAGTCATTTTTATAGACTTCCTTAGAAGCTGGTGTTTATCTACATGCCGAGCACATTTTTGGATATGTACATTTTTGAAGATTTAATTTTCATGCCTCAAATCTTTATATTTAGCATGTTTTTATGTAACTGCTTTTTGAGGTTTTATAGTCAATTAAATTTAGATGCTCAGCTCTACCATTGTATTTTGAAAATGGTAACACTATTTCCAGTTCTTTTTAAATGTTTGGATAAATCAAGGAAAAAGAAAGGAAAATCTTTAACAGATTCTGGTTTCCTAAAAATACCCAAAACTAGCAAAGAATTTAGAAGTACAAGCCCTTTGATTTGGAATAGATTTTCTGTAATTCTCTCCATTTTGTGGTGTTGGTTTTTTTTGTTTGTTTGTTTTGTTGGTTTTGTTTGTTGTTTTTCTTTTGATCTTCTGCTATGTGATTATTTAATGTTTAAATTAAAAATATATATATATAATATATATACTTCAATGATCTATATTCCTGTGATGTTAGAAGTATATGAAGTACCTAAACATTTGTCTACAGGCAGTCACTGAAATAACTGTTGTGCACAATGTGAGTATGTAGACTACCTATTTAACCATTCATGCACAGTGTTGCTTTGGTGATGCAGAACTCACTGGGGTGAGGGGTGTATTGCAAACCATCATGTGATAGAGTCTGTGAAAGTCCCCCTATCTGTCCTGGGGTGATAGCACAGTAGGAGTAAACTTGCCCTCAATATCAAGTGACTTAATTACACAAAAAGAGGTCACTTGCTCAGTACAGCCAAAAGTTAATATATTTGTGACTTTACCATTGATGTCCTTGGGCTTTGAATGGGAGTCACATTATAATTGCTTCTCCAGGAAAGAAGGAAGACAATGAAGTGTTTGCTTGGAGTATAACACAAGACCTATTAGCAATTTTCACTAAATATGCAGTCTTTCTAACTTCCTTGTACACATGCAGAAGTGGTCCTCATATACTTCATCAGTATCATATGAATAAGTTTCAGTACCACTTCCAGCCTCAAAACTGTTATATTGGCTATGGAATGTCCTTAAACATCATTGATAGCCAGAGAATCAGCAAGCCTGTTAGGTAGTAATTTCTCTCATGGTTCCCATACACTCTCCTCAGACTTACAGCACAGCTTTGCACAGAACTAATTAATCTTTGTGAATGCAAGTTTTCACATCCAATTGTGGGGAAAATTGTCCTATATACCGCTTTAATAAAATAGATTTGCTGATTATTCTATACTTGCATTTTTGAAAGCAAAAGCCAAGCATAATAATAACCTAATCCAGGAGAAAGAAATGTGCACAAGAAAAAAAAAAAATTGTGATATTTTTCCTTCTACCTGATGTGCAAATAACATATATGGCAAATAGAAAAATCTGAATTATTTTCTTTCTAAGTTTTACGTTGTTTGTTCTTTTTTTTCCCCCCCTCCCTTCTCCACTGGAAATAATTGCCTTTACTTTTAAACTGTACATTCCCCAGTATTTGTCTAGAATATTTTTATTCTTTACAATAAACCCTTGAGTGCTACATTGTTAACTTCAGGAAACTTTGGAGACAAAAAACAGTGAGAAATACTGCAGTGAGAAGGGACTCCACAGCACAAAAAGGAGCATCAATGTGCAGGGTTGTTCTTCTAGCATTGGTACAGCCTTATGTCATGGCACAGCAGTAAGAACTGAAGCTGAGACCCAGCATTCAGGACCGAAGTGCAGAAACCCTTAGCTAGGTTTTCCCCAATGTCCATAGTGATAAAAACAGCCATGAGCTGCATTTCTTCCCCATTCCCTATCATGTACTGTAGGTATGCCATTATTGTCGTGACTTTGGGAGTATGATGCCAACTCTTCTGAATATGGCTATGTCTATATTAGCAAGTAGTGGAGTGCTACAGCAGAATGAAACATTCAATGCTGTGGATACAGCACCTGCTCTGCATGTGTTTGCGGAGGCAAGGGGATGGGGAAGAGGATTGCTCAGACCAGCTCTTGCCTGGGCTGCGTGCCTCCAAGTGGTTAAAGCACATGAGAGGTGCTCCCAGCATGTCTTTGAGCTGGGCACAAATCTGAAAGGAGCCAAGTTTAATTGCTTTGAGACAGTTTCACAAGGCCATCTGCAGTGCAAGAAATAGCCATGGCTGGGAGACTTGCAGAAGTGCTCTCCCAGCAAGATCCAAACATTAAAACATATTCACCTTCTGTCATTTCCTACTCCAGCACCAATATGGAAGGTACATTTCCAAAAATATTCAATATATTGGATGTTAAAATCATCTGAAGGTATGATTGGTTAGTACTGGCAGATGAGTGCTATAGAAATCTGTGCAATCACCTGTTGGCTTAGACAGTCAGAAAAAAATTGCAGCATTGGCCATCTGAATATGAAGACAGGAAAGCTTAAGAATCTGGGCTGCAGTATTTCTGGGTCAGAGATTGATTGTGAAATGGGGTGATGTGACTTGCAGGTATTAGATCTTTGACTTTCATTGCAAACCTTGTAAACTCTGGGTCCAAGAGCAGACTATCTTCTTCCCTATTCATGAAGTAAGCTTCAGAGCATGATGTTAATGGATGCCTATAAGTAAATCGTATGAACTGAAAGGTAGGCACTTAATTTTGAACATCTAATCAATAGTATATTCTTCTATCAAACATTAGTCTCTTTTTTCTCTTTTCTGAAGTGAATGATTCTCTCTTATAAACAGTTTAAAGAATACCAAGATAGGAATGCATTTAGTAAACAATTGAATAATGTTGCACTTCCCAACACTAAACAGGAAGGATGAAGCATGAAGCAAACATTGCTTTTGCTTATTGTAGGAGGCAAACCTGGTGACAGCGGAGATTACTCTGATAGAATAATATATCTTTGAAAATCATGTACAAGGTTTTGTTTCCCAGCATGGAGTAGAACAAAGCAGCAGCAGATTATTGCTTTGAGCACTGCTTGCAGCCTGTTATGTTGTGCTCTTGGTCCAAAAGCTCTACATAGGTTTTGCTTTGCTTGGGTTCTTTCAGAGTGCTCCTTTCCTTTGTTTCTGTAGCTTTCTGTTTACTCTGTGAAATTTGCACACTGATGTAGAGAACTCCTGTATTTATCTGATATCTATCCACACTCTGTATACCAACACAAGTGCACTATACCATGCAAATTCTTGAGTGGCGTGGCATATGCATTTATATTTAATGAAGACGTGTGACTGTGTTTTGATGTAAAGGTTGTTTCATAGAGGCATTTATCTTTCTGTTCATTAAAAGCTGAAAAACAAAATGAAATACACACAACACACACAAAAAAAAACCAAAAACAGTTGTAAATGTTTGCACTCGCTTTGATATATTTTCTTCCCAGTTTGCAGTAAAAAACCTGAAATTTAGTGTGAAACTTCTGTGATCTCTTCCAGTGTTTAAAAGGTAAACACACTGATGTGAAGGGTGTTTGTAGTTGGAAATAAATATAATCACCAACCAAGATGGTGAAAAAATCAAAATGAAGTTGTTTGGGTAGAAAGTGAAAGTTAACTGCCACAGGCAGGGTTGCCAGCCACCAGATCGTACTGCCCAGGGCCCTATCCAGCCTGGCCTTAAACACCTCCAGGAATGGGATATTCACAACCTCTCTGGACAGCCTGTTCCAGCACCTCACCACCCTATCAGTAAAAACTTCCCCCTAACATCTAATCTAAACTTCCCTTCCTTTAGTTTAAAGCCATTCCCCCATGTCTTATCACTAGTAGAATTGAATATCACTGTTAGAATGTCCACCTTGAATAATTTTTTTTCTTAATTCTTGAGCTCTCTCCATGTTGTGTTTCAACAAGATCAGGGCATTCAAGATTTTATTTTATTTTTTAATCAGAACTTGGAGAAATGACATAACAGCAAAGACTACAAGGGAAGCATTAGATGGTGCTTAAAGTCTAATTTTCCACCTATCACAATCCTACCATATTACATTGTAATAAACACACCTTGCAAGAGGATATTCAGTTTTCTGCGCCAGAGGATTACTTTGATTATTTCATTTATGAAAAATGCTGTTACCTCGCTTAGCAAATTAATACACCATCCTGAGGTCTGATCTACAAAATAACTAGTCTTTTGACATATATGTTAATACCTTTCATAATGCAATTTCAACTGTTTTTTGTGCAACCACCTTCCCCCCTCATCAATTTGTGTCAAAATACCAAACTAATTTTAAAAACAGAAACTTTCATTTAGAAGTGCAGTGTTCGAAATCTCCTGAGAATTCATACATCAGACAGCAAAGAACAAGTGAATTTAAAACAAGAAGCTTAAGAGTGGCAAAGTACTTGCCCTTTAACACACTGTTTGCAATTCATAATTAAAAATGCCTCAAAATGAAAAAAGCAGTACTTGCATTGTGATAGGAGACTTGCTGCAAAAGTGCTCTCCCAGCATGATTCAAACGTTAAAACACATTCATCTTCTGCTATTTCCTACTCCAGCACTAATACAGAAGGTATATTTCCAAAAATATTCAACACAGTAGAAGTAATCAGGAGGCAACACTGGTGGTAGGTGAACAATTGGGCTAAATGACCTTAACAGTCTTTTCCAACCTTAATGATTGTATAATTCTACAGAGTAAAGGGTACGATTAATTTCTGTTCTTATTTCATAGCTGTTTGTTCAAGGTTAGTCAGCACTATATGAAATGAAGAATTTTGCCAGTCCAGGTAAGGCTGGAGGTTGGTCAGGGACAGCTGAGTCCTGGGAAGTCGTTTGTGTTTGTACCACCTGCAATTATAGCGTCAGCCACCATTTGTGTTTGCTGGTCAACCTAGGCTCAGCATGAGCCAGCATTGTGCCCAGCCAGCCAAGAGAGCAAACTGCATTATGGGGTGTATTAAACATAGAATAGCCAGATGTGCTGATTCTCCCACTTATTAACATCAGTGCAGCTTTGCCTTGAATACTACAGGCAGTTCTTGGCTCCAAGCAGTGAGACTCTGTGGGCTTTGCAGATCCCTTCCAAATGAACTATTCTAATCACCTTAGTTTGCATAGCAGCAGCAGCCAGATTGGCTTTTCAGGTGCTAGCAAAATCAGTGTGGCCCTGCTGTTTCACAGAGAATGCCCTAGGCAGACATTTCCTTTGTGTATGCAGATAGCTACTTGTGCATGAATGAATCTAAGAGGTAAAGACCAACAATTTATCTGTCCCTTGACTATAGCCATGCTGTTCTTCTTTTTGTAGAAGGTAACAGAAGAAATCCAAATTCTGTCTGCATATGTCATATTTTGCTTTCAGTATAAAAAATGTCTTTAAAGCTCCCCAGTAGCATGATGACATGCTATTGTCAGTGATGTTGTTACCCAGTAGTAAAGATGCACAAGTAGAGCTCATCCATTGCCTGGATACTGCCTTCAATGGCGTGATTGTGGGTGATTAGTGACTTACATTTTTTATCATAAGAGCTTTAAGCAGTACGTATCACTAAGTACTGCTGTATGTATAGTTAAGCTCTCTATTACTCTTCAATCCTCTTCTTAAGTTGTAACCCTAAATATTTTTGATCTAACACAGGAAGAGTAATCTGTATTTAAATTAAGTGGCGAGTGTTCAAAATGAAGCCATATAAATCTTGAAAGATAAATTCTTATGTAACAGTTTTCAAGAAGGTAGTAAGACTGTGTACAGCTACGTCTGAACGTCTATAACTGATCATATGCACCAGCCACACCTGTACTACAGGTGAATGTCATGGACTGCAAATACAGGGTTCAGAAACATGCTTGAGAACATTATTGATAGAATTATTACCAGTTGATATAAAATGTTTTTTATTTTCCAAGTTTTATTTTCCAAGACAGAAAAACTGTAAGGATGAGATCCTTGCTGTGGTGAATGGAAGAGTAAAGTCCTGTAGACTCCATGGAATGGTGTTTTCTCTCTATATTTTCTACCTCTGTGCCTCCGTCAGTGGATCTTCTCAGTCCAGGCCAGGATGTAGGCCCATGGGGGCAGGGCTGTGGAGAGCTGGAGACCAGCCCTGTTGCAGCCTTGCTAGGCAGGGACTGACAGTTGTATTTTGTGTGGGTATAGATATATGCTGCAATACATGAGGATTTGATGTGATAAGGCTTTCAAAACTGTCCATCATATGCGTTGCTAGCCAGAGGCGTTAACTTCTGATTTTGGTTTATCTGATAAAAACTGAGAGTAACAGAGATGCTTTATATAAGTAGAATTTCCCTTCTCAGCATTCCACTTATGCATTTGTCCCAAAGCATTTCTCTGTTTTTTATTTAACTTTGCTTTAGCTGAGTTGAGAAGTGTCCAGTCAATTGGGATATGGGGAGATGATGGCTGCAAGTTGAATTCCTCACTTTCAGCTGAAAAAAATTGTTACATCTCTGCTCTGGTGGGATGGCAGTTCAACAAAGGTTGTTTTTACCTATTGCTCTTTCCACCTCCTCAGGTTAAATAAACTAAAATAAAAATAGATGGATACATCCAGCCTGTAGTTCTGCATGTCTAGTTGATATCTGTCAAAAACTGAAATGCACTTCCGAGCAATGCCAACATAATGGCAAGGCAAGAAGGACTATTCACTTCTTCCTTTGCTGATTGCACTGCCTCTGCAGCAGTGGTTGGGTTGAAGCATGAGAGATGAGGCAGGGACTGTCGGCAGGTTGTGGAGGCTGTAAAGAGCAGGGACCACTAGAGAGAAGGGAGCAGGGCTGAATTTGTTTACGCTGTTTGCTGTGTCTCATACAAGCCTATGGTCAAAACTGCGAGTCAGGCAGATACCGTCATAAATAGAGATTTCAAGTCAATAGCCATCACTAAGACGGATGCTTTCAAAGCACCCATGTGGCCCTTCTGAAAATGTAAACCTAAAGTTCTTTTTGTATGTAAAGGAGTCAAATCCAAATTTTAATGTAGGCATTTTTCCATTGGCTTCAAAAGGCTGTGAGTCATACAGATTCATTACTGTTAAAATGATTCTATCAAGAAATCAAGATCCTTAAAATGTCATGTTTCCTGTTATTCTTTCACAGATGATTTTCCCCTTCTTTAGACAATTTTTATGTGTCCGTGTTAGATTTGCAGTGAGTTAGGAAATCATTAATGATCTAAATCAACAGAAAATGGAGTTTTATTCTGTGTTATAATTGGTCATTTAAAAATTCTTTATAAGTTATTGAACTGGGTATTCTTTTCATAAAATATTTCATGGCAACAACAGTGGCTGAAGATTGTGATAACTGAACATTTGATCTTTTAAAGAGATGTTATGCAAATCCTTCTAGAATTACAAGGAATTTTTTCTTTTTATTCATCTCAGGTGGCTTAAACAAGGCCACACAGCAAGCATTTTATTTTGCACAAAGTCGTGTTCAAAAGCAGGCTTCGGACTGTGTTTGCCTGAAACAGCAACATGATGATTCTAACCAAAACACTGATTTTAAAGGGTGAATCAGTGCAATGTTGGTTTTCCTTTTACTATAGAGATTCACAATATCAGATTGAGAAGATGAAGAAAATTAACCCTGGTGATTAATGAGAGACATTCTCAGGCAAATTTAAATGTAGTGAGTAGTATGTGCTATGCAGAGACTAAGGAGACATCATTCATGTTTCTTTGTTTACTCAGCTATAAAACCACCTACAGGACTTGCAGAGATTAAAGTAAGGGCATATCCAGTGTGCATAGCAGAGAGAACAGAGATTTTCAAGTTATTTTCAGACTGCTGCATCTGTGCAAGACAACACAGTGCTGGATAAAGAGGCAGCTCAGGGTTTAAAAGGGCTTTGCTATGTCTGCCTGTGCCTGCATTCAGATGCATCTCTCAGCCTGGTTGTGCTAGCTCAGGCGCTCTGTCCTGTGCTCTGGAGCACTGTCTAGACATCACAGAATCATAGAATAGCCTGGATTGAAAAGGACCACAATGATCATCTAGTTTCAACTTCCCTGCTATGTGCAATGTAGCCAACCACTAGACCAGGCTGCCCAGAGCCACATCCAGCCTGGCCTTGAATGCCTCCAGGGATGGGGCATCCAAACTTCCTTAGGCAAACATGTTGATGTCTTATCCAAAATACACTAGGATAAGGAGAACTGCAGGTTTCCCTGCTTTTCTTCCTATTTGAATTGGTACAGCATAGCCCTTTTTCCTCAAACAATGCTAAGCAATCTCCTCATTAGAAGCTGTGCTGCTCCTTGGACAGATCGGAAAGCAATGGGATCCTTGTTGCTATAGCGCATGCAGCAGTATGCAATCTTACCCATACCCATTCCAGCAGCATCTTATGCTGCCTCTGACCCATTCTCTGACCCATGGTCCTGCCCCAGTACCTGTATCAAAGTTCTGCAGTGATGCAAAGCTGTATATTGCGTGGTATAGGCTTCCTGAGCATTTGATATTCACATAAATGAGGTATAAATGGCTTTTGGCAACTATATTTGTTGTTGTATGCAAACTACTTCACCTTCATCTGCTTGCAATCTGAACATGTAAGAAACATTTATTGTTAACACAGATCTAAAAAAAACAATGCAAGCGCAATTAAGTGTGTAAATTCTATCATCTTGACAGGAATTGTCCTTTTCTTCTGAAATCTTTAGAGATGGTCCCCACTAATGATTTTCACTTAGACAAATGTGCAGCATATATTTTGATTTTGTTAGATGTTTTGCTTAAAAGGTGGAGAAACAACAAAGAGATCAAAGCAACCCACCAAATCTTATAACTTTTAATTAAGCACAAGCAGCTGCATCCTGTCTTCTCAGAGAAGTCCCATCATTTGTGCTATGTAACATTAATGCTCACTGAATTGTAAAGCTCAAGGGAACCCCAGGCACAATTTGGAAGAGACAAACATTTGTTTTTCAGAAACAGATTCATTATCGTTTGAAGCACTGGCTTAATCTAACCCAAGATCTTATGGGAATATCTTTGAAGAGTTCTGTCTCTGCAAATCAATTTAATTTGTAGGAAAAAGGAAATAAAATGACCAAAAAAGGCGCAGATTAGTATTGCAGAGAGCACTGATGATATTTTTTTTTCAAGGAAACGATGATATTCTGCCCTTCAGAAAATTGCCAGGAAAAAATACACCCTAAAGGAAAGAAAAAAATGTGGACTATATTCCACTTCATGGAGTGCTGAAAAAATATGAAAATGGAGATGGTTTTGGCCAGAATCTCCCAAAGAGAGCTTTGAACTTTTGTCTTTTCAATAAAACAATCATAAAGTGGCTTAGAGCAGTGCTAATAAGCAAGATATTTCTCTAGAGATTCTGGCAACAATAGTGAAGTACAGCCTCAGCTTAGCTCTAATAATTCAAGCATGGCTTTGGTGTATGTGCTCACATTCAGGCTATGCTATGCTTCCATTTGCAGGAACTTTTCAAGGGAATAAGAGGGATCATATTGTCCAGTGAAGAAGCTTTCTTTGCACAAAGCAAACTGCACAGGATTGGATAAACAAAATGCTTGAGTCTGCATCTTTTCTGAACATTTTTGATACCAGAGGTAAAACAAATCAAGAAAATGTATACAAAGGTTGTACACTGAAAAATATCACCAGGGCTGAAACTTTCTAGAAATACAAAATAGAGCCAGAGGAACATAAAAGTTGTCTTCAGACAAAGAGCACTAGCAAAAAAAAGAAAGAAAAAAGTGTAATCAAGGGTAGATTTATTGCCAAAGATAGCTGTTTATGTAGTATATACATTTTTCATTTCATTGTATTTGTTTAATCATTTTCTGTTTATTAAAAAGAAATTGCAAGGGATTCATGTTTGTTAGCACCTGCCTACACAACACCGGTGCTTCAGAAAAGCAATGTGGCTATGTAACAACCCAGGATAACAAAGACAAACAGATCTTACTAGCTGAGTTGATCCATCAGCATATCTGAAATTTTGTGTGCTGTTATTGATTTTGATTCATGTTGATATGCTTAGCTGAGAAAAGGATGTATGGATTATAGAGCCTCAGAACATACAGCCTGAAACTGTGTTTTGTATCGTGCAGGGAGTTGTATTAGACACATACTGATTGGTTAGCATGCTGCATTGACTGAGGCAAATCCCTGTTAGGCTTTTAGGCTGAAAATGGTTATCAGAGAGCACAGAACAAATTTAGATCCTATGCTCTGATCCTGGGTCTATACTAATCCCCAAAGCTGCTAGCTCCTCTTCTCACACTATACTAGGCTTGCTCTGAAGACCTTCCACCTCTTGCATAAACAAAAATAAACAATTCTGGAAGAGAAAAAACACTGAAGACAAACACACTGTGAATATGGGCTTCACTAACCTTCTTAATGAAAGCACTGCTTGGAAAAGCTGTTGGAGTTTTGGAGTTTTCTTAACTAACAATTTCTCTCCCTAGGTGATTTTGAGGAGTATCTAAGATCAAACCAAATGCCTCATTTGGTTAAATAGCTAACTTTTAATTAGGAAAAATACAAAAAATGGTCAATGAAAAGAACTGGTTTTCTCTACATATCCCGAGGCTGAAAAACTCTTATTCTAAGAGAAAAGGAAAACTGATCTGTTTGAAATAAACTTATAATTTAAACTGTGGGATGCTTACGGGTCAATTGCAGACCTGAATGCTCACCCTTCTCTAACTTCATACAATTAACTTGGTGATTTTTCTTTGCCTTTTTGTTTGTTATCTCTCTTGAGGTAAATAGCTAATACTCCTGATCTATTCATTAGACATAACAATACACCCTTTAACGAGTATTCGTTCCTTTTTTACAACCAAACATTTTGATATCTATCTTTTAGAGCAAAAAAACCCTACAAAACATTAAGTGAGTATAAATCATTTTCTCAGCCCTCAAAAAGAAAACCAGGCTTACTTAACATGGCCTTGCAAACACAGGTGTGTTGTACTCTACATTATCTTCTAGGCTGCTCTCAACAACACTGAAAATTTCTTCACCCAAAACTGAACTCTGAAGTCTAGGTTTACAAAGCTTTAAAAAAGGGATAGAAAATCATACATAAGATCTAGATAAAGCAGTCAATGGATTGCAGCAGTAGCAAGCTTGCTCTCAGATGACCACTTATATTTTCCGTTCCTTTTAAAAATAAGGATTTTACTGAGTTTTCAGGTATGTTTTTTTGTGTGTGTTTGGTTTGTTGTTTCATTTTAGATACTAGTTTTTCTAATTCCTAAGGAAAGGCTTTGAGGATCTGCTGCCAAAAAAAGAAAAAAAGTGAAAGAGCAAGTAGAGTAATACTGAAATGAAGGTATTTATGCCAGGAGTCAGATTGCAAGGTAACAAATAGTCAATCAACAGAGGGTGGAGAGTGCCAGCTGGATATTGCCCTCATAATTTGCTTGGGATTTGTTTCTCCTGGTGTTGCTTCATTCTTTCCTCCTACTGAAAAGTTTCCCTGATTTGTTGGTCTGTTGCAAGTCTTTCCTCAGCTCATAATGGCAAGGCTTGAGGAGCTGAAGTGTCCTTAGAGGTAAGTAAAGACCTTCTCAGTTTTGTTTAGTAGTTTCTGTGGGGATGATGGTGGTGATCTCAGAGCCTGAAATCAGAAGAGGAGATATTGGCATGGCCTTGTGTGAATGTGGCTGCAGTTTAGGATTTCTGGATCTGCTAGTATTTGCTAATTAACAAGCGTTTAAGAATAAATGTGATCCAGTTAAAGGTAGGGCCTGATATGTTTGTAATATCATATCTAAATTTTATTGAATTTTGCATCATGGCAGAAGCCATGACATCTGTTAGCTACCTGAAGTGAGACACAAACATCTAAAAAGATGAACTTTGTCTAGAGATCATTGTATATAGGGAGGCAATTTTGGATGAGCCACAGAGAATTTTTTATTGCTATGTGTGAAAGTACTAAAATTGTATTGGCTTTCAGATATTCATTCTGTGTGATACTGTGTTGCTGGAAAGAGCTAGTTGATGACAATTGCTCAAGGCATGTGAAATTGTTAAACTCAAGCATCACCTCAATTTATTGTTGTTTTAACATTTATTTTTGTTAGAAGCTGTTGAGCTGATTCTGAAAGTACTATTGTGAGTTTTTGTATTATCTGTGTAAGACTAAGAAGCTCGTGAAAGCTTGGGATGCTCAGTTTTGATAGGGCAGGAATCTGACAACCATATAATCTTGATACATATGGCATTTTTTTTAATAAGACAAATGATGATGTAGGGCTTGTGTTATTGTAATTGTCGGTTGCTGCAACTGAGGTTAATGTAATTGCCCCCAGGCAATCTTTATAATTCTGGACAGAGAGACTACTGTGGTACCACAGTTTTCTCCCTAGCAGAAGGGAATTTCATCAATTTGTTATTTCTTTATGCTTTACTGAAAGGTTATGTGAACGATCGAAATTATGTTTTTTTTCCTAAGTTGAGGGACTACTATCCTTCAGATTTTCTTGACTTCTCACAGGGTTCTTCCCTCCATTGTTTAAATTTATAGATTTAAATGTTCTGCACTGGACTGTGCATGGTTCTTGATTTATTTTGTTTGCATTATTTTAAGGGCAAAATATTAACAAAATATCTTGCGGTATATTTCTGTATTGAGTTTCCTGGCCTAGCAGAGAAATTATGGGCAACCCTAAGTAGTTCTTGGTTCCTGTTTATGAAGTAAGTTTTCCTGCAGCATGAATCTCCATCCTTTTTTGCTTGCTTTTTTTTTTTTCTTATTGTTTTCTTTTTCTGTTGTGATTTTGTTGGGTTTTCTTTATTATTTATTTTTGTGATTATTATTTTCATTATTCAGTTCATTACATAGAACATGAAAGGTTCTCCTTCAGTGATGTAAACTTACAGAAACATCCCTACCAGGAATTTTCTTTCCAAGCTGTAATTAACATCACAGAATTGCATGGATTGGAAGAGATCTCAAGAAGTCATCAAATCCAACCCACTGCTAAAGCAGGCACCCTACTATAGGTCACACAGGTAGTTGTCCAGACAGGTCTTAAATATCTCCAAAGAAGGAGAATCGGCAACCTGTTCCAGTGCTCCATCACTCTTAATGTAAAATAATATGGCCTTGCTGAATAATTATTCATCTTCCTTGGCATTTTCTGAAGCTATTTAATCATTTATTCTTTCAAGCAGAAAAAGTTCCATAGTTGGCAGGTATCATTTTTAGCTTCTTTCATAGCACAGAGATAACATTCTCTTTGGGGCATGGTAATACCACCCTGCTCACTCATTAACATCCCACTTATGTTCTCACATACTCCTTCAAAACTTCATCTGGTTGTTTGTACTGAAGAAAGTCATCCACCAAAAAAGTATTATTTAATACTTATTTCAAATAACTATATGAAGCTTTTGGGCCGTGGCTGTGTTTCACACCACAACCTCAGTTGTTAATGCTTTCCTTGATGTTAGTGTCCTGAGGCCATAGCAGACTGTTGAGCTGCATCCTATAACTACATACTGGGTGAGACAGCCCTTTTTCTGAAGAACATGTAAATAAGCATTGGGTGGAATTTGTAGGGGTGGATAGAAGTGACACGTCTTCTTATGAGCCCCTCAGAGATAACTGAAAGCTTTTAATTATGTGATGCAACAGAAGTAACCAGCTTGCAGAACTTCTGTTGTTGCAAAAAAAAATACATTTACTAAACCTAACAAGGGCAGAAAAGTAAGTTTGTGACCTTCTGTCTAACCTTAGTAATAGCACTGAGGAAGCATTTAGGCAGAAGAGATCGATTTTTCAATGTACTATTTAATGTAACAATGGCAGCCTCTTCACATTAGTCATAGTTGGGTTTTTTTTTTCTGTTTGAGTGGATACGGGAACAAGTTATAAATACTAATTTCTAAGAGAGAAATAACCCAAGTGTAATTCTTTGTGCCATTAATGAAGTTTAAAAATAGCTACCCATGTTGTTTCATTGGTTTAGAACCACACGAGAGGTGATCAGTGTGGACTCTTCTGGGTCTGTGAAAATAAGTTTTGGCTTTATTTGAATTATAGAATCATTTAAGTTGGAAGGGACTCTGAAAGGCCATTCAGACCAATTCCTGTGCAATGAATAGGGACGCATACAGCTCAACCAAGTTGCTCAGAGTCCCCTCAGACTGACCTTGAATGTCTCTAGGGATGGGGCATCCACCACCTCTCTAGGCAACCTGTGCCTGTGCCTCACAACCCTGATTGTAAAAGAATTCTTCCTCATATTCAATCTAAATCTCCCCTCTTTTAGTTTGAAACCATTTTCCTTGCGCTGTCACAACAGACACTTCTAATGAGTCTGTCCTTTTCTTTCTTATAGCCCCCCTTTCGATACTGAACAACTGGGAGGAAGAGAGAGGCCTTTCTTCATTTATTTTGTTGTTCTCTTTAAACAGAGGCTGTAGTGTGTGTGTACACATCACAAGTGTTTTAAAACTACAAGAAGGATGACGTTACAGTCTCCCTTCACTTTGACATGTTATACCCCAGAGCAAAGTAATTGAAGGTTATCTACCTAGAATAGAATCGGAATGGAACCAGACAACATGATAAACAATTTAGTATTAAAGATGATTACCTGGGAGAAGTAAACCTCAGTCTTGTGAAGTCCCAGTGTGAAGAGAAAATGTATTAATAAATCTAAAGCAGCTATTTCAGGTATTGCTCTGGAACATGAGAGAAAAAGGTGAGACTATAGACAGGAAAGACCTGACCCTGAATTGCTTTATTGACAGACTAGCTGTCCATAAATACATGGACTTAAAGAGAGAGACTTTATATTGCCTGTGTTAAAAGAAAGCCTGGGTGGCAAAGCAGAGGAAAGATCAAAGGGAAAATGTAAGTTGGACAGAACTGGAGAAGAATGGAATTAGTCATAAAAAACCATATGTTGGAAGGGTCCTCTGCAGATCATTGTGGAGATCAGTGTAGCTTCTTTACCCAAACAAATCTCACTTCAACATTAACATTGATTCATGTAAATGTTCAGTCTGGTATAACTAGAATGTCTTACAATTGGTTCCCATTTATTAAACACTGGGGAGGAAAAAAAGAAAAAACTAACAACGGTCAGAAAATACATCTGCATTCACCTTAAATTGGTCTAGCTCAATAAGCATCATGTGCTTGTTTTTCGTGTGGTACTGAATGAAGGTGTCACAAGCAATATCATTGAGTAATAGAGAACATTGAAACCACATATTATTCATTTCTTCATTCCTAGACTAATGAAGCATCAGTGGAAGGTGAACAAAGGGAGCACAACTAAGAGTAAATATCAAGTAGAGCAGAAAGGCTCAGCTCCTCGGCAGTAATTCAGCAAAGTGACTTAGCAACTGCTAACATGGAACAGGAGGCACAGAACAGCTTTTCAAATCTTTTTTTTTCTTTTTGTGATTAAAGATCAGGAGATTATGGTGTTAGAAAAAGAAAGATTAGAATATCCACAGATTGCTCCTGAAGTGGTTAGTGTGAAGATAAAAGCTATAATAGATTGCATAGCTCAGCGTATAAGAGCTGGAAAAATTTAGCACAAAAAACTGGAAGAAGCATTCTAAGGCATTTAAATAATGTTATTTCACTGATAGTATGGATGAGTGTTCATTTTGTCATCTGTGAAGAATGAAGGACAAACAGCATCTTAAAATGTCAGCCTGAAGAAGACACAGTGTTACACTGTCTGGCCCTTATCTTATTTCATTTTTAGAAAGAAAAATTATTCTTTCAAAAAGGCTTTTTTTTTTTGCCTTTGAGAATGGTATGTGGGTAGAGGTATTTTCCTGCTTGTTTTCATCATCTTCTGTTAAGGGTGATTCTTATCTAAATTATTGCAACCTGAAAGGGCTCAGTTGCATTTCCTTTTGCAAGTGTCCAGATGCTGCTGTCCAAGGAGTGGCACTGCAAAGTACAGAGTAGGAACAGCTCCTCTGCTTCATTAGGACATTTGCTGTGACAAAGCTTCATGCAATAGGGCTCTACTGAGTATTAGATGATAGAGTATTTAGGTTTCGTGCTGGGTAAAATAGTGGGGAAAATGCTTGGCAAGGGAAGGTGACACCACAGTCTGGTGTTAACAGAGAGAATTGCAGGGGTAGCTGCACAGCTCATGCTGCGGTTCATTGCTGCTTGTTTATATTTTGTACACACTTGCAAGACACAGCAAGAGAAACATGAGGTGTCACAAGGGAGTGCTGTGTCTGAAAACAGCGTGATTGCTGTGATCAAAAGATTGGCTGTGTTGTGTATGCCTCTGCTCACTCAGGGAGCTGGTGGTCGCATCGCAGAAATGCAGAAAGTGCTGGGGCTGGGAGGAAAGTCACAAACTGGTCATGATGAGGGCACACAAGGTGTGCTGGAGGAGAAAGAAAGGAGCACTAAGAAAAATGAAGGCAGGGTGATCACAGATGTGGATTCTGCTGATCTCTTTTATGAATGTGTTTCTTATGTTTGGGGATTTTGTTAAATATTATTTTCATGACTTACAGCTCGTTTTCATCACATACTGAACAGATGTGTCACTGTCTCTTTTTAGATTTCAAACCATCTGTGATGGTATTGGAATTTTTTTGTACTTTTTCTGTTGTTGTTTTTAATGTTCACCTGCTAGGAGAAGGTGTACTTGTCTCCTTTCTCTTTTAGTTCCTATCCATTTAGTGCTCAGATTTCTTAAATCAGATAGGAATTTGTCATGTTCCAGCTAGAAAAATATGAATGAAAAATTAAAAACTGAAATTATTTTAGGCTGGAAGGGTCTGTACCTCCCTAAGAGGGAAGCCTCTCTTAGACACTCCTATGTAATGATATGCAGAACGTACAAGATTCAGATTTACAGAGGTGAATATAAATGTTTAAATTTTACTATAATAAAAATCAGATATAGGGGTCCACTTGTTTAGCTGAAGTTGTGTGGGTAGTTGACAACGACATTAAAGGAGAAAATTAATGAGCAATAATGTGGTTAGATGAGGGAGGTACTAGGGATTTGCTAGTACCTGGCCTGATTACAGATGTTCAATCTGTGGATAAATTTAGAATAATGAGTCTTAGAGTGTAGGCTCCAGTGAAAATATCTGTTAATTTGAAAGTTGCAGCTATATGCTGAATAGGAGGGCAACTGGTGAGCCAATTTAGAATTATCCCCAGATGATTTCTACTTAAGGCTTAGTGCCACAAAAGAAGGAACATGTGGATGAGAGAGATTGGCACTGTAGGTGAGCTGGAAGCTGATTTTTTTTTTTGGTCTCAGACATCTTGCAAACGCAGGACTAGTTTTGATTCTGTTTAGGTTTTGACTTCCTGTAAAACATGCTGTGTTAAAAAGTATCATTAAGCTAAGGAAGCTCCTTTCCACATATTATTCTCTCAAAACACAGTCTCCAAAATGTAGATTCTGTGGCATTGTCATCCATTAGATGCATGCAGGGCAGGTATCTGCAGGATTGAAAGCACGTGATTCTGATGTTTTGTTCCCACTGAGCTGCACTGGGAATCAGAGTCCCCTGGTCACAGGGGATAGCCATCTTCTGTTTGCAGGGTAATTTATAACCCTGTAGTTTGTGTCTAGGGATTGATGGTGAACTACAGTCTGTGGGCTGCATGAATTTGAGCTTCTGAAAGAAAAGCTACAAAACCAAAGACACCTCTGCTCAGTAAATGCTTTTGCTGCTTCAGGAAGACAAAGTGCAGGTGCTAGATGTCAGGAATAGAGAGGAGGACTTGGTAATGAGAAATGCTATTGTTCAGGCTGCTAAGATTCACAGGTATCTATATGCAAATAAATACTATCTGCACCACTTAATAAGATGTATTGGCATGTGGGGATCTGAAAGTGCTATCACTTGGTGTTTCAGTTACTTGATCTATGTCAGTATGTGGGAGTCTGTATGAATTTACCAGCCTGGCCATAAACCAATCTTCCACCTCTTGTCTCACCTTGTCACTGGAACAGGAGTGTGCCCAGGGAGTATGGGACTGAGATTCATCATGCAGCCATTGGTCTCTCAAGGTAAGAGTTCCCAAGTGGAGTGAGCTGAAATTGCTTCCATTTGCCTGATTGACCTGAGACTTGAAGACACCCTTCTTTGCCTCACAGTTGTCTTCAGAGCTGCAGGAGGAAGCCAAAGTACTTCCTTTTAATGAAGGCTGGCTTATGGGAGGCTGCGATGCACACCATCACAGTCTATTTCTTCAAATTTGCAGAGAGAAGTGTTCAGCAGGACTCACAATCTTGGTATTAGCAGGAATAAGCTGGGAGCCGTGTGTTGTCTGTCAGTGGAATTAAGAAGTGTTCAGATTGCAGACCGGCCTTCACCTTCATGTCCCAATGAGAAAAGCTCAGGTACTTTTTTTCCCCCTGTAGGGGAAAGTACATCTTACTGGTGGTGTGGTTGAGTGCAACATGGCACAGGTAGAGCTGTGGCACTCAATGTCTTGAAATGAGAAATTATGGACAACCTGTGTGTGTCAATTTTCAAACTCAAAGGAACGAGGCCAGCTTGCTTCGTCCCATGCTATGTGATGCAGCTGTAGACATCAGGAGTAGTGCTCTGAAAGGGAGTCTCCAAGGCTGGGAAAGACAATTTCTCAGCAAAACTAATTCTTCTCAAATCTAAGCCTCAGTAAAAGTTTCAAAAGGTCTTTGCATGAAAGCAGAAATGGACTAATAAAGAGCATGAAGGGCAAAAGAGGTGGAGCAGAAGTTGACAGAAGAAGGTGCCCAGTTTGTAGCTTGCCCAGCACAACATAGGTGCCAAAGGACTTCTTTTACCTTCCTTTACTTGGGGAGTAGACTAACTCTTTCCAGGGACTGAAGGATTTTTATTCTATAGCAATGCTTTTACTTATTTTGTTTGTAAATACAATTCATACATTTCTAAGAATTTTCTAGCCCATTGATGGGCCCTTCTGAATAAGTCAGAGGCACTGCTGTGCTGGGCAAATATGGGAAAATGCTTCCTTCTGTTGAGAAGAATTTTGGGGGTGGAAGCCAAAGACTAGACAGTCCTCCTGCCTTCCTTCCACTTACAAGTTCACAAAGTCATTTTCTGACTTTGATATAGCTCACTTCTTTGCTCAGACTTCAGTTTCATAAACATGGTTTCTACTGGAGGGGAAAATTCCAGTGTGCAGTTATTCCATTCTTCAAAAAGGCTTAGACCTCAAAGCACTCTGAAAATACAGGAAGCTGACAGACTTTTTTAAAAGGCAATGTGCAACAGGCTTTGCAGATTCTACTCACAGACAGCATTAATGTAATGCTTTTTAATGAGGCACCATCATGATTAAAACACCACCTGGTGAATGAGAGCAATAAAAAATATTCTGTTTTTATCTTTCAAGTAGTGTGAGTTCATAGCTGGCTAATAACCTTGGGACTTAAAATGCTAATTATAATGTTTGGTGTTGCTAGGGAATGATGCTGCCTGATACACAGTAGATGCTATGTGGAAAGGATATGCCTGAGGCATGATGGCAACTCATTAAATCTTTTTATTATTTTATTGAATAGTGTTTGATGGCCCACAAAGTTGGATGCAGTTTTCAGTGTTTGTTAACATTGCTTGTCCTGGTTAAATGACTAGTTAAACAGTATTTTACTGCATTATGGATATTTTTAATAACATCAGTTGCTGATGATCATGTTCTTGCTTGATATAGATGCAGTAGAATGCAATGAGTTGAGTTCTCCAATACTCTGGCTGTTGTTTGGCACTAAACCACTACGTGCCTGGGTGAATCATACCTCCTTGCACCTTTTTCTACAAAGATAATGCTCATCAGCAAATATGTTTTGGCAAAGCATCACGAAGCTTACAAAGTAATTTGGGTCCTATAGGCTATCACTGCGAGTTACATCAGCAGTCTCAGTCCTTCAGAGTACTACTGTCTTGGTGCACTGCCATCTCTCCCCTCTGCACAGGCCCAAGAGCTTTCCTGCAATGTGGTGGATTGGTTATGCAACATGTGATTTGGCCTACTGTTTATCTTTCAGTTGCCAATTTACACTGTTTTAAATATATTTGCTGATCTCTTTCAAATTCTGAAAAATTAAATTCCTGTAAGCTTCTTAAAAATCAGTGCCTTGACAGAGTAGAGAGTTGAGAGACTTATGCTACCAGTGTTAGGAAAAGCAGGCGGAACTCAAATGCTGCTTGTGATTTGTTGGGGCTATTTTGACAGTGTTAATTTTGTCTGTTAGCCTGTCTGTAGCTCGTAATTATCTGTTCCCTGATTAAAATACTAAAGGGATCTAGGTGTTTACCTCTAAGGAAGGGCAAGACTGAGGTTTAAAGCATGAGTACTGCAGAACAGTTGTTACTATTTTTATTGCACACGGAACAATTTGGCTTCAGTTCTTTCACACTGCCTTGTGAACATACATTGTCCTCTCAGAGTTGCCTGAACATGTCCTTTCTGAAGTGGTTATCAATAGAGATTTATTAAAATATATTGTGTGTTGGGTTTTGACGTGAGAAGAAGCCCTAGAAAAACAAATGTGGGGCACAATGAGACTGTAAGGCAGTTAGGCATAATTGGTACAATTGTGTTAGCATTAGTCAGGCTGAAGATCAAAGCCTTACAAGTCTTCCACAGATGGCCCTTAAATTTTGTGTCCTTTTGTGCTTTCAAAACAGGTACTGAGGGATTTTTTGCCCATGTTTTTCAAATGAGATAAATCCCCAAGGTCAGTCTCAGGCAAAGCAATCATGATAGCTACTACACTCTAATCCCGTCAAGTGTTGAATGCTTACTATTTCCTTTGTGAATTTAAACTACAAATGTTCAATAATTTATCCAATAGGGGCTGTGGTCTTTCACTGGGACTAAGGACTAAGATGTTTGTTCTGAAGCCGTGTGTTCTGTCCGAAGTGGCTGCGAGTCTCAGGATAATCTTACATTGTCTTAATATTAGATAATTTTCAAATTCCAAAGAAAATATTTCAAAGATATCATCTCATAAGTATTTTTGAAATGGAGAATCACATCTCATCAACAAGGAAGACAAAAACATATTTACATGAAACATTGCAACATTAAAATTCAATAGCTAGGGTAAAACACAGAGGTCAATCAACCAGAAATTATTTCCAAATCATTCTAGCTAGAAGAAGCAGTATAGTTACTTTAATTAATAATCAAGTTGTAAGTTCGAGACAGAAAGCACTATTCTATGTTATGTTATTAAACTCTTCAGTTTTCTACTTCATTAAAGTTCCACAAAATAGTGTACAAATTAGGCTTGTTTTCAAGTGTTCATCAACAGACTTCTTCATTTTGAGGTCTATAGTCTCAGCCTATGTTTGAGAAACACAAATAAACAGCCCTCTTCACTGCGATGTCTCAATGCCCTCATTGCCTTTGAAAAGAAACAAGCTTCTGTTCATACAAAGCTTTTAATGGTCTGTTATGGAAGGTCTGCCTTCTTCTTTCAACTCACAGATGAACGTTTCCATCACAAATGCAGTTATTTGTGTTGGTTCTAATTGAACTGTTTGGATAATTTTTCTTTGTGACAGCTTGGACATGCTGGGGAAACACTGGAGGGAAATTCACATTGCCATCATTTTTCTCTTCTGCTCTTTGAATGCTCCTTTCTATTTCTTTTCTAAGAAGTGGAGTCTGGATTTCAACTCATGTGTACTAGTCTAGTCTTATTGAAGTCTGTTTTGCTATAAAACCACACTATTTTTTCCTTCATATTTTTTTTTTTTTCAGTCCTCACTATGCTAAATTAGCCTTCAGATTAGCCTTTGTCTTTCTTCCCTCTTTTCTTCTGTACTGCATCTTTTATTCTAGCGCATGCACTCTACTGATTCAGCCCTGTGAAAGATAAATGCACATTAAAACACCCTTAAGGCATTTGCACTAGAGCCAGATAAATTTTATTGTTTTTTGTTTTTTTTTAAATCTTCTGTTAGAGTTCATCTCGGTGAAAGCTGAAAGTTGTCCAGTCTTGGGGTAAACTCAATGAAAGGTTTCATCTGCACAAGAAAGAAAAGAACAGTAAGAAATATTGAATGTGATTTAATGTGATGGACTTATTCCATAAATTGTTTGGGGTTTTTTTTGTGTGTGTGTTTTATGTATGTCATTTAAAGCATTTACTTTTTTCTATTTTTAAGTTAACTTTTGAAGGTTAAATTACCTGAGAGCAGAATATTTTGTTTCAAGATGAATGGACTGTTTTAAGCTCAACTTGAAATAGAAATCAATGAGGATTTTTCTTACTGAATTAAAATGTTATTATCCTAAGTTTATTTTGAACAGATATTACAATTACAGCTGATAAATTGAGAACTAGGCCTCTTTTATTTCCCCAGTCCTCTTGTGCATGATGTGAAATACATTTCAAACCTTTCATTACTGTATTAAAATAACCTTCATAGTTCGGGCCTAACCAAATATTATTAATGAAGGATTAATAGAATAAATCACATTTGGGTTGAACTCTAAATGGAGAAAAAAAAAAAATAAAAAATTGAGCTATTGAAATAAATACCAGAGCTTGGCCTACATTCAACAAAAACAAAAAAAAAAAAACATTATAAGATGACATCTCATGGCCATTCAGGCTGTGAGATCTGACAGACTCTTCCAGCCCACAGAACCCAGTTGTTTACCACAAACACAACCATGAAGATGCTTACAGTTGCCATCACTGTTAAAAAAAATACTACTACATCTTGTAATGCACAACTGACTTTGTATGAGATAAAGGCAGATTCTGAGTAAATCTAGGAAAGCTAATATACTTTTTCAATTATTCCAGAGTGTCCAATTAGAAATTGCCCTTTTCAGTGTTTGGGGTGTTGATTTTTCCCTTTGTTTCCTCAGATGTGACCATAGTGTTTGATAGAAGCATTGTCTGCATATGGTAGACTCACAGTCTACCATTTACTGAACACACCACTTTCCATTCTACAACACTTTAGCAGACTTGACAATCAGGACTGCATTGTTTCACTATGCAGGTATGACCTCATAGATCTATGTTGGATACTTTAGATAGCAAAAGGACTATTTTTGTATAATTCCTTTATAGTTTGATCTACGCTCTGCATCCTGTTAACTTTTCACTCCCAGAAGAGCATAAAACTGGGTCATATATATTGTCATATTCACATTTAGAACTTCCATTGACGTCAGCATGAGCCCTGTCTGGAGCTGCAGACATGTGGCCTATTGCAAACCACTTCATAAAAAAGTAATTGCTCTCTGCAACTTGATCTTTCTGATCAGGATGGATAAAATGAGAAATATTGAGGGTTGGTGAGTATGATAGTGTTGTAACCTATAGGTAATTTCCATCATAATCTGTGAAAATGGGCAGGAACTTCTTTTGGTGTTTTGTTTGTTGGTTTTTTTAATTTTCTAATGCCCTTGAACTTAACTTTGGATGTTTGTATAATAGACCATTGCAACAGAAATATAAAGAATGTCTTTCATATGTACGTACCCACTGTGGCTTAGATTTTGCCAGTAGGAGTTAAACTGGGGGAGATTGCTAAGCAAATCTGAACAAACATAATTTTTTTTAATAAAATAGTGAAGAGTATGGAAATACAACCAGAAAATGAACTAGCACCTTGTTCTGATCCTCCCAGAAGAGAGGATCCATCTGAAAGATGGCAACCTGGCAGGGTTCTTCCAGTTCTGGCCAAACACTTTGTGCTGACAAAGCTGACTCTAAAAAATGACAGTATTTAGGATCCTTGAAATTTTTCACAAAACAAAGCCATTAACTGAAAAATGCTTGTTAAAACTTTTCACAAAGTTCTTCTATCACTTGTACCTGAGTGCCAACTATGGTAGTGAGACTTACTATTTGACCAGCCAGAGTATTCATCCCCTCCTCCTTAGACAAATCAGGCATGTGAGGCACTAAAATTTCAGACAAAACTGCAGTCTTGCTGTTTAGTTGCATCTATAAAAGAAAGTAATTGATGTCATAGAAATAACTGTCCTATTGCCACCCTACCTCCCTCATTCTATGAGTAAGAAAGGTCATACCATCAGCATTGTTGGCTTGTTGCTTCCTATTCCCAGAAAGAGTGGCAGGAAAAGCACAGACACTAACATCCATTCCTGGAAAGGAGGAGCAGCAAGCCAGGGAGAGGGGAAGGCTGAGGTTAACACTGCTTCTGATAGATTTTCTTCTAATTTTTACATGGATTGGTTTATCCCATGATTCAAATAAAGAATGTGGGATTTGAGTCTGAAATACAGGAAATTGTTTTACATAGGTTTTCTCACAATCTGTTGGTCAGTGAAAGTAAAAATGTGCCATGTACAAATGAGAAATTTCTTTAGGTTACATACTGCTCTGAATTATTCAATCACTGTAATATTGTCACACTTAGAAAATGGTGCGTTAGTAAAATATTCATGTTTTGTACTGGAGGAATCAAATACAGATTCTCTGTAGACAGATCTATTAGGCGTTATTTACCAGTTTCTGCATAACTAGGAGTATGTCTACACAGAAGTCCAGACTTTTGTCTAACAGGCTTGCTATGGAAAACTGTTTTGTGGGGCTTTAGAAAGGCCTCAAGGTGAAATTCTGAGAAATCAGGGAATCTAATTTCAAGCTTGCCAGAAATGATGTGTTCATTGTGTTTTTAAAGAACGCTTCTTAACAGAGGTTTTAAGATCACAGCACTGGAAACTGTTGTTTTTTCCACATCTTGGTTATCCTGCGTAGACTTCAGACTGCTTTATTGCAAAATAAGGTTTTGCTGTTGTTTCATAAGAGCCTGAAAAGAAGTCTCAACTCCAGTAAATTCTGCTGGGTGACACTGTTAATGATGAGTGTGCTTGTGTGTGTTTTGTTGTGAATATCAGCTTTATTTCATCAGTTCCAATTAGAAGACCAACTATTTTTATTATATTTATGCAGTACTAAGTTTAACAAGAAGGAGTTGCTCATTAGTTTTTCTCCCTTGGTTTCAGGTGAGGGAAGAGGTTGCCCCGTTCTGCTCTGCGCTGTGCAGCCTCACCTCCAGCAGTGGGTGTGGATTTGGGTGATACGGTGTAAGAAGGACATAAAACTATCAGAAAGTGTCAGAAAGAGTGCTATGAAGAGTCTAGAGGGCAAGAAGTATGAGGAACAGGTGAGGTCCCTGGGTTTGCTCAGCCCAGAGCAGAGGAAGTGAGGGGAGGCCTGATAGCAGCTGCAGCTCCTCACAGGGAGCGGAGGGCAGCGCTGAGCTCTGCTCTGTGTGACAGCGACAGGGCTCAAGGGAACGGCATGGAGCTGTGCCAGGAGAGGGGCAGGCTCTGCATGAGAGAATGGTGGGCACAGCCCAGAGCTGCTGGAGTTCAAGGAGCATCTGGACAAAACTCTCAGACATAGGGTTCAACTGTTGAGTAGTGCTGCATGGAGCTGGGATTTGGATTCGATGATCCTTGTGGTCTCTTCCAACCCAAGGTATCCTGTGATGCTGTTCGGGTCTGAGCTAGCATCAGATCGTAAACACATAGAGCGATTAGAAGCAAGGTTGATGTGTATGACTGCATTATATGGAAGATATTTTTAAAAAGAAGAAAGAAAGAAAAAAAAAGACTATGATACACATTTGAGATAACGTAACTGTAAGAATATTGCAGGAAATAAAATATTTCCTGCGCTTCTCTGAGACAGACAGTGAGGTGCCTGGAAGCAGCAAGTCTTTTGCTGCCCCTACGTCTGTACAGCAGTGTAATGGCTTCTTCAAAGACTTGCCAATGTGGGAAGGGATTCACCTGCATAGCTAAAGCAGATGTGAACTGCTGACTTAGCAATGTAGGTTGCTCTGAAAGTAACACCTCCTATTTATTTCTGTGGAAATGACATCAGCTACATAGAGCACAATAACACTGTTTGATAGAAGGAATTCTCAGCTGCAAAACAGTTTAAAAAAAAAAAAAAAACAGCTAAAAAAAAGAAAAAAGTTTTCTTAGTTACATATATTATGTATTTTATGAGGCCTAAGACAATTCCTCTTCACTTAGTGCAGCTCAAGTAAGCCAAAAGTTTGGACACCTATGCTTTAAAGGAAGACCAATTAATGATTTAACCTTGAAATAATCAGGTTATTGACAATTTAAAATGTTGAGGCAAAGATCTGTTGAGATGACATGGTCATGCTATAATATTGGGAAGGAATCCTCTCCTTAGCATACTCTTATTTTTAAAGCTGCTGGAAGACATACTTGCATACTATCAACATCTTCTCAAGTGCATTTATTCCAGAACACCCACATAAAATAAGGGAGAGAGATCTTATTTAAAAAGCATTACAAAGATATAACTATTGAATCCAGGCTGCCAGAGAGATCATTTAAGAAGGAAAAGATGGTCTCTCAACCATAGGATAATGTCATGGGGATGAATGATTATCATGAGATAATTTTATTCCTGAGTATTGTAAATCTCAGCTGTTTTCCCTTCCAACCCCAGCTCCATGGAATATAAGAGTTTACTACAATTTATTCTCTGCTCTGTATTCAAGCCAAAGCATCTGGGTAGAAGCTATCACTTAAAAAATGCAACCTGTTTTCTTGGACCTTGCTGCTGATATGGTGTGTAAATTTTGAGGTACAACCAAAAAGTACTACTTTTTTTTTTTAAGAAGAGTGAAATTTGTGTTATCCAATTCTGATTCTTATTTGTGGGAATGAAGTAGCCTTCTTGATACCAACACTCACTCATCATTTTCCTTACTTGTTTTCCTTACTTAAGTCCTTGTTTGGCATCTGGCCAGGGAGAGAGATTATTTAAGTGTGTGTTCTTGAGGACTTCAGTATAAGAAGATTAGGTCCCTCTATCATAAAGTACAATTCAAAGCACTTAAATCCTCTCAATCCTCATAAGGTCTGTGGCATTCAAATATTTTAAAGTAGGTATTCAACAGTTTGTTGTTGTTTTATGTTGTTCTTCTTAGGAATAAAAAGGATTTATCATGTTGAAATTTTTTTATGATAATCTCAAAACTAATTGAGAACTGAGGCAGGATTTTTACTTCTATATTCTAACCCTCTGGCTGCAGCTTCCAAGTTTTTTTCTTCTTCAGAGTGCTTTGTTGTGAGAATAGATATGCACTTTGCTCTTACTGACAGCTGGTAACACTTTACTCTTTAAACTCCAACTCAAGTACGGATTGGATCTGACAAACTGAAGGAGCATTCACATCCTGATTCAGCTCCATCATGCTTTTTTTTGTGTGAGAAAGAAAAAGTAAAAATTTTTCAGAACCTGTAGTGTTTATAATAAAACAATGCATTATCTAGTATCTGGTTATCTGCAAAGTTTTACAGTATTTTCAGTTTAGCACACGTGCTAAATCTCACAGTGAATTGGAAAAAGCTAGACAAAGGAGAATCAGACTATTTTGATATCCATAGGTCCAGCCAAGACTGCTATTGTAATATAAACCCAATATTCTAGCTGAGTTCCCTTCAAAATAAATATGAAGGTGAGCGACATATGTCTCTGTTGTTCTTTCCACAAGTAATTGGACAACTATTGCACCTGGTTAATATGCTATGGGATAACAGGTCAGTTAATTTATCCACATCTACTGTAGCAACAAATGGAAAGCAGAAACTCATCCTCGTGGAAATTTATGTATGAAGTTTGTTTGCAAAGTATCCTTTATTAGAAGGATTGTAGGGGAGTTCTTAATATATGATATGCAGGAAAGACAATGACCTCCCTGCTGCTTTATTTATTTAATTACTCTTACAAAAAAGAAAAGTTTAGCAGCTTACTTAAGATTCTTAGTGCTATGGAAGCATGTATTACTGAAGACAGAATATATTTTTAGTTGAGGCAACATCGCTGCCAGTTCATGGAGAACAACATTATATAATTCTTTGAGTATTGCTATCCTTACAATTTTCTTATTTAGTAAACTCATCTCTCCATTCTTGAAGTACCAGCATTGACTGAAATCTGAGATCACAATACAAGCAACTATTTTCTTTCCTGTGAAAGAGTAACAAGGTGTAGTATAGTATTAGTATATAGTATTATAGTATAACTTAACTACAAAACAGATCAGTTCTTTTAGTAAAAGAGTGATCTAATGGAAATCTCATGTTCCTTTATCAATCGTTTTGCTTAATTTTGGTTTTGCTTATTTACGTTTTTTCTTCACCTTTCTGAGAGACGAATCCTCACAGAGGCCAATGCTTATTCAGACTCGTTGCCTGAGTGATTGGAAGTGAATATTCTGTTTGTAAATTAGAGCAGAATCTATCAAATTAGAGGATACCTTTTGAAAGGACTTATGTAAAACTTGTGATTCAAGGCTATGATATTACAGGGGAAAAAAACAAAAGTTTTATTAGTTTCACCTTCACCCACACAGAAAAGGACATTGATGCTCATATGTCATAAAACCAGAGAATAGCATGGATTGGAAGGGACTCTAATTCCAATCACTTGCTTTTGGCATGGCTGCTCCCCCCCTCACCTCCTCCCCGCAGCAAAGACTGCCTACAGCCACATCCAACCTGGCCTTGATCCCCTTCAGGGACAGAGCATTCACAGCTTCTGTGGACAGCCTGTTCCAGCACCTCACCACTCTGAGTGAAAAATTTTCTAACATCAAGTCTAAACCTACCCTCTTCTAGTTTTAAATCATTCCCCCTTGTTTTATTGCTATCTGCCTGTGTAAAAAGTTGGTCTGCTTCTTGCCTATAAGCTCCTTTTAAGCTCTGGAAGGCTACACTGAGGTCTCCCTGGAGGCTTTCCATAGAAGAGATGTTTCAGCTCTCCGATCATCTTCATGGACCTCTTCTGGATCTGCTCCAACAGCTCTGTGTCCTTCTTGTGTTAGGGACAGTACCTATATGTACATACATTTGTGCATGTGCTGGAAAGAATACACAGCTGAGCTATGAAATGCAGTGACCTGTTTCTCTAAAACACATAATTAAAACAATGACTGAATTCCAAGGCAGGTTTTTAAGAGGGTTAACATCTCTAAAAGATTACGGTAAGGTAGATCAACCAATTTTCTGGTTTGTGATCTATAAGTTAAACCTGAATAACAGTTACCAGTACTACCAGGACAGCTGAAATGGTATGAAACATTCAAGACTTGTCTATTTTATTACTCATGTATTTATTTTTATGCATGAGAGCATCTGACAAATGAAAAGTCCAAAAACTGGTATAACTGATGCTACAATACTGCTGCATACCGTGATGTTCACATGAAATAAATCCAGTTTACAAGTTCCAAGGAGATAAGCTATTTGCCCTACCATCAGAGGTACAAGTATTTAATGATATGCCAGCATTTAGAGAAGTTCCACTGCCCCCTGCTTATGTAAAATGAGCTGTGTATGTCATAATAATTAAATGATTTTCTTTTACTCTTTTGGAAACTAGCAGCAAGCTCCCTCTAAGGAATGTGGAGCCTAGTCCAGAAAGTGGTACTTCTGTCCTGTCTCCAACATTATTGAAGCTGAGTGGGGAAAAGAAGGAGAAATTCAACCTTCTCCAACTTCATACATTCCTGCAAGACAATAAATGCTGAGCTGCAACCGTAAGTAAGATGATGACTTAAAGTCATTGTTTATATTAATTTCTAGAACACATAAGGCAACCAATTTAAAAACATCTTTCCCCAAGAAATTTGATCTGAAAAGATGAACATTAAATGATCACAGAATTAAGAAGCAGGAGAAACACGCAGGAAGTCTTTCAAAGAATTAAGTCCTGTGAGTTATGGTTCGTCTACTTTTGGCTTCTTGGTTGTGAGGCCATGTACAGTGCCACTAGACAGTAGATAGTCCCGCCTATTGTGAGAGCCATAGTGGTCCGATAAAGCAGCTTATCCGGAACTCCTCGTTTCAGGTGTACAGGCAGCCCATCTGCTTTCTGTGGGAAGAGTTTAGAAATAAATAGAATGAAATAAACACTCATACAGAAGACACAATGAACAAGATACCTCAGGTGAACTAAGAGACTTTCCTAAGGAAAACCTCTCCTCTGATAGGTTACATACAATCAGATATACTAAGTGCTTTTCATTTAGCAAGATGAATGCAAAGCAAGTTAATTGTATTAGTTAAAGCCATTAAATGCAGGCAGAAAAAAATATATTGTGAAATATTTCTAAAGAGGACCTGGGTGAGAAAAATGTCACTAACAAAAGAATGTGGAAAGTTATGTAGAAAAGGTTATTCACCGAGTCAGACTGATATATTCCAAATGCAAGTGGCATGAAAGAGAAAAGGGTACGTTATAAAGCACATTTTTGATGTTTTTATTACCAACAAGAGAAAAAAAAATATTTTATGAGAAGATCCAGTACACTTAGAAATTGCATAGCTAACAAACTGGCTTTGAAAACCTTACTGTGCTTTTTTTTTTAACACTGCATTAACAACAGAATCTGTAATATTCAAATTATTATACACAAAACAACTATTTGCTTTGCTCCTCCTGTTCTACTTGCAGTCATATGCTTGGATTCCAGATGTAAAGTGCTTCCACTAGTCAAATAAACATTTTTTGAAGCAAATGAAAAGATAAACTTACTAGGCTTTTCAGTTTCTGTATTTATTCCCCACGCAAGGTTGAGGAAGAAATACAAGTTATACTATACTTCCTTAACTAGAAAATTTTAAGCATTGTGGAATGATGGAAGTGGTCAGCCACGTTAAAATAGAGCAAGATATGGTTCACTCTTTCATTTTCTGTAATTTACTCTCAAAGTTGTCATTACCTGAAAAAGTTTCTGTAGGTCTGGCACCTGGTTTTTACCCAAGAAAGAATCAGTTGCTGGTAAATCTGAAGCAAGTTTAGTTGTTGTCCCAAAAACCAGAGCTGGGGATTCAGTAGAAACTATTGGTTTGAGTCCCTGCATAAATAAAGATTAAAATATAAAGGTATACAATACTTGTAAATGTACCAGTTGTCATGCTAGGCAGGCACACTGCCAGTCATTACAAGGATACATTACAAAAATATATATTTGGTATGAAGACCCATGGTTTAAACGAAACAAAACAAAAAAAAAAAAGTGAAAATAAAAGACATTCTTAGCTACAACTTTGGACTTAGCAAGGATAACAGAAACTTTTTTTTTTTTTTTTTTAAATGACAAATCTATAGCTATCATAAGCTTTTCTGGGCTGGTACTTGGCCCAAGTCATTCTGTTTTTGCATAGAGTACCCAGGTCCTATCAGCAATAGGACTGGGAGCAGGGAATCCCCAAAACTTGGGTCAGATTGAGCGAGGAGACTTCTAATTCTTCCTCCCACATGTTCCAAGCAGTTGCTATATAATTTAGCCTTAAATAATTGGAATGCATGGGTTGGAGAAAGAGAGAAGGGAAAGGAAAAAGAAAATGAGAGGGGAAAAAAAATGCGAGGGAGATGCAGGCTAGGTGTTTGAGGGCACTTAAGAAGCCCTGAATTGGTGGCTGTTTTACATAAGTCTAACAACACACCTTAATTTGTATACTGCTGCAGCTTTTCAACCCTCATGTACTTCTTATAAGGCAGCACAATTTAACTGCCTTTCAGTTCAGATGGCTGTACTCTGAGATAAAACCTACGTAATCCAGTTCGATGTACACTTAAATTTTAAGTGTACATAGTCATTGCAGTCATGAGGTGGCCTCCTTACCTTTATTGTTATATTTAGCCATTAGAGTTCAGCACATGACACTGATGTTTTACATTATAACTCCTGAAACAACTGTGTTTGTTTTTTTCTAACTTGCCATAAAAAAAGACATAACACTATTGTGTTAACCTGCTTGTGTTAAACTTCAAATAGGAGTAATTGATCTTCATAGTGATCTGTGTTAGTATGTAGCTAAGGCTGCACCTGGAATTGTAGTTTCTGCTCAAAGGTCTACATGATACATTCAATATTTAACAAATTGAACAATATTTTGAGCTGAGACCTGAAACTGCTTATCCTGGAGAAGACTGAGAGGGGATCTTATCAATGCTTATAAATACCTAACAGGTAGGTGTCAAGTGGATGGGACCAGGCTCTTTTCAGTGGTGCCCAGCAACATAACAAGAGGCAACAGGCAAAAACTGGAACACAGGAAGTTCTATCTGAACACGAAGAAAAATTTGTTTGAAAGTGACAGAGCATGGGAACAAGCTGCCCAGAGAGGCTGTGGAGTCCCATTCTCTGTAGATATTCAATACACACCTGAATGCTTTCCTGTGCAACCTACTATAGAAAATCTACTATATCAGGGGGGTTGGACTAGATGATCTCCAGTGCTCCCTTCCAACCTCTATGATTCTGTAGTTTGTGAAGTCAGACTTGTATTATTTTATGCCTACATACCTGTAGACCAGGCATGTTATTTTCTGTACAGCTGTTTGCTTTGCTAGCGTGAATCCCAAGGCAGATTTACATTTTCCTGACAGCACAAAAGAGTTAAAGATTAGGAGCAGAACTTAATAGAAATAGCACCACGCTTAAGTTTACATATGTTAGGGAAATTGGCAAATCTGAATCACAGAATGAGAAAATATAGAAGACCGAGGTAAGGACCAAAATAAAAAGGGAAAACTGGAAAGGAAGTTGAGAAATACTATTTTAAAACATAAACTGAAGTAATTCTTATGAACTTACTGAACCTAGACACTTTTCACATGAATAGCAGGTTCTTCACAGCAGATGATACCTTGTATGTATGAGGTTAAATCTGTTTGCTATCATTAACACAAGAATGCTTTTTGACTGGATCATGTAAAGCGATGGTGGCATTGCAATAGCAGACTTAAGTGATTCTGATCTACAGTATGAAAGGTTAAACATCAAGTTTCTCAACCAAGTCCGAGCGACTCACCCTAGTTAGATGATCTGTGGTTAGTGGATTTTTTTTTTAATTATTTTTTATTGTTTTTAGTAGGTACAAGCAAAGTAAGGTGTATCAGCTGAAAATGGAGCAGCGTGACAAAATTTCTACTCAGGCTACGGCCAGACTTGAAGAACTAGGTAAAAGCTATCAGGTAAGATTAGATGAGCATTTGCAAATGGTCCCATTACTACTGTTTTGAATATAAGCCCGTTGTCTGAGTGAACACTTTGTACTGTATATGTAATGGTCATGGCAGTCATTAACCTCTTAAATAGAAGCAGCAATTTTTAACCTGACTCCTCACCCGCACTGACTGAAAAAGTTCCATTTATTCAACTGGGCTGAATTATTCATGCTGTGTTACGTAATTTGAATAAGTGCAAAATGAAGACTTTTAAGAATGCTACGACTAAGAGAGAAAGAACGGTACAGGTCTCAAGCTAAGGGATTTTTTGTTAGTACAAGCAGCTATGTTACTGTCAGCAAAAGCCTTTCTGAAGTAATGAGTAAGCATCGTGCAAAAGAATGGCTGCTTTAATTTTCTTAATCTTCCTGTAAGCAAACTGCTATATCCGCCTAGTCTCTGAAACAAAGGTTGTGACGCTTTCAGTAGCTGCATTCTCCGCATGCACGGACCAGAGAGGCGGACGAGCGCAGCGCTGCTCAGCTGCCAGCCGCTACCCCGCACCGCCTGCAGGGCTCCGGGCCTCGCCTCCCGCCACAGGCGGACGAGGGCAGCGAAGGTCACGGCCGCCACGGCGCTTAGGGCGGCGGCGGCAGCGCTGTTACCTGCGGGTTGTAGGCGGCGGAGGCCGCAGCCCCGACGAGGCGCTGCGTGAAGCCGTTGAACTTGTAGTACATGGTGGGCACGCGAGCTCTCACGACCCACCGGCGGCGACGCGCGGCGCGGAAGGACCCCGCCGGCGTGGAAGGACCCCGCCGCCTCCTGGACGCCGCCCGGACGCGCGAGGGCCCACGGGTGTCCGCAGCGAGCGCCTGCATGCAGCGCCCGGAGGAGAAGCCGAAGGAGTGAGAACAGAGCGAGGCCCGCGCGCGCGGCAACACCAGACTCGGTGCGCTGCGTGCCGCCCCGGAGCCGGGCAGGCGGCGGCCGTCAGGCACGGGGAAGGCGCCCTGAGCGGAGGCGGGCAGCTCTGCGCACGCGCAGCGGCTGCGGGCGGGCGTCTGTCGGGCGGGCGGCGGTCTCGAGGTGAAAGAGGTCGAGCGAAGGCGGCTCCGCTCCACAAACCGTGCCCTGTGTCTGCTTCGTGCGGGTGTGGGGCAGTTTGCTCTCAGCTTCTCGGTACTGAAAGCTTGCTGCTGTTATCCGCGTCTCACAGCGCAAATGCTTTTGCCCTGCGAATTGTCTGCCCTAGGCTGACTCCGCATAATAAAAGATGTTCCAGTGGTAATGCTTCGTGGTGATTGAGCTGTGTGGGACTGCAGGTGCCCCGTGGGTGCAGTAATCACAGAGCGCAGTCCCTGCGGCACCAGATGTGCCTCTGAGGAGATGTCCTCACCAGGAAGGGTGCTGTTCCACTAGGTCCATCTCTGCTGTCCTCTTGGGAGCCAGGAGGATGCTGCAAGTGTGACACAAAACATTACTGACGGTATCAGGGGCATTAACCAGCAGTGCTGCGTTATTTGCTCAGTAGGTAGGAGATTTATGAAAGCATTTTGTAAATGTTACAGGAAGAATTGTGAAATCCCTGTAGCTTTAAAGACTAGGAAGTATTAATGAATTGGAATGAGGGCTGTATTTTTATTTTATTTATTTTTTATTTTTTTTGGTAGAAGGGATTTTGCAGCTCAGAATTCTGCTTATTTCTGGTAAAACGAAACTGGAAGATGAGCTTGACTGCAAATCTGCTTGTAAGAGAACAAAGATGCTGAAGATAGGATATGTGTGTTCTTTTAGAATGGAATCATTGCTATGTTTTTTATGCAAACTGTTTCAATCTGTTGATGTCCATTAGAGCTGGTTTGTACTGTGACTGCTGCAGACCCTTTCCTGGGGCCTGATTTTCTGCATGTGCACCATAGCTCCCCCTGCCCTGCTCTTTCAGAATTTGTGAAGACAAATAGGTTTGCTTTGCAAGCTCTTTTGCTAAAGTTGTGTCACATCTCATTCCTCTACATTTTGTTCCAGTGTGAACGCATACAGAATCTTGGAGAAGAATCTTGTGGCACCCACATATGGAGATGATGCCACTTTCTTTGCTTTCTTGAGTCCAGTTTTTTGAAATGTTCAGTATTGACTGAAAGCTACAGAAAGGAGCTCTGAGAAGGAAATGAAAAATGTGCAAATGCATCACTTTTTTCAGTTAGCTAATTTGAGTTATAATCCTTACAAGTGAGCTGTTGAAACATAAACCTAGGGGCTGTCTCTTGTTTTAGCTCAGAAAAATGGAAGGTTGGGAATTCTTTGCCTTGCAAAAGAGATACATAGGAGGACAATTAAAATTAATTACAGTTGGAGCTTCCGTTGTCCTCATAACACAAAAGCACAGAAATATTCCCTGAAAAGGAAAATAAAATAAAGGATAATATGAAGCCTTTCCCATTAAAGAAAGAAAATTATTTGTGCTTTAGCCTCTTGGTCCAACTTTCTTTTAGTCTGTAGATGTTTGCTTATCAGACTTGCTAACAGGATATGGAATTAGATTGTAAAACTACTGCTATAGGAAGTAACTGGGGATAAAAAAAAAGGCCACTCTCCCTAGCAGGGTTAGAGGAGGATGGGCGATTTCTGTGAACCATGGAAGTATGCACTGCTAATGTAAACAAAATGTCCCGGCAGGAAGAGAGTTCCTGCATCAGACTTTAAGCTGAATTCTAGCTTCTAAGCAGTGAGATGAGCAATTCGTGGAAACTGATAACTACAGTCAGTCTGTTAGGGCTGTTTTACCTTCATCTGTGGAGTGATATTGGCAGAAGCTGAAGAAAATACTGGTCTACAAGCTATGCTGTAGTTTAATCTTTTCCATTTATTTTTCCAGGATTTTTTAAAATAGCTGATTTCATACATGCAAATTTAAGGTTATGCCTCTAGGGGAATAGATTTTGGGGAGTAAATGGAGGAAGCAGAGTACCTTGAGGTTACTCTGGGTTTTTTGTTGATGAAATTGTGTTTTTATTTTCAATTTGAGGATAAAATAAATAAAAAACCGAGACCTTATTCAATTGCTTAATGAACGACACCCTCGTATGCTGATCAATATTTCAGCACAGATGTCTGCAACTCAAATTCTGTGAATCTGCCCATGCAGATCTGTCCTTGAATTCCTGAGAACAACTGTGTGGGTGGATTTAGAACATAAAATTGCTGTGTGCACTTATGCTTTGTTTATGCAGTACTCATTTTTTAAAAGTACTAGATTGGATTTGTTTAATGTTTGCCTTGTGTATCTGTGTGTGTATATGTGTAATATATACAAACCTCCGAACTAGATGATGATCACCAAACTCTATTAATGTAAGAGACTGTGACATTGTAAACATGTTGTCTGAATCATTATATCAACTGTAAGAAATAAATCCTATGCACAGAATGGTAATTTCAAGTAGTGACTGTTTATAAAAGCTACCTGAACTTATTGATGCTTTATTGCTCAATTTACTGGATACATCACGGATGACTCTTGGAAATACTGTTATTAGCTGAAAGAGTTCCCTTCAACAGACTTAACAATGTTGAAAATTGATTAAAATAGCTTTTAATTGTAAAACTATTCATGTAGTTACGAGTATAAATTTAACCGCATTTTTTGTGCCTTTCTTGTAGAAAAATTCTTGTGGTTTTTTTTTGTTTTTTTTTTTTCCTCATGAGGTATATAAGCAGAGAGCTATTTATCTTCTATGTGAGTTTAGAAACAATTTATTTCACTTTTGTGTCTTCTTGTGGGGCTTCTGCTTGAGAAAAACATAGTACAAGTAGCAATTTTGGCAAAAATGACATTGTGTTGGCTATAGTGTATGAATGAGGAATCATCTTAAAGGTGTTGAATTTCATTTAGGGGAATCTATCTCTTGTCATGTAAGATTCTTTTCGGGTTTTGAGACAGAACTTAACTCAAAAAGATAAGTAAGGAATTGAAAACTTGGTGATCGCAGAATCACAGAATGGCCAGGGTTGGAAGGGACCTCAAGGACCATGAATCTCCAACCCCCTGCCACATGCAGGGCCACCAACCTCCCCATTTGATGCTAAACCAGGCTGCCCAGGGCCCCATCCAATCTGGCCTTGAACACCTCCAGGGACAGGGCATCCACAGCCTCTCTGGGCAGCCTGTTCCAGCACCTCACCACTCTCTATGTAAAGAACTTCCCCCTGACATCCAACCTAAATCTTCCCTCCCTCAATTTAAAACCATTTCCCCTCATGCTATTGTTATCAACCCTCTCAAAGAGTTGATTCCCCTCCCCTCTGTAGGCTCCCTTCAGGTTTTGAAATGCTGCAGTGAGGTCACCCCGCAACCTTCTTTTCTCCAGGCTGAACAAGCCCAGCTCCCTCAGCCTGTCTTCATAGGGAAGGTGCTCCAGCTCCCTGATCATCTTCATGGCTCTCCTCTGGACCCTCTCCAACAGCTCCTTGTCTTTTTTGTACTGGGGGCTCCACACTTGGATGCAGAATTCCAGATGGGGCCTCACAAGAGCAGGGTGATCTAATTCTTGTAAAGCCCAGTGCTTGAATAAAGCTTCTGGGGCAATAAGTTATGCTTTTAGTAGTCTGTTCCTTTGCAATTGTGTTGCATGTTTAATAGCAGATTGGAAATTGTGAAAGCAGTTGTTTGTTCAAGGTTAGTGACAAAATATTGTTTAATTCTCCCATTTTCAGATGTGAAAAGCATTGTAGGGACCTCCAGTAAATATTTCTTTCTCTTTTTCCCAGCTTTGTTGTCTCTGCTTTTTATTTTTCCCTGTATTATCTGAATTGCAGGACTGAAGGTAAGCTTTTCATCTGAGTGAGACATCCATGTTCTCTGTCGTTAAAATAATAATTACCTAAACACCATATATACTTTTAAAGAAAGTAATCTTGAAATTATTGTACCTTCTCTTTATGTCTTAAAATGCTTATCACTTTTGAAACACCGTGCTGAGAGACAGGATCCTTTGCACTTTGCTTTTGACTGATGAAGACGACAGCACCTCAAAAGCACATCTGTTTTTTTCTACTCTGATACATTTTTTTCCTCTGTGACCAGAAGAGAAGACTCAGTGTGGCAGTGACTTAAACTATTTGGTCTTTTCTTTTAAATATTATGTATAGTGAAATAGGCACCCAAGTGAAGTGAGCTGTATCTTTGAACATCTAGTGGTAAAATTAATCTTCAAGATTTTTTATTTTTACTCAGTTGCCAAAATCTTCCTTCATCTCCCTTTTATCACTCCCTAGCCTGTGAGTGTTTATCTCCCAACAGTCCACAGCAAATGCTTAATTTTTCAGCTTTGTTGTAGATACTGGGAGGATGATGCATTGTCGTCGTATTTCATTTCTTCTTGTCAGCCTTTCCTTGTGCAAATACATGTAGACTGGAGTTCAGAGATGACTGTGTATTTAAGCAATATTGCAGCAAGTTCTCTAAATGAAGCAAGATAAACAAACAAAACAAAACAAACAAACAAAAAAAAAAACCACAAAATACTCTGTGCAATTTGTGTAGTATGTAGCAGATAGACAATAGTATAGAGTCAAGCTGATGAAAGATTCTCTGCTGTTTCTCAGTATTAACAGCTAAATACCATTGTCTTGGAAACGCACAGGGCAATTTATAGAAAGTGGCTTGATTTGAGTGCATAAGTCTGTCACTTTATTGCCCCCTCGTAAGTCACTCACGCTTATGACTTTAATTATTATCAGTTGCCTATCTTATATGGTGTTCTGAAATACTTGAACTTAGTTTATCATTTCCCAGCAGTGACCAAGTCTAGAAGTAATCTGAAATAAACCTACCTGGAACGTACATGGTGTGGATGTCCAATCCTCAGCATCCACTGTTTTGTTCTGCACTTCACTCCATCACTTGTCTGCACTGCTTCCCACAGGGGGCATAACCTGGTAAGTTGTGGAAAATGGGATGTAAAGATGGATTTTCTAGATCCTGATGCCTGCCTAGAATCACCGCTGGTACCTCTAGGACACAACTCCAGGTACTGCCATGAGATAAAGCAATTGAGAGCTGACTGAACTCTTGCTGTACCCACTCAGAACGCCCAGCTTTGCTCAGATTATTTTTCAACAGGCTGTACTCTAATGGGTTTTTGTTTGGCTGCTTTGAAGAAGGGAAAATATAAAAAGGCACGCTTAAATTTAGTAATACTAATGTCAATTGTGTGGTTACTAGAGAAATCTTTCTCACAGAAAATGTTCTTGTTTTATGAATCATTTAGTACATCAGAGGTAACATAATAAAAATAGATTGTTGCCATGTGATCAGTGTCTCCAGCTTTGAAAATTGAATAGGTTTAAAAATGTTTGTTTTTGAAGATTGTATTCTGCCAGCAGCAGGATCTGTTATGCTGTGATACATTTGTAACTCAACTTGTTAATTTCCCTGCAGCATCTTGTAGCCTCACTCACATCTGTAAGCAGGTATCCAGTGTAGTCTCTTCACATGGTAGTGTAACTCAGATATACTTGTTTTTTGCAAGTTTTTAGTGCTTTCACCCTTTGTCTTGCCATGTTAAAGTGATATTTTTACTTTTTAAAATATTTTCATTGTCAGCTCTTGTATACCTATCTATGCTTTCTTACTGTTGTCAGAAGAGGAACATGTAAAACTGGGTATCCTAGCAGATGAAAAAAAAAACCCTAACAGCATTTCCCTGCATAGGAGAAAGAAGTTGTGAAGATTTGGTAAAAGTGCAGGAGGACACTGAGAAAATCTGGAGTTAAGAGAAAGAAGGAAATGCAGTAGCAGCTCTGCAAAAATGGACTGAAGAGTGCTAGAGTGCTACAGCCTGTCTGCTAAAGGTTTTTCGCTGTAAACTTTGCCGAACCAACTCTGTCTGACTTGTCTTGCTTTGATTCTGTTGTAAAAATTATTTGTGAAGATTTTCATTTTGCTCAATGAATATAGGAGTCTGGGCTCTTGTAGTGGGAAAATCTGAGTTCCCTTTTGCTGGGGAATATCAGAGCTTGCAGAAGCATTCATAGTGCAGGCATCTTCTAGTAAGAGTGCCATGTCCTGCTCTGTAGCTTCAGGGAGCTGAAAAGATGAGGAGGTATGGAAACAGATTTGGCAGCATGATTTTACTTGCATTTTAATTCATGTTTTCTTGATTGTTTCACATCCCCAATTTAGTTCTCTTTTTAGATTTTTGCAATGGGACTATGGTTTCTTGATGGATTTCCTGTGTCCCTTTGACAAGAGCTCCTGTTGCTTGCTTTTCAAAGGCAGAATAGAAACTTGATTCTCTGTGTCCTCAGAATTGCTGGAGGTGGTACTACTTTAACCCCAGTTAAATTGCTCATCCCAAATCAATTTGCCACCAGACACAATATTATATTACTATAATCTGAGTCTACAGACTCAAGCCTCTCAGCATTGGCTAGGCACTTGCCTTATAATGTAGAGATTATGCTGAAACAAAAGGAACCATATTACTCTAATTTCTTTCCATCTTTCTTTCTTTTTTGCTTTCACTAGGTTATTACATTATAACATCATGTTTGCACTGCTTCAGTAAGAAATGAATTGAAAGTAAGATCTACTTTCTATCCTTACAGAAAAATTTTATGGGTATAGACAAGAGAACTGTTCTCCAAACACCATTAAAAAGTTTTTACTTAAGGTCTGTATATGCTCAGTGTAATTTAAGAGCTGACTTTGCTTCTTACATAAACTAGTTTGGACTTTGGAACAATACCTGTCTATTTGTTTTCACTTTTTTCCTTTTTGAGTGATTTCATCCCTAAAGCTTAAAAATTTCCTGATTGTCTTTACAAAAAATCTGAAATAATGAAATATGATTTACATATTTGATGGGTGAAGAGGAAATAGAAGACATCATAGAGATCTTATGGTTTATTTACGACTACCGGTAAATAACTTCATGTTTGTATAATGGATTTACCCTGTTTTTACTCTGAAATGTACCATCCATGCACGTTGAATGCCTTTTGTTTCAGATCAGTGTGTCGTCTTTGAGCAGTGAAAACGCTTAATGCACTACTGTAGTTCTCTTCTCCCTGCTGTGGTCTCCAAGACAATTCAGCTGAGCTTTTGTTTCATTCTCTTTTGAAAAGCAAATTGGTAAGGATTGTTTGTAGTATACTGTGCTTTAGAATATCAGGAGAAAATTGCTAAGGATGTTGCTTGGGAGCCCAGATTCTGGAACTGACCACAGCAGACTTTGCTGCATATGTTAGTATTAGCCTGAAGTGCAAGAAACTGGCTGACATGGTGCTAACTACAACTTCAGCTTGTGTAAGCAGCAACAGGTTGTGTTTAGTCTATCAACTGTCATGATTAAAAGCTAGGATCTCCATGCTGAGATGACACATGTCCATGGAAATTTCCAGCACTCTTATCAAAGGAGATGTAACTTTTCTGAGCCTTTAAGTCAAAGCCCTTTGTTTGCTTTTATGTGTGTTTTGAGTTACAGCCTGCACAGACCAGTCCTTGGATCTCCTTACTATGGATGCCGTATATTTTTTGGGTAGACATTATCAGTCAATGGAAAGAGACAGCTGCTGAATGGGCTGGGATGGTGCTAGATTTTCTTCTCTGTGATATGAAAGATTGCTTCTGTAGGCATACGCTTCCACAAGACGTTTAGAGAGAAATAGTAAATCACAAATTTGGCAATACAAATTGTCACAGTGTGTAACCTGAAGAAAGGGTTTAAAGTGTTTCTTATCAAAGGAGGCAGATTTCCACTGGATTATGCTTACAAGAGATGAGTGGACTGCAGAACTGCTTTTTAACACAGTTCCTTGAAGGAAGTGATTTATGGATGTACCTGCAGAGATGACAGTAAAACAGAAAGAAATAGACAGGATGAGAAAGCAGACCATTTCAGAAGTATTTGGTACTCGCACAGAGGCCAGTACAGCTGGTAACAGAAAGAAAATGAGGCAGCTATGAAAAGGGTAGGAATCAAAGAGGAAGGGAGTTGGATTGAAAAAGTCTAGCAAAGGAAAGCAGAGAAGTGTTCTCAGGAAGGGCATGGCAGGACATTAACAGTGATGGGGTGGAGGGCTGGAGAGCACAGTGTAGCCCTATTGTGTTTGGTGTCTGGGAATCATCTGTATTGTCTGCTCTTAATTTTTGGTGAGTTGCTTTTAGAAAGGACTTCATAATTGTCTCAGAGCATTTTGCACAGCTAGAGTTAGTATTTTCAACCTCTGCCTATCCCTCTATTTCCATTTCTTTTCTTTTCTTTTTTTTTTTTTTTCCATTAATCAGCCTTCCATCAGCTCTCTGTGATGTTCTTTCAGTTTGCACAACAGTCCTAGCCTCTAAGTAGTGATAAATGCCCCCAGGCCATGGAATGTAAAGTAATGATTCTTCAACTGGGTCTTAAACTGAATTCTTTAACAAGTGAAAGTAAAGCATACCAAGTTCTGAGCTGTTGGTTGCTGCTAGTATTGCTTCTGCATACTGGTGGAAAGGCCAGTGGACATGCATTGTTTCAAGCTTGTCTGATTTGCTTTACAGATGCCTAGAAGAAATAATGACTTAGAATAATAAACCAAAAAATAAAGGGGTAAATACTGAGTGTGAGTTAGCATGTACACTGACAGCCAAAAAGACCAAACCATACCTGGTGTGCTCCAGGCCTAGCACTGCCAGCCAGGAGTGGGAAGGAGTTGTCCCATACCAGTCTGCACTGGGCGGTCTCACCTCGAGCAGTGGGTGCAGTTTGGGTGCCACAATCTTTGGATACTCATGCTTTATGTCCCTCTTAGGAGGGCTACCAGGATGGTAAAATGTTTGGAGGAGAAGGTGCATGAGGAGCAGCTAAGGTCTCTTGGTTTGTTTAGCCCAGAGCAGAGGAACTGATTGGAGGCTCATGGAGACTGCAGCTCTTCATGGGGAGTGGAGGGCAGCAGTGAACTCTCCTCTCTGTGGCAGTGACAGGGCCTGAGGGAATGGCATGGAGATGAGACAAGGGAGGGGCATCTGGAGGTTAAGGAAAGGTTCTGCATCAGAGGGTGGTGGGTATGTTACAGGCTGCCTTGATCAGTGGTCATGGCATTGAGCTGCCAGAGTTCAAGAAGTCTTTTAACAGCACTATTAGACATAAGTTTTGAATCTTGAGTGGTCTTATGAGGAGCCAGGAGTTGGAATTGATGATTCTTGTGGGTCCCTTCCAAATTCAGGATATTCTATTTTTTTGATACTACAAATCAGCAACATGGACATTCTATTGGCAATACCTATTCAGCTGCCAGGTCATCTAGTGTTGGTGAGCTTTACTGCAGATGTGAGAGTGGATTTGAATGGGCTGCAGGATGTGAGGGGCCAGGCTGAAGCTGTAGGCAAAGGGTAGGATGTGGATGATTTAGGCTATTCGGTATTGCATTGTAAAAGCTTCGCATGACTTACTGCTTTGCTTTGCATGACTGTTTCTTTCCCATTATATGTGACACTTATTGTGGAGGAGGAGAGAGTTTTTTAGCCTACGCTGACACAGAGAAATGTAATGGATATTTGCTCTCTGCTATCTAATCTGAATAGCATTTCAAATGTGACTGGGACAATCTAAGTGAAGAGAAGGCAAAGGTAAGAGGTGCCTCAGTTGTGGGATGTTAATGTTTAACCTTAACACTCCTTGACTGAGGATCAGGCAAAAAGAGAAAGTCTAAGGAAACAAGCAGGATGGAGATGCTGAGTATGGTATCTGCTATATGAGGGAAGCCAGTGAGCTTCATAGTCCCTGGTCTCGCTGAGAATAATCTGGCAGGCATATGCAAGCCTTTGTCCTCCATAATTCAGATGTCAAGCAGATTTTTTAAAAGCAAGGCAAAATTTTTCTTAACCATCTTTAATTCTGTACTCATTGCCCATCCCTATTTTTTTTTTTTTCTTTTCAGATATATCTGATTCTTAAGTCTCTTGAGGCAATGTAGTTTAAAAAAGCTGTTGTGACCTACAAGCTCAGTTTGTACCCAGCAGATGCAGCCTGAAGTCACTGCATACAAAGGCAGGGATACGCAAGGAATCCATATGAATCTGAAGGCTATAAGCCAGACTTTGTGGCAGGAATCCACACTTTTAGATTTGAGTTTATTTTTTAATGAAATAATTTTTCTTACTGAAGATTTTCTTTTCAGTGGGCCTCTGCTTGACTGCACTTAGAAATTAACCTGTTGGGATTGTTTCTCTTCTATGACATTTATATAGTTTCTATACAATAGCATCCTTATATCGTGTCAAGGATTCAGGATGCTATTCAAATAAACTGCCTTGGTTTTCTTGTTCATAGCTTTCCATCAAATGATTCCACTGACATCCAATTGGAATATGAAACCCTAGCAACAAAGTCATGGCGAGAAGCTGTGCTATCTTGGCACAGCCAGTACTGATGACAAAGGTTTTTTGGCAACATAGGAATGATCAACTTCTAAATGCTGCATCCTGTGTGAGCAACTCTAAAATGGAGGAGGAGGAGAGGAATTGTATTTGAGTACTTAAAAGTATACCAGACTCAACAAATTAGGGATGTTCATCATGCTGCAGAGAAAAGCAGTGTTGTTTGCTTGCACTTTCATCTTGCTACCTATTTGGTGTTGTGTTTTGGTCTTGGATGATGATGGGTTTCGGTTTTTTGGATTTTTTTTTTTTTGTGTGTGTGTGTTTTGGAGCGACATTATAATTTTGACCCATGGCTGTATATTACTTAGAAACCAGGCTTCTGTTTTCCTAGTTGCTACTTCAGTATTGATGAAATATGAATGAAAAGAAATAGAAAAACAAAAATTGAAGTCAGCACCTTCTGATATACAATGGAAAGTATGTAATTTTTGAAGTTTCTGATTTTCTAGATTTTATTGAATCTCTTCAGTCTTTTAGAAATTCTTATGACAAAAAAAAAATGTATTAAATGTTCCCTGAGATAGCAAGAATCCTATTTTACTTTTTGGTATTCAGTATATTTGTGGTTACATCTTGGATTGATAGGAGATGGAAGTGCTGAAAGTATCTGTAAAAGAATGTGTTAAAATATTAAAAACAGAGAACTTTTGCTTCCAAAATATTTCAGAAGTTCTTTTAACAAAATGTTTGCAGAGCATATTCATATCACTTATTTCATGTAAAAACATAGAAAACTGATAAATAAGTGAGAAGCAAAAATGCTCATGAGTTCTAAACAAAAGTCTGTTCATTTTCATAATAATGCAGTGGGCTGATGCCAGAGTAGTTGATAATACACCGATCTCTTAAAATATTCAAACTTTTTCTAAAGAACATTAGTTGTGTTCATTTTTGAAAGTACACTTGAAATGGCTGCACTTAATGAATCACCAAAGTGCATCTCTTCTTACTTCATCCCTTTAGCTCCTATCATGAGCCACAGCAATGCAAGCATTGCGCTAGGGGACCTTCTTGTTACTTTGTAGTTCCAGAACTATGAATATATTTCAGTGAACTTGAAGCCAAATTCAATCAATTGTTCTAGATTGTTCTTCTGGAATAACAAATGTACCACATGGTTGCTTTTTCTTTTCTTTTTTATTTTTTCTGTTGCCCATAATTATCATCAACTGGAACTGTTTGAGTTGGAAGGGATCTTTAAAGGTCATGTAGTCCAACTTCCCTGCAATGAACAGGGACACCTACATCTCAGTGAGGTTGCTCAGAGCCCTGTCCAGCTTAACCTTGAAAGTCTCCAAGAACAGGACATCCACCACCTCTCTGGGCGACCTGTTCCAGCACTTCACTACCCTTTATCATAAAATACATTTTTCTTACATCCAATCTAAATCTCCCCTCCTTTTGTTTGAAACTATTTTCTTTGTCCTATCATAGCAGTCCCTGCTAAAAAGTCTAGCCCCTTCTTTCTTACAGCCCCCCTTTAGGTACTGACAGGTTGCTCTCAGGTTGAAAAGCCCCATCTCTCTCAGCCTGTTTCATAGGAGAGGTGTTCCATCCCTTGGATCATTTCTGTGGCCCTCCTCTGGACGCACTCCAACAGGTCCATGTCTCTCTTGTACTGAGGACTCCACATCTGGATGCAGTACTGCAGGTGAGGCCTCACCATCACAAACTAAGGATCACCTCCCTTGCCCTTCTGACTTCTTTTGATGCAGCCCAGGATACAGTTGGCATTCTGGGCTGTGAGGGCACATTGCTGGCTCATGCCCAGCTTGCCATCCACCAGTACCCCTAAATTCTTTTTGGCAGGGCTATGCTCAACCTTTACATCTGCCAGTTTGTACTGATAGTGGGGGTTCCCTCAACCCAGATGCAAGACCTTGTGCTTGAATATGTTGAACATCATGAGGTTCTTCTGGGCCCACTGCTTAAGCCTTAAGTCCAGGTTTCTGGATGGGATCCTGTCCCTGGGTGCACTGACTACACCACACAGCTTGGTGTTATCCACAAACTTACTGATGGTAAACTCAGTCCCACATTGATCCAGATATTGCTATAATGACATTCAGTTGCTGTTGTTGAAAAGAATAATCCTTTCTATTGCTTGTTTATTGTCTCACAGTAGCTTGTGGATTAAACATACAGATTTTCTGTTAAGTAAGGCTTCAAGGTTCTAAAGGTTCTAAATGACAAGGTTCTAAATGACAAGCTTCTCAAAAGCCAAAATTTGTTAAAGGAAGAAAGCTTTTGCCATGGTACCAATATGAATAGCCACATAATTTGTTGAAAGTAAAACATTTCATACAATTAAACATGTTTGTCTTGACCCATTACCCACGAAATATTTCACAAAACCAATAAATTTTATTTTGTGAATTTAGGCATCTAATTCTGTATTTCACATCAAGAAAACATATCCATTATATTTCCAAATGATAGCATACATTTTTCTTGACAGAGAAGCAAACAATATATAAATGTTCTATAAAATTATAAACATTTGAGTTTGTAAAGAATAAAGGAGTCTGACATATAGTTGCAAACATTCATATTTTAGTAATTTGAGTAAAGATTTATTTTATTCATCTTCTGTGGCTCTTAAAGTTTCTTGTCAAGCGTACTGTCAGTTGTGCTTGCTCCCAGTGCAGCCTTCTTGATGTTTATCCTACTACATCATCTGTAAAAGACACTCCCTACTTTATGTTGCACTTCAGAGGCTATAGATCATATTAGTTTTCCACTATAAGAGTGGTATTTTGTTGTTTCTTCCACATGTGTTGGGACACGTTTTCAGCTAACGTAAACTGTAACTGTGTAAGCTGTAGCTCTAGCAAGGCCAGAGGACCTTTCTCACTTAAGGAAGTCTCCTTACTATAAACAGAAAACTGTTTTATATAGCAAGAATTGGTGTCCTATATACTAATCTGTATGTTTTCTTTTACAAACAAAAAACAGAAAATGTTTTCTGAAGGATTTTGTTTTCTAAAACAAGTCATTATTTTTATTTTATTTTATTTTTCTTCGCAGAGCTAAGGTTCTTTTCTGGCAAACATCTTGTAAGCACACTGGAAAGAATAATATTAAAAACATGAAGGTACCTCAAGAGACCAAAATTCTAATTGGTTGTTTTATCCTGAATCTCTTACGAGGAAGAATGTTCAGAGCAGACCTTGTTCATCTTGCTGGCTTATGGGAGACTCATTGCTTTGAATATGGAATTCAGTGTCTGCTATGTGTGTATTGCTACTGCTGGCAGGCTCTTGAGGCTTGTAAGGTTTTCTTATCATTACCAGGAGGGGAAGAGACAAGTGGTTTGAACACATAAGGTTCTTTCTGAAACAGCAAAGTTGAACACTAAAGAAGTTGGAGACTGATTCCTTCACAGGGACAAAATTTCATAGACAATACAAAAACCAAGTACCTTTTGCTTTAAATACATAGGCATCAAGAAAGGTGTATGGGATTTTTTTATCTTCAAACTTGCTCCTTTGTGCACCAGCATCAACCACTGTGCAGTAAGAGTGAATTCCACGCGTTTAAATGGCTGATCCCTATGATAATAAAACTGTAAAATCACCAGTTACTAAATTAATTGGGGTTTTTCATTTGTTTGTTTTTTTGCAGGAGTCCATAAGAGAAATATTATTTCACAGACTTGCATCAAAGGAAACTGTCTCTAATTCTTTGCAATTTTTGAGAATGATGCTCCACGAGGAACTCTAGAAGGAAGATAGATGAAGTGTGGGCACCTTTCAATAACAGTGATTTCAGTAATTATCAAATGTTTAAGTGGCACTGAATACCTTGAAGGTCTGCAGACCCAGTAGGTCAGCCTTGAGGATCAAATCTGAAGTTTGATCCTATTCTAAGGTATGATTAACCCTTGCTGTCTTCGAGATGGATAATGGTACTTCAGAATTCATTGGCATTGGTTTAACTTCAGGTGAACAGAAAGGCTGGGTCACAACTGTAAGTTGTCTTCATTTATCTTTACTTTTATTATTTTGTGTTTTATCTAATCTGTTTCAATTGCAAATGTTTCTAATGATCAAAAAGGTACCAACCATTAAATATTTTTATTGTTTTGGATTAAAACTGGTAAATACTAGAAATGAGCCAGTTTGTCCTCATTTGGCTTCGACATGCTGTGTTTTAAAAGAAAGCACTGTACCCAATGGCTGCATAAAACATGATCTCAAGTACACTTTCAGTAAAAGTTTCACCTGTTCAAATATGTTCTTATTTTTAACCACAAATATAATTCATTTACTTTACAGTTTCACTAAACAAAAAAATAAGGAGAACACTTGTCCATAGAGAATGACATAACATATACTGCTAAAAATCAAGAACCCTAATTGCTTAGTATAAGATTCTCTTTTAAGGTTACTATTGAGATCATGTTACTTCAACTTGGTTTCTAGGAAAACCAAAGTTTACATGCTGATAATCATGAAACAACAGCAAAAAAAAACAAAACAAAACAAAAAAACCCCACCAAAATCAAAACCAAAACAAACAAACAAACAAAAAACCACCAACCCTACAACAGAAGAACTAACCCAACAGTATCTCTTCTTAGTTGTCTTATAAAGAGAGCAGTTTCAAAATAATATTTTATTATAGCTGAATTAAAAATACATAAGGTCATTTTGTCCACATTTTGCCATACAAAAATTGAACATAAACTTTAAAAAAAGTATATAATCTCCACAGGCTTATTCCTTTACACAATTATTTTCTGTAGCTAATCTTTTTATACTGGGGAACGAATTCATTAGCTGGAAAACAATTCATAAAGGATCAAACATTTTGTTTGTGTACCAGATATAACCTGAATCTGTTCATCTTTGAAAATTTCCTGTACTTAATTGCTTATACAAAATGATTCAAGATGCAAATTGATATTCACAAGTTAGCATGTGCATTAATTTGTATATATTTTTTTTCCTTTGTACAGACATCTAAAAATTAGATTTATGGTAGTATTGAGTAATATTGAAGTGTTTTATTTTGTCTTGGAATCAAGATTGCAACATGCTTTAAAGTGCATTTCCATTGTATACTGATTTCAAAGAATTGTCATCCTGATGATGCATTGTTTTGTGGAAGGAGGGTTCTACCTCAAAGTATTGATTTGGTCAATGAACAAAAGAAGTCATTTTTAAGTGTGTTCATTGGTATTTTTCCCAAGGTTAATACTTGAGAATAACATGAAAATCTGTAGGTAGATGATCTTAACCGGGTATTGTTTTTTGTTTGTTTTTGTTTTTCCATTTTTAAAGGAAAAAATTTGGAGAGAAGTTTAAAAAAAAAAAAGGAAGTTTTCTCCTTGAAATTTGGATTATTTTTATACTGTCAAAATAAACTTTTCATTAGAAGATGAAAATATCATTTTCTTCAAACAGCTGTGTTTGCATTTAAGGTTGAAATTTCAGTTTTATCAAGGAGGAATTTTTTTGTAAGGAGAAAATATTGCAACTGACTATAATATATAATATATGCAGGATATATATAGGTACACATGCAGGAATACAGAGCCAGCATCTCCATCAGAGTAAGATATCTGAGTGTCTCTGAAGTCACTGCTTGCCTAGCTAACATCAGCTGTGAATCTCACCTAAGAATTTTTTGCTTAACTGATATTCACCTCTCTGTGGTTGCAAGAGCACATTTCTGAACTACATAATTCTGATACAAAAGGCATAAGTATAGCAGAATAGGAAAGTTTACAGCTGACCACCTGCGCATCAGAATGTGTCAGTGGCAAGAAATAAAGGTATGTTTGTAATGTTACTCAATAATACGTTCTTTAAAAACTGCTGCAGGAAAAGTCAAGCTTGTCTTTGAGAAAGCAGCTAAAATTCTTTTCAGGTCTTCAGAAACGTTTTATTTTCAGTGTATCTCTTAAGACTACTTAAGACTAAGACGACAGAAAATGCTAATAAATTGTTCAAGTCTCAAGTGTTCTTTCAGAGTAGAGCGTTCAACATACCAGTCACTGGCCAATGTGATACTTCTCTCTGAGCGAGCAGTTCCAAATCCGTGTTTTCTAGGTGGTACTCATTTTATTTCTAAAGCTGTTAACAAATACATATACAAAAGATGATTCTACAGCGCGGTAACATTAAATGCATTATTTTAAGGCAAGCACACCAAATTCAACTATGCTGATGACTCTGAACTTTGAGGTTAGTAATGAGGTTCCTCACTGATGTTTATTGGTACCCAAATTTGTAAAGCTGTACCTAAACGTGTTTTAGTATGTAACTGCACAGTTCTACATAGCAGCTTTTCAGAATTATACAGTACAAGGCTAGTTAGCAGTACTACACAAGAAATGTAGTGAACAGCATTTCAGAACCTAACTTGATTCATTTTAATTGGTAGTTACACTGGAGAATATACCCTTTTGCCAAGTGCAACTTGCACTTCTATATTTCACTGTCTTTGAAATCTTTTGGGCAATTGCTTTTAAAAGTTCCATGAAGTGTATCCTTTGTTAGGGACTGTGTAATTTAAATATGATGGAGAGTCTCATTTGACAGGGAGCAGCTACTTTTGTTTTCCGTGCTTTCTCCAGACTGTTTCAAGTGATGGCATTTTATAATTTGTCTTAAGAGCTTTCACTGTGATATAGTGAAATGTTTAATTAAGAGGAAAGAAAACAACGCTTATGAATATGTAATTTCAGGTGGATGGAGTTGAACTGAGGGTATATAAAATTTGGATAGCGCTCTCACTAAACTACCTGAAAATACATTTATCAATGCCAGTATTCTTATGTTGATCTTCATAAAGTACAACACTTCTATTAAAGGTTTGATTCCAGAGAAGAAAGTAACTGTGGTTAGGGAGGTCTTTGCTACAACATTCAGAGCTGCATGTACTTCTGCTACACATTGCTCTGAATGATATAAGATGTAACTATGGGAATGATGGACCTCGGTGTTAAGCCCATTTATTTGTTCTGCTTTTGTGTGGAAAGGCAAACTGAAGACCAAGCTGGTCTGGTTGAGGATTTCTGAATCCTGTTTTGTCATTTTGTTCTCTCGGATTTGAAAACATCACTCTCTCCTTGCAAGGTGCCCAAGGTAGGTAGCCATCTTTCCTGTCTGAATGGTGACAGGCTTTCTCCAGGCGGGCGAGAATGTTGTTCCATAGGACCGTCCAGTCAAGGAGGAAACATGAAGGGACTTCCCACCATTCTCTTCTAAGACAAAGCTTAGCAAGTAACTACAACAGAATTCAAGTTGGGTCAATTTAAGAATTCAGCAGAGAGGCTTCTACCATACCTAGCAGATCGGAACTTGAGCTCATGGTAACACTGCACAAAGCTATGATAAATGAAAGTGATTGGCAAGGCTAGTAAAACGATGCCACTAACGACGCAGATTCCTCCAAGAATCCTTCCTGGTACTGTGATGGGACACATGTCACCGTAACCAACTGTGGTCATAGAGATGATCACCCACCAACAAGCAGCAGGGATGCTGGCATAATCCTTATTCTTAGTTCCCAAGTCCAGCCCATTTTCAAGCAGCTGGGAAAGTGCACTGAAAATTGCCATAGCAACACAGATAAAGACAAGGAGCATCACCATCTCTCTGTAACAACGCTTCAGAGTCAGACCAAGTGTTTGAAGGCCAATGAAATGACGAGCCAGTTTAATCACCCAAAAAATCCTCATCATTCTTAAGACCCTCAAGGTGACTCCAGCCCTCTGGAGCTGCGAATTTTCCCCTGTAAAAACTGTCATTAGAACAGAGATGTAGTAAGGAGTAATTGCCAGTAAATCAATAATGTTGAGAGGTCTTCTGACAAACTCACACTTGTTCTTTGAAACGATGAACCTCACAATGCACTCTGCAGTGAACCAGCCTATGCAGATAGCTTCAATTATCCTGTCAAAAGAAAGAAAGTACAGCATTTATGTTCTGTGAAAGGGCTTTAGTGGAGGTTTGATGTTTTTTTTTTCCACAGACATTACCAAATTGACATTCAGACCTTCACAAATGACAAACAGAAAGCCACACTGTTTTTATTCTGAGTATGAAGCACCAGATTTCAGCAACTAACCTTAGGATCTAATTAGGAGTTTAAACTTATCCGTGCTAAGAACTCATTCACTGATGATTTTCTGTGGATTATATATGCCTATCCTAATACTGGAGAAATATGACCACAAAATGTGGGACCCTTGAGAAAATGGTGTGCCACCAATGCCAGTGTGTAACATAATCTAAAATACTGCTTGGTTTCGTTTTAGATCTGTGAGGTTTGATCCATTTAGGAATGCCAAGGACTGTGGATCAGTGAACTGGCAATGTGTTGATCCAGACTGCTAAACTAGAATGAAAGTGAAGATGGAGTAGGTGGAAATCAGCTATTGCATCAGATAATTCATGCAAATTGGCTCTTTAAGAACCAGCTGAAACCAGTCTTATTTGCATCCCAAACAGAGGCTTACCTAGAACTGTATTCAAGGTTTCATAGTATTGCCACTGAAAACAGATAGTATTTTATTCTTCGCCATAGGGTAAACATAGTACCAAAGTAATCATCTGGTGTGCCTTTATTTACCATTATGGTTAGCATTACTGAATTTTATATTTTCTTTTAAATGTAACTCCCTCTAAACTGTGCCATAGCAAAATGTCGGGGGACAAAATGATAGGCAGGATTGTCTTCTCAAATACAAGTAGCTGCCTTGATAAAAGAAAGCACTGCTGTCCTGGAGGGTGATTTCAGTACTCTCTTGAGTGTTTTAAAGTCCTGCATGAGCATGTGAGACTTGAGAACATTTTCAAATTGAAACACTAGAAGGTAGAAACAAAAGATAAATTTTCTCTGCAATTATTTGATAACGGTTGTGCACACTCTATTGAATATCACATCTCAAAATATCCCTTTTCTTTAGGAATTCAAACTGCTGTCACTTGCTTGGATGGAATGAGAATTAGTATTTCCCTCTTTCCTTTGTTTGCTTTCACTAGCTTTTTGTGCAAAAAAAAAGCCACTCACCAGTACCATCTCTACCAACAGGCCTGACACCTAAGTGACCTTAGAGTGGAGACCTGAAAATACTAGATGCAACTTTTTTCTACTTCAGGTTTTCTAATAAGGTAATGTCTATAGGAACAGTAATGATTTGTAAGTAATTTTTCAACTGTCACTTAAAGCATAAAGTTTTGTTTCCTTAACACATTTACATATACATACATATTTACTGTTCCTGAAATCTGTTGACATTGTTGTTAAGACAGTGGGCTGCTAGAGAGACAGATTCTTCTATAACTGCTGTAATTATGTTAACAGACTATAGAACAACTTTCATAAAAGCTTCATACACTGAAGCTTTGTTTTAACTTTGTTTTATTCCTTTATTCACTTCAGTTATATACTAAAAAGTAGAGGCAATAGTAATAGTCAGTTGATGTATATTCATAACGTATGCTATGATTTCAGCCACATACCTTGTTATGATCTTATTTGTGTTTCACAAATACCAGTGAAAGCCCTGTAAAAAAGGGGTCTTTCTTAATAAAGGGCTTATAAATTACTTGTTCACATTAGCAACCTCTGATGTAAGGACCCACAAATTTCAAAAATAGCTTTCCCTTAAGAATTATGTGTTCTCTTAAATACTGAGCCTTTGAAGACACTGGTGTTCTTGTGAATAATAATAGTGAATGGTAACTAGGTCAGATCCCAGTTTGGTTTTAAAAAGAAAGTTCGGATCATAACACCTTCTAAACAAGTCTTGTACAGAATATATGAAAGTTATTGTATGAATATGAATTATCATCACACCAAAAAATCTAGAAAAAAATGTTATTGGGTAAATTCACTTGAGTAGAAAATACATAAAGCTTTCTTCACTAAAAGGAGCCAAACAGCAAGGTTATGGCAATGAACAAACCGATGAAGGCTGAAAGTGCTTCTAAGTTGGCTGAGTCTTCCTGTAACTATTACAAGAAGAAATGTGGCTGGAAATAAATTTGCAGCCAGGAATATTCAATAATGTCAACAAACTTTGTTCCATTCCATCTTATTAGATTTCTCTGATAATTCTACATGTGACCTATGATATGAGCATTTAAATGAAAAAGCCATTCTTAATTTTATCATTAAAAATTGCTATATTTGGTATTTCCTCCTGATGCCCCTAAAACAACAGTGGTGTAATTCCTCGACTATATCCCAAATTGGCAGGTTATCTGTGAGTCAAGTCTTGAAGAAGCTAGGTCCTAATCATTGTGATTCAGTAGAATTTATCTTTATGAATCACAGCTGATTCAGTGTTCTGGTATAACTTTGGGAAATAGTTGTGTAAGTAAAAATCCGTGTTAGATGAAATGTGATGAATCTATTCTTCTACTCCAATGATCCTGAGCATGAGAGATACTCTACATCAGTTATACTACTTTAGGAAGGACTGGAGAACCTTTTATTGTGGACTACAAGAGAGCTAAGGAACATCAATGATGTAAAAATGACAAAGCAGTCATTTTTATCAAAATAGTGGAGATGCATTACATCTGCTTGACAGTACATTGCACTTCCATTTCTCCATTTATATATATATTATTAATCAATCCTTTTTGTCATCAATTACAACATACACTGTCTTGGGAGCTGACAAAGAAGGGTCTTTTCTTACTACTTAGACACAAGTGAAATGTGTTGTTCCTCCTCTCTTCTCACTTTTTTTTTTCTCATTTGTAGATGGATTTCAACCATCCTAATGAATCACCTAAGTGAGTAAGTGATTTGGTGAGCACAACTAGAAGCCTCTGACCTGCTGTGAGACCTAGAGTGCCACATACTATGTTTCCACTTTCAGATCATCTCCCTCTTCTTTATAGTAACTTATCTTTATAACTAAGATATATCCTTGTTAATGGAGAAATAATACCTAATAAGAAAATTAAAATCCTTAAAAGAATTTAGTATCAAGCTAAGGCCAACTGAAATTCACTAAAAAGACTGATGTTACCAAATTGTAATCAATTCTTAAAATATTGCTGCATGTTCATATGACAGACTGCCTGTTCCTGAAATAATAAGCTGCTTTAGCATCTGTATCTAAGTGTATAATTAAATCATGAGCTTTATTTGGTAAAATGTAATACCTATTCTTGTTTAGTGTTTGTTTTATCCATTCAGTTTTAAAATAGCTGATATCCAAAAAGGAGGCAGGAAATTAAAAACAAGCTCATGAAGTATTTATTTGATGTTTCCCCACTAAATCTGAATAACCAAAGAGAATATGAAGTTCTAATTTTTAATTAATTACAGGTTATTTCTGCTCAAAGTTACTATTCATTGGCCCAGACCTAAGTTACATAAAAGAGGATGAGATTTTGGTTTGTTTTTTTGTTTTTTTCAATAAATTGCTTCTTGGTACTTAATGAGTCTTTTGGCCATAAACTGACAGTGAAGATTTTCTGAGCTTCGCTTCCTCTGTAATCCAGTCAGTGTTTAATTTTCTGTTCCATCTGATAACTTCCTTTTGGATTAGGCAGTTTTATGTACACTAAATTAAAGTGCTTGCAAAATATTTTTCAATCACTAACAAGAATAGTTTTATGATATGATTTAACTTTTTTTAGTATAATAACATCGTAAAGTGTTTGATCTTGCTGTTATGCCTTGGCCCAATGTGCCAGTTTGTATACTTTTAATATTCCCTTGTGATTCAGTTGAAATCTCCCCAACATATTAATTTGTGGCACTGTTACTGATTGAACTTGTAAGTAGAACATAAACATCAACAAGACATGAGGAAAACATGAAACAGTTAAAGACAGTCTATGACAGGATTCAAGGCTGTTAGCACTGATGTGTTAAATTGTTGCTAAATCCTATTTCCATGTCACCTGAAGAACGTCCAAGCAGTAGCTAGAAAGATCAAACTCCTGCTCAGGAAGACTCGTCATCGTTTCAGCAAAAAGCCTTTTTTAATCCTTTTGAAATCAACAGGATTTCTGCCTGCCTACAAAGTGCAGAGCAAAGACCACAGAACAGCCAGTTTTGCAGACGTTTTCCCCTTCCCTCCCTGCTCTGGTAGCAGTATCTCTCAATGCATTAAATGTTGGTTAGTGTCTGCCTCTTGTGGGGAGGTGTAATGACCAGCACTGCCTGGAGAAGGGGAAAATGCTTCCCAGCTTCCAGGCAACATATGGATAGGAACATTCCAGCCCTGAGGTCATCTTTGTCACATTCTTGGAACATGGGATTAGCACCCAGCCTTGGTGAGATTGTTCAGGTTCCACTGTGGCCAGGGAGTGATGCATGTCCATTCTTTGTGTTATGTCAATTTTTCAAAAATCTCTTAAATTCACAAGAAGAATCCACATCTGGGTTTTTAAACTAAATCTGGAGTTCCGTTCATAACCTTCATCCTGTTTTTAGAACTTAGGCAAAAATGTGGTTAGATTTTCTCCAAGAAAGAATTTCTTATGTTTATGAACAGTTGTTGAACATGAAAGTTTGGGTGTTCTGGAATAATAATGATTTTTGTGCCTCTAAAATTCAAATGTAACTTTTTAAGCTGATGTTTTGCAGACAGAAAAAAAAGCTGACTGGCATCTGTTGAGAAATGCTGTTTAAATTCTTTTGCCTAACAACACAGCAATCATATACGTGTGACAACTGAGAGATTATTTCAATGTCAATTTAATCATAAGTGGAAAAGAGGCAACAGCCTCTTTTTATGCTACCTAGCTACTCATAGTTAGTGAAAGAAAAATAGTTTAAAGACAGGTGGGTAGAACTGTGCTGGCTCTAAGTCAAGCAGCTTCAAATTACTTCCTGTCACAGGCTTAAACTCCTTCCAGAAGATGATGCTTCTGGTCAGTTTATGGATGGTTCTGTGATCAGAGACTCTCAGTATGCAACTGTTGGCATAGTTCAGAAGAGAGCAAAGATGACTTAAAATTGCCAGAAGCAACAGAAGGGAGACATGTGTCCCTCCTATCTGCTTCTAAACTGTGCAGATCTGATGCAAATCTTCAGTTCTGGTAAGCGAAACTTGCCAAGTTAGGGAAGAGAGAGAAACCATAGAATGTGAGAAAATTTTAATAGCTCATCCCTCATCCTAAACAGAGACCTGAGGAAGGCAATCCCTCTTCAAATGAGGGAATTATATTGTATCTGAGATCTGTGAAATTCAGAGATCAGATTCTTCATCCCTCTCTCCTTTAAAAGCCTTGGAGTTCTCTGCTGTCCTCTAAAGGGTGTTACTGTGAGGACCAAAACCAGACATACACTGTTCACCTTTTGACAGTCCTATCATAGTGAAAAGTCATAACAACATAAGGGTCTCTGAGAAGGATATGGTAAAAATTTGGTGGACTCAATTCCTCTTCTGGTGAAGAGGTGTTTGTATAATAGGGGAAAAAAAAAAAAAAAAAGATATAAACACAGCTGGTATTAATTGGCAGCAGTAGTAACCCTTACTGCAAACATCATTAAAGAGGCTGATTTTGTACATTATGGAATTAGTTACTACCTTGCCCTTAGAAACAATGTCCAGATATGGAGGAGACACCCTGGCTGAGCAGTTTCCACTACAGCTGCCCTAAGCGGTTCTGTGGTGGTTACCTCAGTTTAGCCACAGAAATGACTTGTGTGGCACCTTTCCAGCCATAAGTAACATAACGTTGAGAAAAGGACAGTTTTTGTTTTGTTTTTGGTTTTTATTGGTAAACCTATGAAAGATTGAAAATATCAGCAAGATTTTAGGGTCACTGAATTTCCTGAGGTAATGCTCATCTGCTCTAAGCACTGAGTGATACTGATTTGAATAGTCAGTTCTATCCAAAATTGCCTTTCTGTTGAGTTCTGGATAAGCTCATTCAATTTTTATTTCTAAAAGTTTTTGAAATGTGTTTTTAAGGATAATGTAAAGTCTTTGTACTGGTTACTACGGTGCTATATGTCAAAACCCACCTCCAAATAGCAATAATGTCACAATTTCTCTTGGCAATAAACATTATTGCATATTATATGTTACGTAGAATTTCTTCATTTCAGTAAGACACCTCGCTTAATAAACAAAAGACAGAATTTCACTTCAAACTTTTGGATTGCTTGGAAAGCAGTGGCAAGTTTCTATGAGCGTTCTCACTGACAGGCGGTACTGCCAGAGTACATCACTACGTGCACTGCTGTGCAATTTCTAAGGTCAGACTTTCAGGTAAGCTGAAAGGTTTTGGAAACCTAAGGAAGTGTAAATGATGTGAAGTCAGATGACAACCAGATATATTAAGTCAAATCCTCTGGCAAGTGTCAATAGATGCAACTTAACTGGATTGCTCAAAAGCAACGGTAGCTCACTCCTTTTCTCTAGGCATCTCAGGCATTTTAGCCATTATGCAGCAGGCAGAACAAGGAAAGGAGTGACTCTTCTAAGGGGACAGGGCCACCTCAGGAGGTGACAAGCTGTGGACAGAAAAGAATATATTTGTGTCTGTTGTCAGTGTGTTCACATTAAATTGCTATTGATTAACATATAGAGATAGCACATGGGCTAAGACACATATTGAAATGAACCAGCCTGTGTGTTTGTGTGCAATGGACTTTTTCAAGAAGGTTAGAAATTCACAGCAACTTTTATAGTTATTATTGCCAATTCATAGACTACTACAGCTGGTCTTAAGGAAACTCACCCTATCATTGGCAGTGCTCCTTTCCTTTTTAAAAGCAGCCTTCCCTATTCTGGCAGGTGCTTGGCTATACAGAAAATCTCATGAGTACTTAGGATTCCAACACCTGTTATGCAACATACAATCAATTGGAGGAGAAAAAACTATGTGTTTCTATACATGTTCTTGAAAATGAAGGTACTACGAAATAAAAATTAGGTCATCTGCCTTGTCCGTCTGCACATTAAACTCTCAGTAAGTGGAAAATTGTTAATGTCCACATCATAAAGACGTGATCAAAGATATGGCCAAAGTGCCACTGATTCTATGTTGCTGTTGCATGTATTTTCCCGTATCTAATGGGGATATCTACACAATGTGCTGCCTTACACAAAGGCCATGCAGAGCATCCCCCATTTGAAGTAAGTCTGCAGAGGTTATGTAAGGCTTCCTAACTGGAAGAACGTGTAAAAGCAGCTTCTGACATAGCTGCATCTGGGCAGGAACCAAGAGCTTCTCACTCTGTAGCTGCTTTCTTGTTGTTCATACAATTAATGCTTTGGCTCGGCTACAAACAGAAATACAGGTGCACTTTCCATTAAGTTAATGGAAACTAGGAAAATACTTTCCAAGGAATTAATTTAACTGAATGTGATATATCACATTCCAATTAACTCTATGGTAAAAGATGGTAATTTCATAATGACGGGGCTGCAGTTTCACTGTGGGGCCCCTTGAGCAGAGTAGAAGCTGAACACTTTTTGTTGAATATTCTATTGGTTTTAAACGAAGAGGTGTGGGAAATACAAGAAGCGTTTACTTTAATCGGTGTTGTCTGAGGCTTATTTATGAGAGAACTCTTAGTGGAGCAGCGCTCATTCTGTTCCCTAGGAGAGCAGAAGATGGAGAGTGGTGATACCGAAGTCAGCAGAGTTACATGGCTGTAACCCCGAACTGAGGTCACAAAGAGGAAAAACAAAGGGGTTGTTCTAGCTTGGAGGACTCGGAGCTAAGCCTAAAACCCGTGCTCTTGTTTCTGCAATTGTTTCACAATGTGTAGCGTGTTTACACGTGTTGTGTCTATAGGAAATGTAAACATCTGCTACGTTCGCCCAGCGGGGTACGGGATGAAGCATTGCAGGAGCTCCGTGCTCAGCCCGATAGGTCCGCTCAGAGATGCTGAGTGGCAAAACGGGACGGGGTGAGGCTGCTCCCACATGCCAGATTTTACCAGGTCAGATCCGTCACACTGGGTCTGCTCCAGCAGAAGGACCTGTGTGAATAACCGAAGTGTTTTCCCCAAAGGAAAAGAGAAGGGATCAGCGTTTTTACAAGCTTCTATTCCCTAAATAGACAGTACGGTCTAACGCGATTTCCCGAGCGTGCGAACCTCTCTCTGTGGGTAAGGAGCCCCGCGGCTTCTACAAGGGAAGGCGCGGCAGCTCCGAGACGCTGCGCGGAGAGCGGAGCCGCGCGGTGCCCGTACCGGCGGATCCCGGCAGCGGAACGCGCAGCCGCCCGGGCCGTCGGGGCAGCGCCCTCTCCCCAGCCCCCGGCTCCCGCTCCGGCACTTGGGCTTTCTCCGCCGCGGCTGCAGCTACAGAGAACGAGGACGAGCGGCAGGACAGACGGGACGGGACACACGGGACAGCGGGAAAATAAAGGATCCTCCTACCCTGAGGGCTCCCTGACTGACTCTGCTGTGTACCTGCTCTGCTCCTCCACGCTGCGGTTCTCCGGCGCCCGCCATTCGGGCAGGGTGCTGGCGCACAGCACCACCATGGACACGATGACGAAGAGGATGGAGACGGTGGCCAGCACCTGGGCTGCCAGCGAAGACGTGGGCTCTTCGAAAGTCCGCCGCATCCTCTCCAGCCACTTCCCCCCTTCGGCTGCCGCCGTCCGCCGGGCTTTGCCCCTCGGACCGGCGCTGGGCTCCCCCGGCGGCTCCTCGGCCGAGTAATAGGTGCACGTCTCGGACATGCGGTCGTCGAGGCGGCGCTGGCAGCAGTAGTCGAGGTGGGAGCCCTCCAGCCCCCAGTAGATGAGCTCGTTGTAGAAGGAGAGCTCGCACATGTGCGGCACGAAGCGGAGGTGCCCGTGCCGCACGTAGAGCATGATGAAGCCGAAGGCCTCCGAGTGACGGTCGAAGAAGTACTCGTTCCGCTCCCGGTCGTAGTCGTCGCACACCTCCAGCACGTCCTGCTCCGACAGGCAGCCGTGCAGGCGGCTCACCCGCCGTAGCGGGAAATCCTTCAGCACCTCCCGGGAGAAAGAGTACCGGGTGCCCCCGACGTTCAATACCACGGCGGGGCCGCGGCCAAAGTTCATGGCTTGGGCGGGACGGAGGAGGGGGGCGGGCAGGGCAGGGCGGCGAGCAGCGGCGGGGGGCAGCGGCTGCCCCGGCTCCGCTCGCAGAGCTCGGCGACGGGCCGGGGGGAGGAGGAGGAAGAGGAAGGAAGGCGGAGGGCTCGGGCTCCGCTCGCGGGTGCGGCCGCGGGGCCGGGAGCTCCGCTCCGCACCGCTCCGGTGGCGGTGCCGGGCGGGCGGGAGGCGGGGTGGGAGGGGAGGGGACGCGCCTCCCCCGCGCCGCGCGGAGCCCCAGCCCTCGCCTCGGCCCCGCGAGCGTCCGCCCAAGCGCAAGAGAAGTTTGGGGTGTTTTACCCCGAAAAAAGCTGAGAGTTGGGATTCGAGCGCTGCTCGCACACCGCGGACGGCGGCTGCCCGGCTCCGTCGCTGGGCTCCTTCAGCCCTCCTCTCCTGCACAGCTGGAGAAGGCGGCTGCGGCGCTCCTCTTTCTCTCTTCTCTCTCTCTCTTGCTGCGCGGACGAAGTGTCCAAGTGTCAATCAGCGGCTTCAGCCCTCGTGCCCGCGTTCTTGTTCCAGCACGGCAACATCACCCCGCCAGCAGCTGGCAGCTCCCCAGCGCTCCGAGCTCACGGGTTCGCATCACGCGCGGGGAGTCCCTTCCCACCACCCTCTCACTGTCCGTTCGTTTCCCCGTCGTCCTACCGCAGCTTTCCCGGCCGCGCCTCTCCCAGCACGGCGCAACCCGTGGTGAGGCTGCGGGAGCACCCCCGGGTCCGAACGGCGCTCGCCGTCCCCGTTCTGTGTCTCTCGGTACATGTGTTTGTCTTTACGGTTGTTGTTGCCGCCGCCACGTTACTTTCACAGCCGAGGTTTGCACACGTGTGAAAAGAAATGGACGGCCGAGCCGTTCTGTAGCGGCGGCTGTGATTGAAAGGAGGAGGCGATGAATCCAGCCGTGCCCCAGCGCCCCGCCCGACCCCGCTCGGCCGCTAGAGGTCCCCGCGCGTCGCTGTTCTGCCCGAGAGCTCCGGGAGGAGCGGGGAACCACCCCACGCCGGCTGGGAAGGTGGGAAGGTGAGCGCGTCAGCTCCACATCAACGTCGTTCTGCTCTCTTTTGGGTATTCTTTTGGGCTTTTGTTTTTCATACAGCTGTAAAACTGTTTGCTTCCAGCAACTGCCGATTCGTGTGCTTTGTCTGCTCTTTAATTTTATAAGCAGCAAAAGCTTTTCTAAATCTCTGCACTTTTTTTTTTTTTTTTTTTATATGTGTGTTCCTGCCCTTCAGTCTTTCCGAAACAATTATTAGAATATTTGATTAAAGAAAAGAAAAGAGAGAGAATAGCAGAATCTGTTTGGAGCTGTGTCAGCAATCAGGCATTATCCGTGTGCCTCCAGTGTCACGCTGTGCTGTGCCTCCTGCTCTGTACACCTCACCGCAGGTTACTTTGCTGTGAGTTTGCAGAGGAGGAGAGCAGAACAGGCAGGGCCCTGTATGGCAGCGCAGCAGTGTGCCTTCAGGAGATCAATCTGAGGCAGACGGAGCTCTGTACACTGTGTGGCCCCGTGGCAGAGCAGGTAACATGCTGCGGTCACTTTGTAGCTTGAAAGTGACCCAGCGTGTGAGGCAATACAGGTTTCTATGTGTTTTTCAATTTTTCTGAATATGGTGATTTTCTCCTTTAGATCGATGCTGGTAAGCAACACTAACCTGATGACAGCAATGTCGGTTGCCATTTTCTTCCCTCTCTGTGGTCAGGAATGTTGCACTTCAGTTACTTTAGTTACAGTTACCACCTTTCAACAGTGATTTCCTGTAGCTAGCTGGTGTCGGTAGCTGTAAGCCACGAGTTCCCTCACCAGGAACAGCAATTTGCTGGGAACAAACACTCGGATTTCAGTCAGGAGTTGTGATTTCCCAGAAAGTGTTCTGATCTGTGGCCCTCTGTGGCTGGTCGCATTGCTGTAGATATGGAATAGCAGCTTTATTGGTCAGCTCATGGAAGTTCAGGTGCTTTCATGGGAATTACTCAGGCATTACAAGTGTCTGTTCGGTGTGTGTCTTATTTTCCTGGAAGTTTTAGTGAGCAGAAAAACCTTTTGTTGTTTTGTGAGTGAAGAAATTTGAAGAACAGGATGGAGATCCTGAAAGAGACAGAGCACTTAAAGAGACTGAGTGTGACCATAAACAGAAACAAATAAGCATAAAATATAAGTGCAAATATAAGCAGAAGACACTTATAAAGGCTGTGGTTGGAGAGCTTAAAGTGGATCTCTGGTGGGACAGAGCTGGCTAAAAACCTGAAGTGCAGTGAAGCCCTCTCCCAGAGATTGATCGAGTTCAGCTCTCCAGGTGGTTGGGGGTTCTTTTCTCTGCGTGGCTCTTGTTTTAAAATGCTCTGGAAATACACACTGGCTGTTGTATCAAAGCTGCACTTCTCCTGGCGTTAACAGTTGTATCATTTGCTGCCCAGGAGGAACTTCACAATTAATAGTCATTATGTAAAAACAGCTTTTTGTGTATCAACATTTATTTTCCTGGCTTGCTCTGTGCTATTGCCTCCTAAGGGTATTTAATGAACTTGAAATATTTTCTGCCATTTCCAAATCTTTCTGGCCTCATGCTGAGCCCATTGCTCTGTGTTTTGAGTGCAGCACTGTGTTTGCTCTTAAAAACAGAGGTTCTTTACTTCAGTCTTTTATTGTGAGTGAGTCGGCGTGTTTTGCTGGCAGGCTTCTCTCGTAACTCCAGGTCAGACTGTGCTCCAGTTGCGGAAGCTACTGATTGCTGTTAGTGCAGGCAGCATTGGCTTCTGCCAATGTCTTCCCTCAGGATCCTTGGTTGTTTTATGACCGCTGCACCAGAAGATCCAGCTGTGCAGCAGGATCCTCTAATGATGGATTTGTACATACAGAACTAAAGATTTTCCTGCTTAGGTAGCATGCAGTGTGTATATGTAAAATTTGGAGAGGAAAACTGTTTTTCAGTATTAAGGGACTGCTTTGACAAAATTTATCTTAATTACTTGAAGAGGCAATAAAGAAAGAATAGAACAAATGCTTCAGAAGGTTTGGTGTGCACAGATGGGCTGTGGTTTGCAGTTATCTTTAGTTTAGATCTTGGGAAAAAACAATTTCTGCTAGAACCATTTTTTAAATCTGGCTTCTCTGCATCAGAGTCCCAGTGCTTCAGTATGGTCTGTGGGCTACCTGGAAAACCTATGAGAAGAGAGCCTATTGCCATGTAGAACTGCAAACCAAAGTCCAATGACAGATGCAGTTGGGATTGTCAGTGGCACCTGACATGAGAGCACCAGTTCCCTTGTCACTGAGGCACTTATAAAAATCTGAATAATTTTGAATATGAATGTTTCTAAAACTGGCTGAATGACATTTAGGAGAGAGCTGGGTACTCACATATATATACATGTGCACAGAATACAATCTGTGGTTGACATTTAGAATTAGACTAACTTATTGCATGAAACATGCTAACAATTTGGGAAATTTGGCCATGAATAAATGGATTTTATATCAGGAGCTCAGTGTGGGTCAGACTGAGCTTTTGTGGTATGAGGTACAACTGCATTCCCTGTTGTCTTTTACCTTCATGTTGAGATAAAGTCCAGCAGAGATTCTTGAACATGATACCAGGCTAATGATTGATGTTCATTACATTTCAATGATCAGAGGGTCCTATGAAGCCCTCTTAATTGGAGATGGCTGCTAGCTGGGCTCAGCCGACTTGCTACAGAGAACCACAGGCAGGAAGACACCAAGCACAGACAGGAGGACGTTGCCTGCCTGAGGCAGGTGATTAGAAGGAGACTTGCTAATGGGGAATTCAAAGGCATCAGCATATTTTCACAGGACAGAAGAACACAGGAATACATTTTCACACTACTGAGATCCATTGCAAAATGCTTACCAAGAGGAAGGGAAACTCTGCAGTGATGGAGAGAAATACTGGGACTTAGGGAAGCTGTGTTCAGGGGGAATCTATAGTTCACTCTGAGAAGAGGGAGAAAACTGGGCCCGATGAATGTGTCTAAGTTTTATTTTGTTGGTATCTTACATTTTTTGCATTAGCTAACATAAAAGGTTACTGGGACTCAGAATTCCAGGGCTGGAGAGTGTGCAGAGAGCTCCTGCAGGGCCAGCAGAGGCAGCATGGGACCCCTGCCTGCTCATTCATTGGCAGCACCAATGGCTAGATAGGAGAGACTCAACCACAGCGAGTTAATGCCCTGTAAGTACACTTCTACCAGATTTGTGAAAAAATATTCCAAAGAGAGGTTTCTGAAAATACTGGGTAACGTGTTTTGTTCCTTAGTGAGAAATAGTATAATTTTCCATTGCAGGTATTAAAGCTCCTAGGGGAAGGAGATGTGACTTAGAAACCCTGTTACTGTTACACTTGAGGATACAAAATGTAATCAGTTCAACAAATTGTGTTCTTGGAAAAAGAACGGTTTGTCTTTTTGTCTAATCCTACATGTTCTCCCAGAAATTTCAGGAAGTCTTCTTGTTGACTACAGTTTATAAAAATTGTCATGTTTGCATACATTGAAGGATGTCTATGTAACTATTTTAAACCTAAAGAAGATGATCACGTTCCTAACATACTAAAACTGAAGTCAAATACTTATCCAGTTAAAGTTAATAAAACAGCAGCGTCTTTTGTTCTGTTCATAAAGAGATCCCTTTGCTTCTCAGTGAGGAGACCTGACCGGATAAAAATCCTCCTTTCCTGAGGCTGTGGCAGTGCTGGAGGATTCGGTGTGTTCATATACCTCCTCAGGACATTGGCAGACCCGATTCTGCAGTGCAGTGAGGTGTTAAAGCCTTTGTGTTGTAAGAGCTTCAGGAACAACTGGAGCATAGCTCCATTACATTTACAGGGAAGCCAATAAAGTTTCTCCAGCCTGAGTTTGCCCATAAGATGTTGAATGGAAGTTTGTCTCTCATTGCTATGCAGGTAGAACCTAAAGATCCCTCAGTATTTTCTGCAACTCATCTGGCTTACCTTTAATATGTTGTTTCTGACAAAGAGGCTGTGTTATCCCCAGATGCTCGTAAGCAATGGTGTACAGTCCTCCACAAATGCTGACATTATCTTTCTCAACATCCAAGTAAATTACATGGATGTTCCCTGTGTTCACTGCTGCACCCCAGGCATGAGTTAGCATTTGTCTCTAGAAGTACTAACTTCTCACCCCATATATCAAATGATTCCTTCCTCAGTCATGCCCTAGAAATGATCATCTCCATTGTACAGCTAGAAATGTCCCTTGTAGCCAGGAAGAATTTCAGTTTTTCTCTCTGTTCATAGAATCGTGGAATCATTAAGGTTTAGAAGGACCTCTAAGATCATCTAGTCCAGCCATCAACCCATCATCTCACCACAGGTGCTACATCTACCCTTTTGTGGTGGTAGACTATTCTTCATGACTTCTGTCAAAAGTGACTTCAGGATATAGCAACAGATGTTCTGGATCAGGTATGAACACTTGCAGCAAAATCCACCAGGACTATACAGTAGATTGTTAACTCTCTCTGTCAAAAAAGTGATCAGAACAGCTGAAACGCTTTTGAGATTAAACCAACTACATGAGAAAATATATATTTTTTTCTTTTTGCACTGCAGAAATATTCATTTGTGTACAATTTCTATGCAATGTTCTCTTCCAGATTAAGTTACTGGAAGAAAATTACAGAAGAAAAATGATCATAAGTTCCTGTGTTGCAGCCTTGAGCATGAGGCCACAACAAAAAATAATATTAATTAAAAGGAGTCCAAATCCCCACAAAGGAAGCTCCTCTAGCTTCTGAAACACACCATGGGAATACTGCAGTTCCCATGGTGTAGCTTCATTCTGTGCAATTACTGATTTCATTAATTATTTTTTTAAGCATGTTTGCCTCTTTCAACACACTTCTGTTTCTCTACTGGCAGCTGCCGACCCCACCTACATTCAGGCAGGCCTGTCCCCATGCTTTAGACTCATTGAGGTCACTTCTTGGAAAGTTGTAACACGTTCATTAATTTTTCTTTTCCCACTAATGACGGAAAAGGAAGGTGGACTCCCTGCTCTTCCCTTGGGATTGGAGGAGTTGGGATTAAGAGAAGAGGGTAGATGGTGATATTCCTCTACAATGCATGCCAAGTCCATAATGAAACTGCAGCTGGAGGACACATGTTCCTTCACCACTGTAGGCTATGTGCTCCCAGAAGTGTTTGTGTCATGCAAACCCCAAGTGTGCCACTCGTGCTGCTGCAATGGCCAGTGAGTGCTGCTCTGACTCTTCTGCCTACGTAGCTGCAGCACGGAGAGCTGCAGCATTTGTAGTTTGAATAGCCCCTAATTTTCCAGATTCCTACTGGGACAAATTCTAACAGCTGAGGTTGGGAGGACTTGGCCTCAACTTTGCCATCAGCTTAGGACTGACTCCACACTGGATGTGGCACAAGGACAAAATTAGTGGTCTTGATAACAAAACAAATCTTGGCTTAGAAATAATGACCAAGAAGCAGATTGTTACTGCAGCCTGCAGAGCTATGCAAATTTACTCTGATAAGGATCTTTGGTAAACATTCAGTACAATTCGGTTTTTGTGTGTTAGGTGCCAGGCAGGTTTATGTGCCTTTCAATTGCAAGAGCTGGAATGAAACAAAGCACTTGCTTCAGATTCTAAATGAGGTCTTCCTCATTTGAGGAAGGCCAGGAGTTTGTGGTGGTTTTTTGGAGGGATGAGGGGAGTAGGGTAGAGGGAGGGAGGGTCTATTGCACAAACATTCTCAGAACTGTAATAGAAAGAAATTTGTACGTGTCCTTTTGAAAAGCTCAACACTATGAAATGAGACATTCTGCACAGTGTTGCAGGTGTTGTACTTGAGTGAATGCAATATTGCTCCAGTTCTGAAAGGTGGGAAATTGTAGGAACATGTGTATGTGGCAGATATCTCTGTCCAGGAACTGCAGTATTCCTACGGTGTGTTTCAGAGGAGCTTCCTTTGTGGGGATTTGGACTCCTTTTAATTAATATTATTTTTTGTTGTGGCCTCATGCTCACGGCTGCAACACAGGAACTTATGATCATTTTTCTTCCGTAATTTTCTGAAGAATATTTTGATTGATCATCAGTATGTTTTATTTTCTTCATCAGGTTTACATGGAACTCTTATTTCTTTTCTCTTTTTTAGAAATTTCATCTGTTTAAACATTTGTGCTGCCAAACAGACTTTCACTGGGAACATATATCTCACGTTTTCAGTGCCTTGTTTGTTTGAGTTCTTTCCTCCTCCAGTTATACCTTTAGTTCTGAGATCTGTCTAATTCAGTAATTCAAATTGCTGTTGTTTTGTTGTTGTTGTTGTTTTGTTTGTTTAGTTTTTTTGTCTAGCAAAAATTATTCCTTCTCCCAGAGAGAAAAAAAAAATGTGGAAGAAATATTGTTTTGTTTGTTTGTTTTAAAGAAAGAAGTACAAAAGCAGGGGGCCCTTTTCTGACTGTCCTACTCGAGAAGTGATGAGTTCTTCCTCTCCTCCTTTGTGCCTCTGCGTAACTGGAGGAGTTCCCTGCTCAGCCTGCAGAAAACCGAGGGGCTGCAGTTGCCCATTCAGAGATGTGGTGCCTTCAGGGCTGTGCCTGGGGAGAGCTCCCTCCATCCAAAGATGCATACAGTTGCCATGGCTGGGTCCCAGCAGGACCAAACGATGTGCCGCAGCCTGGTGCTCTGTCTCATTATTTCCACAGATTAATTGTTAAATATTCCTTACAGTCTCCTTGTCTCTTGAATTCAATATTTCAATGACTTAACAGAATGTGAAAAAATATTTGGCACTGTCAAAGATATAATCAGATTGTCTGCTTGTGCTGTTGATTTTTATTCCTTATTTTTTTAACCATCTCTTAGGCTGAATTTACAGTGGTATGACTGAGAGTTAGTTATGACCCAGTATTTCTAAGTCTCTGTAGGCAAATAATATAATACATTTTCATCACTAGCAGTGATAGTCTATCTAGTACTCCAATATTCAATGTATTAAAGTAATTTCTTTTAACTTGCAGTAACAAATTCCATAGAAAAGTGTCTGCACTTTAAAAAGATGTGGCCATTTAGGTCAACTAACACAAGAGACAGCTATTTTGAGTAACAAAACACTTCTTTCTCACAGACAAATTCCTTGGTGCAGTTGTTTGCAGGCATTAGACTCTGTGTATTTTCTTGACAGAAAAGCAATCTTCTCTGTTTCCTACAACCAAAGAAATAATTCTGTAGTAAAAATAATAATAATAATAATAATAATAATAATAATAACAATAAAATAAAAATAAAAAATAGTTCCTGGGTTCCTTAAACTTCACAGGACAAATTTCAGCCTAGCGCAAACTATTGCAGCCAAGTTATAAACCTTAGAATAGAGACTCATAATGGAAATAGCATGGAAATAGCAATGGAGAAAAATTTAAAGTTATGAACGGTGACATGATGGGTTCTCTGAGCCCAGAAATTTTGCTCTCAGTGGGGATTGCAGGACTGATGTGTCTGAAATAGCAACACTACCCTTTGGTGTTCAGAACAGCAGACAGAAGGTGAAATTCAATTTAATACTCAATTCCAGAAAGATCGTGAAAAAGTCAAGTTCCTTCTGTCCTCTCTGGTGGGGAAATAGTTCTGGAAGTGTGATGAGGTTTTCCCAGGGCTTTTAGGAAACAGCTCACTGCTGAACAACAAAGTGCTTGAACTGTGCACTGCCTTCAGAAATAGACTTGAATTTGTTAAGAACTGATAAAGCGGCAAATACTGTTTTCAGTCCTCAACAGACAGAAATCTGTAGGTGAATAAGGAAGCTGCTCAGCAGCAGTTTCCCCCATTTAAAAGTATATACATAGTTTAAGCCCCTCTTCTTTAAATTGATACTCTTTCACTCACTTCTTTTTACATTTGGGTGTATGAGGAAAACTGAATACACAACAGCCCTTTAAAATATGGCTGGTCACCTTTAAATAACAATTTCCTCTTCGAGTTTTAAGAAAAGAACCAATATAAACTGAACATATTCTATGCTCCATGGATTTTATTAAGCTTGTTGAAGTCATGGTAAAACCTCAGATTTAGTAGTGTGAACTCCTTGGCATTCGCCTGCCATCCTATAGGAGGCAACACTACACCCCTGCACAAACACCTTCTCCTGCTTCTCCTGTCACAACAGATCATGAGGCTATATTCAGTTATTTGTTATTCTATTTTCTAAACAGAAAAGGTTGATAGCTAAACACGACTTGTGTTCCGAGTAAAATATTCATTGAACAATCATAAATAACCTTCCTCATCACAAAATGTAGGGAAACTGACAGAAAAGAACCGCATCAGGACATGTAATCTTCTTAAAATATTCATTAAAAATGTAATATTCTGGAAGGCTTGACAGTCCTATGACTTGGAAATTAATATTGCAATTGTCCCCTCCCTCTCATGCTCCAGTATTTTGAACTCTTTACATGGAGAAGGTTGTAGGGAGCTGATGTTATGAATAGTTATTACCAGAACCTCTCCAGCAATGCAAAGTTTAAGGCCTATACTTTACATTCTGCATCTCCAGTTGACATTAATGAAAGCAGTTTGCATTCAACACCTTTTTGAAATGAGACCTACAGGGATGGGTTTGGGTGTTGACCGCTGCTTAGCTACAGACCCAGCTGGTCCTCAAAGGCTTTAAGTCTTCTCTCAGGAGCATGACCAGAACTTCTGGAAGCAGATCTGGGCAACATCTGAGTGTTGGTCTCTTCTCTCACAGAATATATGTGCTTCAGCACCATAAACTGTAATCATCTTTTCTCTGATGTCATTGGGCATTTTGCATACATAGATATTTGTACTTTGACCTCACTGCTGCTCATTACTCAAGTGAAATTCAGGAACTGGTTTCAGTGAGAATAGTCCCAAACACTTATTGTCTAGTTTTTTCATTTGGTTTGGTTTGTGCAGTGTGTGTTTTGTATTTTATCTTATTTTTTTATCATTGCTGTTGATATGCATTAGTTTGAAAACTTTTACAGACTCCTCAATGGAACACAGATGTGTCAGTATAAAAGGTAGTTATTCCAGTACAGCTTATTCTTGTATTTGCAAGAATAAGAAACCAAACACACTGTAATGCATGTGAACTCAAGGCTCCTTTCTTCAATCTTCATTGTTTGTTTGTTTGTTTGTTTGGAACTTCTGAGTCCTTTCCCAAAGCAGCACTTGCAGGACAGACTGTGAAATGTTTTCTATTGCAGAGCCGTTGGATCAGGGAATCTAGGTTATTTCAAAGAGCATTTTGCAAAAGGCACTTCTTTGGCCATATTCTTCTTGAAAGCAAGAATTTGAGGTTCTCTCTAAGCAGTTCTCCTCATTGCCAATTCCCTGTTTCGGAGTAGTTGGTTGGGTAGCTTTGAGGAAGGCAGAGGAGTGGAAGCATTCAGTTTGGGCTCAGTTACCTCAGCTATATGCCGTACTTTTCCATCCCAGTGCAGCTGGTGTACCTTGCTTGTTGTTGTTTATATTGAAATATAAATGATAGGAGTTATTTGTTTTGTAAGCACAAAAAATATTGCTTGGTTTTCTAGGCCATACTGTAGAATATTAAAACTCGTATTCACAGACTGTTAATCTAGGTTATCTAGATTTTATGGATTTCCATCTTTAGCAGTAACCAAGACTCAAGGTGCAAGAAGGTCTAGTTGTGGAGGCTAACATGTATTTGTAGGCTCATCTGCTAAATGGTGCTGAAGATTGCAGAGCTAAACATCTTCACTATGCCAGGAAGAAGAGTAAAACTTGATGGTCTGAGCATGGGCATGGGGTATCAGATAGTAGAATTGGTATCTGTCTTCCATACAAAGAAAAGAGATTCAACTGCAGTAATCAGGAGATTTTCACTGGATGGGGATGCTTTAGAGGGTGGTTACTTGTTCAGTTATTCAGTTTGTGCCTATTTGAACCAAATCTGGCTATTCTTGTGCCTGCTCAGCACGACCAGATAATTTTAATTACAGAACTTGCAGGACATACGAATTGGTGTAACATCCAAAGTTACACTCCTGGTTATATTCCTGTTTATGAAATATGTAATATCTCCTGCTCCCTGGCAAGCAACAAAGAAATAGCATTTCCTCTTTCTGTCATTGTGTGCTATGGGGCACAGTGTTTTCAAACTGTTTATTTATTCTTGCCAGGCATAACACAGAGCTGATTTAAAGCAAATAAACAAAACAGCACGCCAGCTTTCACCTTGGGAGCCTCTTGTAGCCTCTCATCCTGCAATATTTTCATGTCATCACCCCACGCCTGGTGTGTTGACCTGGGCTGTCTCCAGCTCTCTTGCTGCCCGCCAGTATGTTTTGTGTTTTCCTGAGAAAACTGCATGCACTTTGCTGACTTCAGCCAGGTATATGATTATTGCCAGCTTAAAAGCAACCACTGATTCTTTCAGAAATAACAGTGCTGCCACAGTCCTGGGGAGCGCTGCTGCTCCTTACCACATATTGAGTGGGGATGCGAGTCATCAAGTCAGCAGCCTGTGAAGCAGGCAGGCAACTGACCTCCTCTGTGGCACTACTTATTTTTAGAAATAAACATCACCTGATAACAAAGGTAAATTCACTGTGTGTGAGCAGGCACTGTTCCAGTGACCAAAGAGGAAGAAGGTGTATGTGTATTGCACCAGAGAGAAAATGTCCCTGAAATTCACCCAGCCACTTCAGAACTGATGTTTCTTATACCAACAGAGCAGCAAAAAATTGTTGGGTCACGATGCTGACCTGCATAAAGCGATTATTCTGATTTTCCAAGCTGAATAGGAGAACTGAGAATTTTAGGTCAAACCCTTCCATAATGGAAACACACAACAGTGGTTGGAGGTATGGTGAGGCACGGAGAGACTAACTGTACCTTTGATCAATAAGTTGTACTTGGGTGGTAGTTGCCTGTAATCACTCAGTCCCCAGAAAGCTGAGCCGAACAGATGCTGAGTCCTTGACTTAAATTAATTCTGCTCAGACGAATGTACCATACTCTACTTAAATCTGTGTCATTAAGCACCTCTGACAGCATTTTAGCAGGTCTTTATCATGAAAAATAGATCGATTGAGGGAAGGGGAGAAACAAGGAGTAAAACCAGTGCAGTGTGTTTAATCTCTATCTGGTATAATTATATTTAAGACTAAAAAGGCTTCATTTAGGACTGCGTGTGAAAGCAACACAGCGATGTGCTTCCAACTACTCTGATTCTCAGCTTCACTTATGTCAAAACTAATGCAGGTGTACAATAGCTCTCATCTTAGTCCTTATAAAGTCAGCACGAAACTCACAGACTCTAAGAGAAGCCAGATGTGCACTCGAGTCTTCTGTAAAGCTAGCAAACAAAATGGGTTACCAGACTGAATCCTAGAGCTGTAGGCTTTTTTTCTGTTAGGATGTGAGCTGCAAAATGCAGTGGCAGCTACCAACTAAATCTCCAGGTTGGTAAATTTCCCTTTTTTTCTTTATTCTTTATTCTTTTATCTGAGTACTAAACAAGGTCTTTACTTTATTCCCGAGTTTATTAGCAAAACCTGTGGAGTGAAATAAATGCATTTCTTGAACATATAATTTTTAGTGTACATAGTCATTAATAGTAGTTTCTTACAGATTAATGACAAACCACACTTTAATATCCCTCCCTCAAACCAATAGTTGCGTTTCCATTTGTGATAGAATGGTTTTTGTTATAGCAAATGCAGTCAGAGTATGAAGACTGATACAAGGTCTGACTTTTTTTTTTTTTTTTTTTTTTTTGCAAAAAATCTCCTTAATTTAATTGTGTGATTTATGGGAAATAAGATTATGCGTTGCTTCAAAGCAGTGCCATATGGCAGCCTATATCATCTATCTACGTAACTCTGTGATGCTTAGTGGAAAACCATTACCAATATCTCTTTTCAATACCCACTCAAGTAATATCTTGTTGCCAGCATAAGCACCACTTTTCTCTACACATTGATTTAGTGGCGTTCTTAGGACTTTAAGATTTGGACTGAGCTTCTAAATCTGCAGTCTACTGATAATTCAGCAATTAACTTTATGCTATAGTATAAATCATATTTAATGAAAATAGTGACATTATATTTAGCTATCTGTCTCTAGAGAGATCTGATTCATAGAGCTGATAAAAAAAACAAAACAAACAAAAAAAAAACACGTTATTTTTGATGTCAAGAGAAGATTTTATTTTGTGAGAGGTCTAGGGGTAGGTTTTTTTTATTATTATTCGCTGATTTATAAAGAAGCTGAAATGGAAGCATCCGGAACAGATTGCACCTAGTTTATACTCCAGTAAAGGCAGCCACAATTTTTGATTTTGATAATAAACTGAATTCTATGTTCCTGTAAGTTTAAAAATCTTCCCCAAACCTTCTGTACAATGGAAGTTATCTAAAGCTTTTATGAATGCATTCATGAATATTAATATGGAAAAATGTATTTTTTCAGTGACTAAATAAGTGATAGCAGTAGGAATTATGCTTTTGCTAGAAAATCATTTATGAGATTTTGCAGGCATGTACATAACCCAGTGTGCCAGACCTGAAATTGTACTAACTGGCATGTTTTTCCATGCTAGATGAAAGTGACTTTGTATATGCTACATATAATGTTTGATTCATGGACAAGTCAGTGAACTACCCGAGTCCTCTGTGGGAATGAATTACTCCCGGTGTGAGTAGGAGCTTAGGCTGATAAGGAATGATAATAACGTAAAGTTTTTTAACTCTTTGTATGGGTACACACATACAGCCTGCTTACCCATTGCAGCAAAGATGTACCAGCAAGGCAGCCACATTCCCTTGGCACAAATGAATAAACCTTCTGCTTAATGTTTCTTCTGTTGCCAAAACTCAGTGTCTGATGGACTTTGAGTTAGGACCTGTAAGTATGGCTCAAGGATTAGAAACCCTGAAGGCCTTTTCCTCTCTGTTGTATCGACATGAGGATGTGTCTCCATTAAAGCTCAACAAGTAGCTAAGCACCTTTCATTAAGGTAAAGACAGCTCTTTGCTGTTTTTGCTGATTTCAGTATGATATTCCTACAGGTAAGGTAAAAAAATACTTCAGTCTTATGAACACTTCAGTCGATGTATTTTATTTTAGACCTCTGAACTATCAGTTTAATTTAGTAGGAAGATTTGCCTTCATCACTGGTGTATTCTGCAAGCTTCATATGTGTTGGTTTTGTTTTGTTTGTTTTCTTGCTTTTTTTCTTGTTGTTTTAGCTTGTTTGTTTTAGATTTACGGAGAAGGTACTGGATTGGAACATTGAAAATGAAGTTATCTGGACTCAAAATAGGATGTAAGTTGTTCAAAACCTGCATAGTTTGTAGCTAAGTGAAGTTCATTTACAAGATTGAGATAACAATCTTGTGTGTTTTATTTTTTTCCTTAGCAATGCCATGCTCAAAACGAGACGGCATTCAAGTTTTCCATTATATTTAATTTAGAAAAGTGAAGATGCTTAAATAACTTTATTTTTTCCTATTCTGAGATAGCACAGAAAATAAACTGTGTCTAAGCTTTTATGTGTGTTTCAACAAAACAAGATATACTGTCAGTGCTGCAACTCAGCACCTGAGCACAGCAAGGAGTGCCTTAGCTTTCCCCAGCTTGAAGCAGTAACTCTGAGCCATGCAAAATCAGGACACTGCACAACACTGGGTCGTGCAGCCTGTGACTGTAAGAGTTGTTGTAGTGTGAACAATCAGGCCCAGAGATTCAGTGCTAAGGTATATATATGGCATTCTTTATTTATTTGGGCTGTTACGCGTGCCTTAATCAGGCAGCTGTAAATAAGGTTTTATCTTGCTGCTTTCAGGCCGTCTGTTGTCCTAGAGGAGCAGCTCAGGACTGTGGGAATTTCTGGGCTGTTTGTTCACTCCTGATTTTGGACTGGCAAATTCAGGAGCTGTCTTCCTCATGTCTAACCTATGCCTTCAGATCACAGGAGGAAGAGTCTACTTCCACTGAAATCCTCTCCTTGCTGGATGAGGACACGGTGAGCCTCAGAGCGTGGGAAATTCCTCTCATGTCGCAGTGCAGGCTTCAACTAAGGGAAGGAGCTTGAAGGCATTTTGTTTAATTGATAACCACTACAACAAGCCAACTGTTTGCTTTTACTACTCTCCTGCCTTCAACAGTTAAGCTCTGTTTCATTAACCAGGCAGTAAACCACAAGAGTGAAAATAACCCCCCACCTAACTTCTAGCCACTTTTCTTTGGGTCCCTGGCACAGTAGTGCTGTTGTTTCTGGGGGAACCAGCTAGTTAGAGCTGCAGCCTCCCAAGGGCTTTCTGTCAGCTCTCACAGATGTTCCTGCCAGGAGACAAAATAGAGGATGATACCAGATCTTTCATTTCAGTGCCTGAGTCTGTTGCCTTTTATTAAAGAGGACTACCTGACTGCGTGTTTTGTACGCCAGGTGCACATCATTCAGCAATTCTGTAATCTGCTTCACTCAAAGCAGTATTTCAGAAAGTTAAATGTGCAGTAAAAGAAGCCTTCATCTTATCGGCCCAGATTCACAGAAAGGGAGAAAGTGAGGAGAGATCACTTGAAACACCGGGAAAGCTCATTTTTCTCCCAGGATGAACTGAAAATCTTTCTTGGTACTGCTCAAGATGCATGCAGAAAAATCTGGGGTGTGAAACGTGTGATAAATCACCACCATCCCTGCAAGGGAAATGATAAAAAGCCCTTCTCCTCGAAGGGAGCACTGTAAAATTTGCCATGAAGTACGTAGATGGTTTGCGGTAGTGCAGGCTGTGTACAAACACGGGGAGGTGCCTTCCTGCAACATTAATACCGATGTTTTTCAGCCACCCCCCTCACCCCCCCCCATCAGATGATTTGCGAGCAGCTGCTTCAGCTCTTCCTTACGCTGCGGTGCTGCGGGATCTATCTTTGTCCTGTCGAGGATGCTTTCTACTGCCCCTCACCGAGCACAGCAGACAGCTTAAGAAGCCACAAAGCGTGCTCCTGGGTCGCATCCCGCTCTTTGTAGGGAAACAAACCCTCTCCCAATCGATCATCAACAGGTGCTGCGCGCACACGTGTGCCAAACTTTCCCCCAGCTGCCGCAAGTAGCTGCCCACTGGGGGAGCGAAGCCGTTTGGCTGCGGGGAACAAAGGCCCGAGCGGAGCACAAACAGTCACGATGCGGCAAGGGGGCTCGGCAGCGGTTCGCCGATTCCTCGGGGGTGCGGCCGCAGGTGTGGCTTCCCCCGGAGGGGTCGGCGGGCCGCGGCCGAGCCCCACGCCCGACCCGGGCTCGGCGTCCGCGCTGAGGAGGAGGCAGCAGGGGCGGTTTTTAACCCCTTCCCCGCCGGGCGGCTCCGGAAGCGGCGGCCCCTCGAGGCGCGGCGCCGTGTCCTGTGCCCGGGCGGGGAGGGCTGGCGCAGGGTGGGGGTGAGAGCGGGGCGGGGGGGCCGCGGGAGCCGCTCCCTCCTCGCCCAGCCCGGCCCGGCAGCGGGAGGAGGGCGCAGAGCGCAGACATGGCGGCCAACATGTACCGAGTGGGAGGTAGGTGGCGGCGGGGCAGCACCCGCACGGCGACCGCGGCTCCGCGCCCCGCGCCGCTCCCGACCCGCCGGGCCGAGAAGGGGCTCCCCGGTTCCCCCCGCTTTCCTGCCGCGGCGCCGCGGCCTCGAGCGGCGCACCCGAGCCCGGCCCCGGGGGGGGGGAAGCGGAGGACGCGGGTTCTTCCCCGCAGCCCCGCGCGCAGGGTGGGAGGCCGCCCCGCGCCGAGCGGCACAAGGGCAGCGCCGCCCTCCGCAGGGAAGGAAGGAAAGGGGGAGCGGCGCCGCCGGCTCCTTCCCGGGCCGGGCACGGCGTGGCCGCCCTTCGCGCCTCTCGCGGCGGCCGTGCGGGCTCGGGCGGCCTGGCGGGCGCTGCGCCCCCGGCCCTCTGGCACGGCCGGGCCCGGCCCTGCTGCGGCCTGGCGGCCCGGGCGGCGTGGTGCGGGCGGGCGGCGCGGGGCCGTCAGTGGGCGCTGCGCTGCGGGCCGCGCCTCGGAGCCCTCCGAGGTCCTGCGCGCCTCCCCGCATCTCCTGGAGATGAATTACGCATCGGCACGGGTAGATGGAGGGATCTGCCGGCCCGGTAGATGGCCGCTTGGCATACGGCGGGAGCGAGGAGTCGCTTGGGAGCGAAACAAACATTGGATTCCCCATCCCCGGCCTGTCGAAATTGACTCTGATAACTTTCCACCCCCTCCTCCCCCGCCGTGGAACGAACGTGGCTGTGTTCCGGTGCTGCCGCTCAGGTGCGGCGCAGAAGTTTACTTTTCACTCCTGGCTCCTGCTCCTTGCCGAGCGCGATGCTAGCAGGGAGCCGTGCCCTCCCTCCCAGCTCTTCAGTCTCTTTCTGTGTCGGCTTCAAGGTGTGCTGACGTACCTACAGCTCGCCCTTCTGCACGCTCCTTCATCGGGGCGCTGCGGCTGTAATCCCATCAGCCTTTACCCGTCGCAGTAATCCTTACCCGAGCAGCGCTGTTGATGTCTTGCTTGGGTTTGGTTCTTAGATCATTGAGTTTATTTGTTGTAACTTTAAGGGTGGGCAATAACCAGAGAGATCTTCCTTCAGTGCTATTTGAGCTAATGGAGGCTCTGCCTGGCTTTAACCTCACATCAAAGCATCGCAAAAGGTTTTATATGTCCTTACGGTTCCTCTCACTCCCTTTTCTTTTTAAGTAAAACTTGTGAGACACATCATGCAAAAGTTGGATACGGAGTGTAGAGTGTCATCATTTGATGGCTACTTTTTCATTTGATACAAGTTTTGAGAAACCTGTAGAAGGAAATGTTTTGTGTGTCAGTTTTTTTTTTGTTTGCGTGTTCTTTGGGAGTAGCTTTTAGGATGTGAGCAAATTTCCATATACTCTGTGAGAATACTTTTATTTTAATGACCCTAGAAGAGATTTTGGCAGAGAAGAACCTCATGACTTGAGGCTCTGTTATGGTTGAATGTAGTTTACATGTTACTGAGGAGAGATGACAGCAAAGCCACATATCACAAAACGCACATTACTCATCTGGACAACTGTGTTACAGAAGCATGTGATAATGAATGTGAAGTAACATATGTTACACGGGTATTATTTCTATAATCTAGAAACTCACTAAGACCTCTCTTCTTAAATCTCCCTTAATAACAGAATGGTTGAGGTTGGGAAGGACCTCTGCAGGTCACCTGGAGGTTACTCTAGCTTCAGAAAAACTTTTGCACAAAAAAATATATTTTTAGCTGTGTTATTTTTTGAATTAATACAATGTTTTTCTTTTTTTTTTCATTGCAGATTATGTTTATTTTGAAAATTCCTCCAGCAATCCGTATCTTATTAGGCGAATTGAAGAGCTTAACAAGGTACACAAACATCCAAGGTTCCTGCTTAGTTTACAGCAACTGTCAGTGTACTTTTCCAAAACCAAGGGTGACTTAAACATCCCGAGAGATTTCTGTTGGTAGAATTTTCTGAATCCTTTTTTACTTCCTTGAGATTTGTTATGCGTTTGTTTGTATTTCAGTTATTAAAATACTGCTGTGTGATAAGTTGGAATTCTACCCTGTTATCTAAGGAAACGCCCAGTTTATCATTCTCAGTGAACAGGAGTTCCCTGCTGTTTAAAAAAAAAAAAAAAAAAAAATCCAAACCAATCATGTGGATGATTGAGGAAGTTACTAAATTTAATTCTTTTCATGATGATGACACTGAATCCATCTGGAGTGATGGCAATAATATAACATGTCTGCTTCTGGATACCTATGTAAAGAGTTTGTAGGTGTCAGTGAGACTTTTCAGTGATCCAGTAACAATACATAGCTCCTGTGGATGTTTCTCACATTGCTTTTTTTGTAGCTTTGAATGGGGGATTGTGAATTGAAATTGATACTATATTCTCTCTCTTTGTCCCGAGTTTATTTTTATATAAGGTATAGAGTTTTTCCAGTGTGTGGGAAAAGCATGAATATTTCTTGGTTCTTATACTACTATGACTTTTAAAAATAATAAAGCAGAGTGTGTGTGTGTGTGTGTATACACATACACACACTGCTTTATTATTTTACTATTCCATCAAGCAGTATTATTAATTACTAATAAACTGTTATGTAAAAAGTTAACATGCAAAATGCTTATCATGATGTAAATAGGGATGATATATATATTTTTGGCTAATTTATCTTGTAAGCTGAAGTTAATTTTAAAACACACCATGTCGTATAAAATATGACTGGAAAAAAAAATGTTGAAGTACACACTTGTTGATGTCCCCATTTCAGTCTAAAACTAGGTTGTATATATGTATATATTTAAGTCTTCACAAGGTTCTACTGCTTCTTAGGTATTCTTATGTTAGCATGATACTGGTGTTACGTCCCTTAGTTGCTGAGTAACGTATGGTACTGTATGAGTAAATAGTTATAATCAATACTGTAATTTGATATGAAATTGATTAGCCCATGTCAGGAAGCAGTTCCTGCAGTTCTATTTCAGTCTGGCTACTCATGTAAGAACTGCTTAATACAAGGAAAAAATGCAAGTGGGGGATGTGCAGTCTGTGTTACTCAGCTGAGCAGGGACGCACTGTGATTTAATTTCTTTTGTAGACTGCTAATGGAAATGTGGAAGCGAAAGTGGTGTGCTTCTACAGGAGGAGAGATATTTCCAACAGCCTCATCATGCTTGCAGATAAGCATGCTAGTAAGTAAACTGCACGAGCATTTTCTCTTTCTATCACAGCCTGTTTGCTTTTTGTACTTCAAATTTCTTTGGCATGAGTAATGTATATTTGTATATTTATATTAAGCAGTAATTAATATCCTGTTAGATTCCTATTGTTATCTGATATTGGCCCCGTTTCTAGTGGTTGTTTCTTGGAGCTTTGAACTGTACTTAAAATGAGGGGAACTCTCCATTTCAATGCTTTTTTTTTTTTTTTTTTTTTTTTTTTTTAAATCTGGAATAGCTAACTATATTTCTTTTTTTATGTCAAAAGTGCATATTGGGTATAAGTCGTTTTAAGCTTTAAGAGCATTGATGGCAATTTGATTTGACTTGGGTCAGGCATAAACACATCTAAAAGGTCTATTGTTAAGATTAAAGTGTATTCCAAGGGAGTGAAAATCACTGCACGTTGTGAAATAGCTATGATGTGCACTTGTTGGAGCCAGATATTAATAAAATATCACCTTGCTGTTTTTTTCAGAGAAGTAGTGAAGTGATGGTAACAGGGAGAAACTCTTACTGTTGTCACACACTTAGCTGTTTGTGGGAGCTGCCTTTTGGTCAACAACTGAAACGCTAGGCTTCTCTGCAACGTTGTAGCTAATGGTGTGATACATTGTTAAATAACAGCTCAGTTATGAATGATGTTTCAGAACTATTGTATGTGTCCTGAGTTTCCATTCAAGAATTTATCTCAGTGCATCTCTTTGAAAATGTGATCTAATGCCATGTTTTGTGGGCAGGTAAATGATGGGTGATAGGACTCTTAAGAAAATACCTTACAACTGACTTCAGGTCAAATTCTGCTAATGTTACTCGTGTGTTCCCACAGTGAAGAGAAACAGTTGGATTTTGGCTTTTAATTTGTTCTTTCACTGATCTTATTTAAATCACTTCCAATTCATCATGTAGCATGAAGCGCTAGCTTGGTTTTAAAGCAAGGAGAAATCACATACAGAAAAGGTAATTTTATTTCTTTTCAGAATGACGTTTTCTAAATGTAGCACGGTATTTCAATGGAAGAGTTCTTTTGATACTGATCTAGAAGGGTGATTCAAGTGCTGTTGCACACAGTTCAGAATTATTGTTGACCTATTTATGATAGTCCACCTCCAGTGTCATCAGTCTTTTCAGTTCTCCTATGTGAAATGTATAGAAATGTAGAACTTAAGGTGAGTCTCACTGAACTTTCCCATGCTCCTTTCTCTTTTCTGTGCTGGGGAAGAGAAGGATGAGAAAGAAAGTTATTTTACTGAAAATATAAGTTTTGAATTTGATTTTCGAAAAAGCAATCTTCAATTCCTGCTTTAAAAGAATCCAAAAAGTAAGTAAAAGAAATGGTAGTTCTCGTGACATCATTCAATTTGAAAAAGTGAAAAAAGATTTTTAACTTCTCAGTGAGGTACAGATTGCCATTTCATCAGCACTTCAGCACAAAGGACTTTGCTGATGGTCCTCTCTCTCTCCGGTAGCAGCTAGCACTGCTGTGGAGTGAGTAGAAGCACCAGGGAGTGTTCTGCTGTGCTTTCCGTACTGAGAATCCCTTGCTGTTTTCATGTGAAAAAGTAAAGATGTGATTTCTATCTGATCCAGCAAGCCTCTTTAGAATGCCTCTATGTTTTACAGGTAGTAATTCTTATAACCATTGTTCTTAGCATTTAATTTTCTCCGTAGCTGCGCTTTCTCAGTACACAATGCTTTCCTTCTGACCAATCTGCACAGCTAAATTGTCTTATGAGATGTTTATTTCATTACAGAGGATGGCACATAGTGTAAAATTGCTGGACTGGATCTTCGTGCAGCTCACACAGCAGATGTATTTAAATGTCAAATCAATTTAAATGTTTTGTTTCTGAAATATCAGTGTTCTGTTTAAAAAATATGATGTACGTAAACAAAATATTTGGGTATTTGTGGACAGAATGTTTATACGACTGAACATGCTGGTGCTTCAACGTTTCTACCTGGCTTTGTTTAAAAATGAAGGCTGAAAGACAGTAATTTCTGATGAAATGGAAGCTCCTGTCCAGTCACTGGTTACTCCAATGTGCGCGTCCAGAGAATTCTCAACTATATGATCTGCTTGAACTTTTCTAATGACATTTTCTCTTACAACTGATTGCTACTTTTCCTTTCTGAATGTTGAAAACTATCCTGACTGATGTATATTTTGAGATTTTTAGTTAGGTGAGAGGTTAGCTTTTTTGGGGCAACATTGCGGTTTACAAAGGTGGTGTTTTGTAGATACACGTTCTGTCTAATAAGCTAAAATGCCTTCATAAGAAAATATTTAGGAACTTTAGTCTTTTTTTTTTTCAGTAACTTGAAAAATTTTCAGACCTATTTTAAATGATATTTGGGAAAACTGAGTGAATTAGGTCTGTGAAATGGTCATGGGTAAGGAATTCAGCATACTTAAAATCTCTTAAAAAAATTTAGTGTGTGTGTGTGTGTGTGTGTATATATGTGTGTGTATATAAAAGATGAAGGGGAGAGTAGATGACCTGATACTCAGGTATAGAGGAGTTCCCTTAATTTCAAATAATCTGTCACTAACGTATGGGGAAGTTGTTTTTCTTCCCTTTTTTTTTTAAACCTGGTGTTTCTGATGGAACTTAAGGTAGCATTTTTACTTCCCTACCAACATAGTGTGTGCTGTTCTTGATCTGTAAGTAATTTCATTAGCAAACTGCAGGCATTTGAATCTAGAGGATGATGTTCGATGTTTTATGAGCCCTTGATGATAGTACATTTTCCCCTTTGACTTCTGCTGACACACTGGTAAAACAGGGTCTGATAAGGCCAGCTTGAAAGCCTACACAAAATATTGACAAGATGTACTTCTTTGTCCTCAACAGTAGATCCTTCTAAGTAAAGAAGCTGAGTTCTGTCAAGGTGCAGTGCCCAGCAGCTCTTAGCTGGTAACTGCTGCCATGGGGTCCTAGGGAAGGGAGTCTTTCCTTCCTCAACAGAGTAAGGCTGGCTTTGTAGGGAGAAGAGAGCAGGCAAGAGCTATTGCAACAGATGACCAAAGTGCATAAGAAATTAACTTGGAGAGATTGAACAAAAATGCAGCTCATTAAAATGGGAGAAGCAAACATAAATGGGTGGCATAGCAATGTTTTCTTACCAGTGTGGGAAGTTGTTAAAAATTGCCAAATGTAGTTTGATCTGTGAGATTTAGCTGATCCTTTAGATAAAGTGGGATTGTTATAAACATTGTAGGAAAACACTTTAATAGCTGGGCTATGCTGAGCACGAATTTTGTGTTACAGTGAAAGGTTTAACTTCTGTATTTCCTTCTTTTGTATTTCCTTTTTTTTTTTTTTTGGGTACTGTTATCTTTTTTTCCCATTCTGTAAGTCCATATGCTCTTTGTTGAGATCACTTACTGTCTGTGCATCTTATAATTGCACTTTTTAAAGGACTTTTTGTAATGCATTCTCTCTTTAAACAGTCAGCTTTCTTGTCTCATTGTGATACAACATGATATTTCTCCTTCAGGATTTTGTTTATGCCGTAGAGATTTCTAGGAACAAAGAATCAGTGAGGCTAGTGATCAGGTGGGTTCTGTGGAAAGTTTGAAATCTCTGCTCAGTTCTTGGTCTGACACTGATGTCTCATGACGATAAATCACATTCTTTCTGTGCTTTTCTTTATCTGTAAAATAGGACTCATGATAGAATTTCTTATGTGGTCTAAACTGATAAAAGTAAATTAAATGTAGCTACATTTGTACCTTTCTTTTGTCATCAGGTTTCTGAATACATGGTTGCTGTCGCATAGTGGTGGTCTTAGGTACTCAGTTTTAGGTGGAACACGTGAAAATTCTTTAATCCTTTTCAACAATTCAAGAAACACAGCTTAAAGATTTGCTTTTCAGTATTTTTATCAGGAGTTAGTGGAACTAAAATGGGAATAAGGCAATTCATATATTCAGTTCATAAAAGAAAAATTGTATGTCCGTAGAAACCCTGGAGTTTCAGTAAAGGACTCCTAAGTAAAGTGCCTAAAACACTTTGTGGTGGTCTTTTTTTTTCTGAGACGTGTATTTGATAGAATGTAATTCAAAACTTCAGTCATCCAGTATTTCTGGATTACTTTTGTCCAATCAGATGATAACAGTCAGAAAGTTGTATGGGTTTTTTGTTGTTGTTGTTCTGGTTTGTTTCCAGTATTGTATTTTTGTACGTAAAACTAAAATGCTGCTGGTCAGAAAGATAAAATGTTTCTTTAATCAAAATCCCCACTGAAAAATAATTTTACAGTGTGAGAACTTTTCTTGTTACTTAATTTGAATCATTTAATGTATTAGAATATAAAATATCTTTTGAAGTTTTATATGAAGACTTAAAATTGTCTATTTCTGATCCTCCGAGTTCCCTTGAATACCTATTTTTTATTCTCACCCTAAGTTTAATCAGAAGCATGTTTTGTCAAATGAATGCCAGAGATGAACGTTTAATTCTTGCATTGCACATGATCCATTTTATCCACCTTTGTGGATCCACCCAAATCCATTTGGATCTTACTTACGGTTGTGATGTGGGGAGAGAAAGGGTATTCAGAACTCAGGAGTTCTGTTGGTTTGTTACTTTTGCAATAATGTGTAACTGTTCTTTTTCCATGAGATTTAGTAATCTACACTACATTTTCTGCTAGGGTGCAACTTTTATTTTTAATTACACTAGGTGAGAAGGCCTATCTCTCACTGTTAAGAAAACAAATCTGTTGGTGTTACCTTATGATGAAGTATACCATTTTTTCTGAGTGTTAGGAGGAAAATGAGTTAAAGACTGGGAGGGCAAAGTTGGGAATCAAGGATAAGAGAATCTCGGAACATTTCTTGAGGAGGAGGGTTGGCTGCTAGATATGCCTGAGGAGTGGGTGTGCAGACTTGTGTAACTGGTACAGTGAGATGCTGCCTTTATAGTTTCAAGGCTTCTGTAAGCATAACTACTGTTTGTTTGCAGATTAGATGCTTTCGCCTTCTCTGGTAGCAAAGAAGTAAGAGAAAATGATTTTTTTGACCTAGCATTTCTGTCCTCTTTTCTTTGAGGAGAAGACAAGTTTTTTGATAGTGTGTCTGAGCAAGCCATCAGAAGACTCAGGCCTTTGCTTGGAAGACGAAATGGCAAGCAGATACAAAACAAATGTAGTAGCCTAAGAAAGCCTGGGAGAATGAGCTGCAGTGGATCTCTTGCTTGAGACTGGGATTTTGCGTGTTATGCTTGGTTTACATGTCTCCCTCAGTTGACTGTAAATAAGCACTAGCAAAGTTAAGTATGTAATGTTGCTTCTGGCTATCCTCAAGTCTGTGATGTGGTAAGACACACCTTAGGAGGACCATTTAAGAACGATTCCAATAACAAATTCTTAAATCGGTGGCAGTGTAGCTTTTATGCTAAGATATTTTTGTATAACTATCACTTTCACTAAAAATTAGTTTGAGGGAAAGTTATTGTAGAGGAAGACGTGACCTTTTTCATCTCCAGAGACAAGGGAATGTGAAAGTTTTTCTTCGTTTACTGGAGAGAATTACTTCGGGTTTAATTTACTGGGGAGGAAGTACAGAACTCGCTAAAATAAAGCAAGCCTTGTCCAAAATCACATCCTTGTCGCCAAGGAGAAACTTGTCCCAAGGCTCCCAATTATCTTTTTCAAGGGTGCTTTGGGTTGTCTCATAAATAATGTGGTTTTTTTTCCTTCCATTTTTGTGCAGGAACTGTGTACTTTTTTTTTTCCCCTCAGTGATAAAAACAATAAAGAAACAGTAATGAGGAGCTCTTTACTTCTGACAGTCTTCTTTTTGTGAATGACATTTTGGAATTAGTAGTTAACTGTACTGAATATTGTCTCATTAGCCAGCTTACTGTCAGCTCTAAGTATAGTGTGGAATTACTAACTTCTGTGGCTGTTCAGTCACTTCCTTTGGTGCAGAATGTTTTATTAGATTGTGAATGTTCATGTTCTCTTAATGGAGTGAATGGGTTACCAGCCAAGTCTATAGTTAAAGGAGATCATAATTCTGACAGTAGACTTGCAAGCATGTATGTATACTTTTTCACTTGAGTATGTAGGATCTGCATTTGAGTATGTAAGACATTGTGTGTTAAAATTATTGCATGTCCACTGTGTGTTCTTTGTGTGGTTGAATTAGAAAGCTAGCTGCTAGCTTTAAATGTTAATCTCTTAAGAACAGATTTATAATTCTGGACAGCCATACCTGAAAGTTCTTTTTTTTTTTTTTCCCTTTTAACTTTAAATTTCAAACTCTTATTTTCAATATACATAATTTAAAAGGCTTAAAGACATTGCTATTGATCTCTGTGAATGTAAAAACAAACTAAAACCAAAATCTGGATTAACCTTGTGAATTTTTTTGGGCCCCTCACTACAAAAAAGACATTGAAGCCCTGGGATGTGTCTAGAGAGGGGCAACAAAACTAGTGAGGGGTCTGGAGCACATGTCTTAAGAGAAGCAGCTGAGAGAGCTGGGGTTGTTTAGTCTGGAGAAGAGGAGGCTCAGAGGAGACCATATTGCACTCTACAACTTCCTGAAGAGAGGCTGTGATGAGGGGTTTGGCCTCTTCTCCCAGGCAACAAACAGGACCCGAGGAAATGGCCACAGGTTGTACCAGAGCAGGTTTAGACATTAGACATAAGGAAGACCTTTTTCTCTCAGAGAGTGGTTAGGCACTGGAATGGCCTGCCCAGGGAGGTGGTGGAGTTGCTGTCCCTGGCACTGTTCAAGAGGCACCTGGATGAGGAGCTTTGAGATATGGTTTAGCGCTTGTGGTAGCTTGTTGTGGTAATGGGAGGACAGTTGGACTAGATGATCTTGCAGGTTGTTTCCAGCCTTATGATTCTATAATTCTATGATTGGCTGTGGAGAGTAAAAAAAGCTGCAAATTACCAACTTCCGTGTATTTGTACTAAAAGCTGTTTAATTTCAGAAGTTTAACAAAGCTGTGAAATTCAACTTGTGTTTTTATTCCTTGTTTACTGAAGTCATTTATTCTGTAGGGAGTGGCTTGCTTGGTCACAAAAGAAGGAGGCACTTCTTTAGCTCTACCCACAAAATAAATTCTTCATGTTTGAGTTGTTGGAAGGGAGGCAGTGTTCACGGAGAACAGTCTAAGCATTGTGCATTCTCTACTTCCCAGCGTGTTTTGGGATTTGTTCCCATTTGGTCAAGCTTAAATATGTGCTTCAGTATTGCCATGCTTACTGTTTTTGCTTTTTCTTTGATTTGTGAACTGTCATCTCAGATGTTAACTTCTTTTTACCACCTTCATGTTTGTCAGTGTTGCAAGCCAGGTCATGATCCTGTTTTCTTGATGACCTACAAAATATAGTTAGTTTAAATTGATATTATTGATCATAATTGTTTGTCTCCCAAAGGTAATGAGTCTTTCACATCTCCTAGAAACATTCAAGATCATGGAAATCTACGCTGTTCCCATCTTTTCCCCAGTGAGAAAAAGCACTCAAGGCATAAATTTTAGTCTAAAAAATCCCACGTTGCTAGGTTATCTGTATCTTTAAAGCTCCAATTAGGGATGCATTTTACATCTTCAAAGAGTTCTCTGATCATCTATTTGAATCAGTAGTGTATTACTTACAAATCCAAGTGATGTAAACTCACTAGTAATATAGAATGACTTTTTTTCCCATCTGACTGTGGCAATTAGGTGTATGAATCATGGGTGAGGTCTGGTGGTTTAAAGGCTTCCCAGCAGTAATTCTTGCATATGTCTACATTGCACAGTGAAATGAAGTCTGTGATAGCTGTCCTCAATGATACTTATGCATGCCTTTAAATTCACACAGGATGATAGAGACAGGGCTTATTAGCTTGGGCAGAGCACTGTGTGAGAAAGGACGTGGTGCTTCCTACCCAAGTTGACAGATGAATTTGTGCAGCACTGAGTAGTTTGGTGTGAGGTATTACAGATAAAGTAGAGGTAGCAGATGAGATTCATATGTAGAGTGATTATGTATTGTGATTATATGTAGAGGTTTGCCTTTACATTTTTTTTTATTCTTTAGTTTTTGGTTAAATGTAGCCTCCATGAATAACAGGATATGGGCTCATATCCTCAACCTTGTATGTTGAGTTTGATGTGCCCTGGACCGTATGGAGTGGCAGAGTGGGTGTCTAGAATAGCTGTGCTGTTTAGAGACGTGATTTGCCTGTCTGATCAATACTCTGTTTTCCCCCTCACTGTTTGTAGCCCTGTCTTCACAGGGGAAGCTTTGTTGTGTGAACCTGTTTATATGTGCTACGCAAGTGCTTCTGTGAGGATCCTGGCAGAGAGATGTTTTATTCTAATGTGGAATGTATCACACCCATGAGCAAAACAAGTTTGACTGGTGAAAAGTGCAGTTTTACCAGTAAAAGCCTGTTTTACGTTATGAAATTCTTAAAAGACTTTGGAGAGCTGAGTAGTTCATTTTGGCTGTCGCAGTCTGTCTGAATCCAAAACTTGTTTGCAGATTTATCGTCTTTGTGCAGATTGCAAAGTTGATGGGCTATGCATAAAGTGCTATGTACGCATACATCCCGAGGTTATGTAAATACATGTGTTTTTCTACTCGTACAGCAGGTTAAGCATCTATCAAAAACTAAGTTAGCTGTCTTCCCATTTTGGTGTGCCAAGTGATGGACTTAAATTTTCATTTCAGTTCTTGTTTCCATTAGGGATTGTGAAGAACGTACAGTGCTGAAGATGGTGACTTGTTGCAGCTTCCTGTATTGTTTGGCTTAAATCAGTGCAGAAATGCAATGTTGGCAGGGTTGGTGATCTGTGATCTGGTCCTACAGGTCACTGTGGCCCTGTGCTGTGTGACAATTCCTTTGGGCCAGGTCCTTTGTTGCTGCCTTCAAGATTAAAATGCTGATGCTGTTGTTCTTTGTAAGGCTTCAAGGGGCCAAGTATCATAAAGAAAAAGGGCTATGACAAATGGACAGCTTCTGTATTTTTTGCCTTCAAGGGGTGACTAGCTTCATATACTCCTGCAGCGTTTTTCCATCTTTTTCTGTTTTCAGGCTTTTTTTTTTTTTTAAAATGAGAGGCAGAGTCAAGGATCAAAATACTGAATATTCAACTTCAACATGTATGAAGAGTAGAAATGATTTTTTAAAAATATTTTTACTTGGTACTATAGCAAACATGGTATTTGAATGTGTTGTGTAAAAACAAAATGCTATGAGTAGTAGAAAGACTTTTTTTTTGACCTTTTATTTCAGTTTACTTAAAAGAAAAAGAAAATATGGCACGTATATTGAAGATTTGACTATCTAATACAATGGGATGTTTATTTCTACACTGATTTCCTCACACAACTGGCATCATAACTCAAGGTTTTATTGATTTTTTTTTTTTCCAAGTCATATATTTTCTTATTTATTTATACATTTCCCAGTTCATATATGCAGTTATCATTAATTAGAATCTTAAAATCTCTGTACATGCATCAAGGGAAGAACAGACCCAAGAAGATAAAACTCTGACTTGATTGAAGATGAAAAAAAATTAACTTTCAAGACTAAGGCTATCAAAGTGAATGAACTTCTCTTCCTGCTCATCTCATCAAATCTATAAACAAAAGTTTTCTTACCGTGTTGGCATAGAGTGGACTTTACCTTGGGTAATATTTTTCTAATTTTAAGTTCCTAAACATGAAACTTTAATGTGTCTTAATTAACTTTACTCAGGAACTGGATATATAAATCGTTTTCTTTCCTTTATTTTATTTTTACTTTTTGCTATTCTTTCTTTCCTCCCTGAAAAGTCGAACAAAAACTCAGCCCTTCTGGAAGGAGGCAGTGTAGAAGATAAATAATTTGTGTTTTATAAGCAGAATCATATGCCATTCTGAGTAGGGGGAGGAAAGTGCTTCTACAATCTGTGCCTTTCCTTTGCCAACAAATTTTGAAAAGCTGTTTATACCTGCTACTGCGGATATAAATCAGCTGTTAAAAAAACAGTTTAAATCTCTGAAATTCTGTGGTTATTATCCTAACATGATAAAAGAAAACACTTGTATAGATCTTAAATGCAAACTCTGGGTTGGTTCTTACGGAACACTTAAGGGTTTTTTTTGCTACTAGTACTCTATGTGATACGTGTTTTTTAAATATTTACACTGCATTTTATTAAGGAGAGGCAATTGTACCACTTGGTAACTGGTTCAATCAGGCACACTTTAGCTGTTTTTAAAGGAAATGCCATCTAAAATGGTCTTATGAGCAGGTTGGTTTGTGTAGAAAAGTTAAAATCTAACTGGTGGGAAAAATTGCTAATAGGATCAGTCTCATGGAAATGGAAGATACAGATTTCTCTACTAATTAGTCATAAAGGTGAAGCTTTCTTACGTGTCCCATGACTACTTTGGTACAAAAAGGTTTGTATAATGTTTGTGCTGCTCTGAAGGAATGATTGGGTTTAAAAGAGCAGAATCCTACCTACGTGACATTGATGCAGGTGGCCTTCATATTTCTTGAGCCAGATGCTAGATTCATGTTTTTATTTTACTTGAACAGTGTCAAATTGCCTGCATGCAATTTTGCTCTGTGGATAGTTTGCCAGCTTGGATACGAAGGTAGAACAAAAACTTTTCACTTGCCTTCCTACCTAGCCCTAGACGTATTTACACTTCAAAATATTTACTAATTGGACTCTAATTCAGCTGATGAGCCTGATCCAGTATGTGGACATTGGAAATATTAACCATAATGCATGTAGCTTTGTCCCTGGCACAATTTTGAGTATGCTGTTTTCTAAGGAACTGCTAAAGGGAACGCGCTGTGCAGGACTGTTGCCTGCACATGCTGCAACAGGTTGCTGCAGTTTATAAAGGTGTACTCATGACAAAATGCTTTTTGATTTCTCTAACAGCATATTTTCCTCTTTTGAAGTAGTTACTATTTGAATAAATGAAACAGAAACCAGGTCGATGGGGGGTGGGGGAATTAAAAAGTCTACTTTAAGGTTTTTGATAGAATATTGCCAGCTCTATTTCATCACTGCCTGCATATTACCATTTTCATGCTTCTTTGAAACCCTTCCTTTTTGAGGTGTTGTCATAAACTTTTGCATCACCAAATAGTGCTGTTAAACCATAGCATGCTTACTCCTGCATTTATTCATGTAGCATTTAACTTATCATTATATATTTCTTCATGTAGCACTTGTGATTCATGCTACTTGTAAAGGTAATCCTTCCCTGCCTTCTGCCGACAAGGTCCTTGCTCTCAAAAATCTCCATCCATCAAGTTTTGGAATGGGGAGTTTTCTACTAATGAGAATTGCCATGGTTTTCATCATGCTACAGGCTTAAGATAAGCATGAAATAGTTACAAGTTGTGTGACTGTAATCTTGAGAATTGCTACTGTAGTTACTATATAACATACAACTTAGAAATATTGAAACAACCTTGTCCTTGGTTTTAGAAATATTTTTCTGTTGGCGAGTAGGTGTGGCATCCTAGTTCTTAATGATTGTGGAATGCAATTATTTCTGACCTCCTTTAGAAAAGTGATGATATCGTTGTGTGGGAGGATCACTTGGTTCATTGTGTAAGAAAAATGGAAAGCCCCGTACAGGCAGTGAGTGTATGTATCTGTGCTATCCAGCAGGAATAAAAAGTACACCTGCTTCTTGTAAGCACAACCAACCAGTTTTTTTTTTTCTACCTGCTAAATTGCTCATGCACACATGATGTAGTAGTATATTATCAAAATGACTCATGATCCATACATGTTGTGTTTCAGATTTCTAATCCTATCTGACAGTAGCAGCAAATACCACGTAGATGTCACATACGGTCTGAGCACTGTGCTAACAGGCATGGTGTAAGTAGAGCTGATTAAATCAGCTTTGGTAAACACTGTCTCAGTCAAACTGACTGTATAACTGTGCATCGTCTAGCTCCCAAAGTTGATTAAACTGCTTCACTGCAGCACTAGGGGGCTAAATATCACAACCAAGTTAGTACAACACAGCATGTGGCAAGAAACCTCATGCAGACTGAGCAAATTGGCCAACTGCTGACTTAAAAGAGCACTTCGTTCACTGTAGGAATAGTCTTGTTCATAGTTAGTCTTAATGTTTGCCTTTTGTATTCATTTTGACAGCAAACAAATCTATTCTCTCAAATCTATATTTATAATTCCTTTCTATTGCAGTGTCCAACTGCCAAATGCATGCTTGATGCTTTTGCTCCAATCAGCTAAGCTTGAGACTTACACACTGCCATCTGATATGTACAGTAAACTTGCTGCTGCTTAGCATTCTCAGCCTTTTATCTATAGGTTTTAAAATATGGTAGTGATACCTACCACGTGTATAGATTTCGCTTTACTTACACCATGCATATAGTACAGTCTATGCTCAGAGAAAAAGATGTGTAGGAAATCATAGAAGTTTAAAAACTCTTCTTAAAGTCAAGCTGAATGGCACTCTTTGAACTGATCTAATACGATTTTAGAAGTATTTTAAACTTGATGAAGCTGTTGTAACACTATAAATTGCTTAAACTGATTGTTAATGCCAAGTCCGGCTCATGGGAAGGAAGAGCCTCTGATTGCAATATAGGATGGAGATGGAAGGGCTGGAGGTAGCAGCTCTTCAGGAGACTGTATTGCCAGGCACATAGCCAGTAGATGGAGAGAAGTGGCTGCTATCCCCTATGAAAACTCAGCACTTCAGTACACTCAATTTTAGGTTTCTGATACAGGGAAGTTAATGATCTATTAGAGGAAGTTCATCAGAGGCTGCCACAGTGATGGTGAGGAGAGAGAGGAGACTGGAACACTTTCCCTGGCAGGAGAGACTAAGGAAATTGAGCTTCTTTCACCTGGACAAGAAGTGCTCTGCTAGTATGTGCGAGGAGGTTATAGGGAACATGAAGTTGGGCTCTTTGCAGTAACTAAATTGAAAAAGTACAAAAAATACGCAGTTTTATTTCTTAAAGTTTCTCATTAAGGGAGCTATTATGTTACTTCAGCATAGATGTCTAAAAAGCAATTAATTTTAAGCTCTCTTTGATATCATTCCTGGCTTTGTGCTGTCTCTTTAAATTGGCATACATTCTCCTGTGTTTTGTACCATGCATACTGTGAGATGTTTTGGATATGTCAATCTAAAATGACCCTGGGTGCCTGTATTTGGATGTCTAAATTGCTTTCTAATGGACTGCTAATTGTCATTAGGTTTCAGATAGTTATAATACTGGATTACTTTGTGCTTTTGATATCTTTTAAGAAGGAGAGGAAGTAAATAGTCGAATGAGAACTTTGGACCTCTAAAATATTACAAGCAGTGCATATACTGAAATAAACAAATGAAGAACCAACAATGGAAAAAAAAACCCACAACCATAATCCTAAAAAAAACAAATATTGGCACACCCGGATATTTTAAATATTAGTGCTTGAACTTTGAAATACAAATATAGCCAACAATAGTCATTTATTGTAGAAAACAATCAAAGTTAATTTTTTGCTTGAAACATAAACCTTTTCACATTAATACCTATGTTTTTCATTATTTGCTTGCTTGGTTTAATAATGCTTTGCATTTGCACAGGATTTTTAAGCTTTATTTGTAGTCAATATGACAGATGTTGAGATAACTCTGAACTGAGTTGTGGTATGAGTTGCACTTGTAGGTCTGTTAGGTGAGACTGTCAGGCTTTGTTTTTGCTGAAACTGTCCTACAGTGCTTGCCAAAACAGGGATGGTGAATGGGATCCTACAAGCCAAACTGATTTATGGTGAATGGAGCTCAATTTGAAGAACTGGTTATGAGATCGTGCTGTTTTATCACTGTTGTGGGAAAAAGTGAAATAAGCTACAGGAAGTCACAATTGAAACAAACAAACAAAAAAAGTCCTACAGCAGTGTTGCATCTGGATAGAACCAGGTTGCCATGAGGATACAGGCTTTGTTTTGGGGCAGCATGTAGGTTGTTTGAGAAAGTGCTTCTTCTGAAGAGCAAGTGAGGTGATTCGTTCTAAGGTTGCTTTATGAAATACTAGCTAAGATTGAGTTTTCACTGTTTAATTTCCTAAGACATACCGTCTTAATACATTTGGTTTTGCAGCTGATGGATAATACAGCAAGTAGAAAATTGCTAAATCTCTTGAGAAATTATTCAAATGTCTGCATTTTTTGCATGCTGCATTTCTAAGACTACGTCCTTTCTGGGAAGTTAGAGTAGGAGTTCTGCATGTCCCTCTCAAAAGGCATATTTCAGCCTTGAAGCTCCCAAGATAGCATTTTGGAGGGTGCGTTCGTCCATATAGTATATTAGCAACTGCTGTGAGCATTGCTTTTTAACTCTATGTGGGACACTTTCTAGTGTCCGCTTTTAATTCTTCCTCTGTGTTAGCATATTACAGATGGTTTAAAACTTTAAAAGGAGGTGGTTTTTTTTCCCCATTGGTTTTATCATATTCAGTGTAATATTGGACAATTTCAGATTAGAACTACTATAAAAAACTGCAAAAATCCCTCAAAAATATTTTGTAAGACTTGATGGTTTTTAGACACTATCTTCCTCTAGACAAAATGGTGCTGTATTCCTTGAAAGAGGAATATTTTCAAATCTTGTGTAAATATGCAAATAAATTATATTTGCTGTTAGTCTCTATTAAGGTTAACATAATGGAAGGCAGTTTTCCCATACTGTGATTAGCCAATCTATGGCATTTAGTAAATTTCTGTTTCATAAAGTGGTTTTCCCAGGACCCTTGTAAAAGTTGTAGTAATATGAGTATCAGTAACAGAATGTACTGGTAAGCAAGGAAGAAGCATACCTAAAGGAAAAAAAAGGTGGAAGAAGATGAACAAAGAATGAGTAATTTTGTTAGGATTGTTCTTACAGCTGTATGAAAGACATCAGTGCATAGTACAGTAGGAGAGGAGTTTGTAAAGGGTATAAGTAGAAGGTATGGAATTAAAAATACTTAATATTCTGTCAACTTACATAAACTAGTCTTGTTGAACTTATCTTTTCTTTCAAATACTAAGGGAAGTTGCTGAGGGGTGGGGGAGATGTCAAATGAAATGGCTGTAAGTGTATTATGTAACAGAGTTAATTTCGACCTACGCTCTGCTTCTCTGCAGAAGAAGTTGAAGAAGAGTCTGAAACTACAATTGAGGTTGACTTGACTGATAAACAGAAACATCAGCTGAAACACAGAGAGCTCTTTCTTTCTCGCCAGTATGAGTCTCTTCCAGCAACTCACATCAGGTAAGAATTAAATATTGCTTATCTGTATTCTGTTGAGCTGGACTGCTTGCCAGTAGCCCAACCATTTGAACACTTCAGCCTTTATCTTGCAAAAGGGAGTGTTTGGGTACAGCTTAGTTGTGCCAGGTAGAGCCATGAATTGATTTGGTACCACCCTCAGTATTGCCTTTTGTCTCTTCGCATTTAAGCCTTGAAAGGGACAGTCATAGACAGAACTCTAGCTTGCAAATTGAAACATCAAGTGATCATGTTGTACAAAGTCAGACTGTGCCTACTTTGGAGGGGTGTTCTTGATTCTTCTTCTGCTGTCCAAAGGAAATATGACCATTTTGTTTGCCTGGGGAAACCACAGATGGGTTTAGAAAGGAACAGTGACTCAGTGGTCAGATCTGCATTGTAGTGCTGCACACACTTAAAAATAAAATTACCTCAACTTACTTTAGTAAATGGGAAGAAGTCATGATTGAGTTTGGCTAAATGTTTCAAGTATTGTTTTAGATTACCACGATGCGGATAATCTATGATAGCAAGAAGAGGCTTGATAAAGCTAAAAAAAAAAAAAAAAGTTTTGAATGTCTTTCTGTAAGTATTCTAAGTGCCCAAGTAATTTTTTATTTAGGAGTCAAACAGTTTTTTGGGGGGAAAAAGGGGAAGTTTTAGAGAGGGGAAGAGGGGAATGTATCTGGAAATAGAAGAGAGTAATCAGGAGCATAATGGAAGAGGAGTGTGGCAAGTGTAAAACAAGAATTCATACAAGTTTGTATTCCAAAGGAATTTTTAGTTTCTCAGTACATCCATCTCCCCTCAACCATTTCAGGCTGTTTTCTTCAGCTAGAAAAGAAAAGTAGTTATATGCTCCAGTAAGAGAGAATATTTGTATGTCCATATGTACTTTCTCAAACGTGGCTTCTTATCTTTCTTGCTGCCAAAATAAAAACTGGAAGTTGGGAATTATTTATTAATTTCCTGTGCTTGATTCATCCACTTGTTCTCTGACTTGGAGAAAATCATTCAGATGTCAAATCTCTGCTTTCCCAAATACAGCATAGAGATAGTAGTCCTGCACAGTTTCTTTCACTTACTTTGACATTTAAATATTGAAATAAGGTATTCTCTATCCCGAGAGAAGGTTATAGTGAAGCAGTATTGTAAATGTCTTCTTACCTTACTACTCAGGGAGGAAGAAGAGATTCTTCAGTACACATTTCACAAAGAGTCCATATGAATTCATGGTACATGCAGCATTGCACAGTGGGCACATACAGTGGCATGACTTGAATAACTTTTCAGAATGTTTAAATGCTGCAGTGCTATACTATCATTTGCTAATAAGACCTTTACCAGATGCGTTCTGGAACAAGTTGTATGTATTTTAATGAATTTTTAACAAACACCTCTCCTACAACATAGTTCTTACTGAGCATGTTAACTTCTGAACATTCACAAACTCAGCTCTTCTTGATTGTTTATGTAAATTTTATTTGTGATCTTTTCCTATAGAGTGAGGATTGAAATACTGTGAAGGCAGTGCTCCTGCACCTTTTTCCCAATAGATAGTATTTCAGAAAAAGGTTTTAGAGCTGTGGAATAGTATGCTGTTGAAGAGACATCTCTAAGGTCATCTAGTCCAGACTCCTGCTGAAATCAGGATCAACTTATATCAGGCTGTTGTGGCTTTGTCTGGTTGAGTTTTGAACATACCCAAGGACGGAGATTGCAAAGTCTTTCTGGATGTCTGTTTCAGTCTTTCCTGACATCTATTTGGGGCTATTTGGAACTTCCTGTTCATTGCTTCTTGTCCTGTTACTGTGCTTCCCTGAAAATAGCCTCTCTTATTTATTTACTTCATTAGGTAGTTGAAGACAGCACTAGGATCTGTCTGTTTCCTTCAGAGTGTGTGAATGATTACTCTTAAGATGTGAAACTGCTGGCCTTTGTATTAGCACTTGGGAGGACCAGTAATCAGCTGCTGGTTGGACTTTGAACCACTCATTTCAACCTTTTTAGCCTGATGTGCCAGCTAGTTTTCTTCCAACCTTATTGTCTGCTTATCTACCCTGTATGTTACTGGTCTGGTTAATATCCAATATAGGACATGCTATAGGCTTTGCTGAAGTCACAGTAAAGGGCATTTGTTGCTGTCACTAGTCCACCAAACCAATATTCTCCATGTGGAAAGACTCGCACACTAAAAGTCTCAGTAGCTCTATTCTGTGGACTTTGGTTAGTTGTCACTATCTGTAGTATTTACAAGAGAGAATAAATAGTATGATAGAATGGAATGTAGAACGGAGATAAATTCTCTCAAGAGTAAGAAGGCAAGTTCAATCACTTCAGAAGGAAGAGGGGAGAGCTAAAAGCAATAGAGGAGGCTGATTATCTGCAGTTGCTCTTGGTAACTACAGATCTTGAACTTTTACTGGCATCTTCAGCAAAGGGAAAAAAAAACAAAACAATTCTTTCTGTGTAATTCAAGGCAATAAAATCATTTTAATTTTAACTCAGACGGCAGAGAAAATGACATTGTTTCCCTTCCATCCCTCCCTCTGAAGAAACCCACTCATGACTTATTTTATTCTAATTCATAATTAAAAACACAACAATGTCTCTTTTGCATACTCGATGATACCACTTTATAATTAATGTGCTTTAAATTTATAATAGATTCAATTTCTTTGTTGTACAAATAATCCTGAAGTTGTATGGCCTGTAAAGTTGTGTTGAATAATTCTGATGTCATTTGTTTGCTTTTAAAACTTGTAATACAGTATCAGTCCATATTCCCATACTCTGTATTTTGCAACACACATTACATGTAATTTTCTTTAAATATAATTCATTTTGATATAAACATATATTTTTTTAATGTTGTTTGTGTTTTATGTTAGGTGATGCTCACTGCCATTTTAGTAACTTTAGGAAGTGGTAAACTTTGTGGCTCTAAAAAAAAAAAAAAAAAAAAACAGATTTAGAAAATATGCAGAGATAGATACAAGAATCATAAAATATCCTTTTGGTTCCCTTCTTATTCAGGATAATTGATTCCAACTCCTGGCTTCACATAGGACAAAACAGTTGTGGCAGTGTTGTCTTGTAACCTCAGTGTTGATGTGGTATAATGTGTTGAAGGAATGTATAATTGCACTGACTTCTGAAATGATGGTATGCAGTGATGGACAGTGTCAAGATGTTCTCATTTGGATTTCTAGGGCTTGTTAGCTTTGTTCCTACCTGTCAAGTTACAAGCGAAACTACTGCTTCCTCTCCTTCCTCAAATGTATAAGATTAGTAACACTCTTCCAGTGATAAGTTACCTCCTTCCTTCCCAATTCTTGCTTATTACAAATGCAGTTTTGCCATGCTCTGTAATCTCCAAATTTTACAATGATGTTATACTGCTGTGGGTTCACTGAGCCCTTTCCTTCATTGAGTATGTATACACATCACATAGTGAATGCATGCATAATTCATGGTGCAAATAGTTCATCTAAACAGTGTCAGGTCCCAGTAAGGGACTGAGTTGAGCCAAAGTGCTGTGTATTTTAGCTTTGATTTGCAGAGATTTAGCATTACTAAATATAGCGTTTTGGAAAGTCATGATAAGGCACAGGGAAAAAATTATTTAAATGTTGTCATCATGGTGAGATTGTTGGTTGATGTTATGAAGTGCATCATGCAACTCAGCATGTGGTGAAAAGAATCTGCCAACTATTTGTATAACAATTCACAAAAAAAAAAAATCTCTTTGGAAAGATGCACTTGTTATCTTGGTCTTTGTATTTTCACTTTTCATTGAGGTTTTAAGAGTTAGTAGGCAATTCTTGTAAAAGACTGCATTAATTTCTTAGATTATTTGTGCTTGCTTTTGAATTTAATGCTTCATATAATTTGTGTAAAAACTTATTTAGCCATCAGGATTCACTTTACCATTTCATTATCTTTGCTTGCTACTAGCTAAGTTTTACTTGCTATCTAACAAGTCTGTGTTTCAGGTTTGAGGTTAGTTTTTGGACTTTCTTTTAAATAAACTCTCACTTGCCTTAGCTTTGATGCGTAATGAATCATACAACTTTCATTATACTGAGCTTTTCTTCTTTATGATCTTGCCAGACCTTACCCTAGTATTACTACTTTAAAATAAGCAGGTATAGAATGCTTTTTTTTCTTCACAATTCTTTTGCATAGAACGCACCAAATAGTCAGAAGCTCAAAGACAGGTAATTGGTAGGATGGAACAGGTCATTTTATAGTAGCATTGTGACTTTTTAAGGTATGGTATGCTAGGAATTGGTGGTATTATCTTAGGACGTTGTCATTCTCAGCAAACAAGAAGCTTTCAGCAGACAAATGGGTACAAATATGTAAGCTACAAAGTTTAGATAATTTATAAGAGCTTTCAATCTTCTTTATTTTCTAATGTAAGTCAGACAACTAGATAAATTGAGTGAATCTACTTTGAATAGGCATGTTCTTGGTCATTTGGATTGCTAAGGAATTCTTCCTTCCTGGATTGAGTTTATTTAGAGAAAGGTGGCTTTTGCAGCATGTCTGATGCCTGTTAGTTTTGTTGTGGTGTTGTTTATTTTTTTTTTCCTTTGGCAGTAGAATTTGGAGAATTGTTACACAGGTAAGATTCTGGTCTAGATTGTAATTTTGCCTTGCTCTCAGTTGTGGTCAATAGCCATTAGTAATAACAGAGTATAAGAAAAAGTATGTTTATTGGTAGAAGACTGTCAGTTAAATGTAAGAAAATTATAGTTTTTCCCACAGTGACATAATTGCGAAGTCAGAATATTTCCTGTAGTGCAAAGCTTATATAGTTCAGGAGCAATGAGTGTTGCTTCCAGGCTAGATGACCCTATAATATCATGCAGAAAAACTGTTCCTAACCAGCCTCCCATGGCTTTCTTAGATACATGTGTATTGCTGCTTTTCTGTTAAAAAGTAGTTTATTTTCCTTTTTAGACTGAATTAATCTCTGAGGAAAAAAGACTAATGACTTGAGTTTCCTACTACAATCTATGTGAAGTATACGTACTATTGTGTTAGCTAGATAAGAAAACATAGTTTTGCTATGCCTAGTTCAAGAACTTATTTCCATATTATGATCTGGATCTTGTTCTTGGCATTGTTCTTTCTATTCCGTATATATTCTCTTACTGAAAACCCTTCTCAGCAACAGAACTCAAAATGCAATCAGTGATTTAAACTGGGATGGTGTATGGGAACTGCTGAGTCATGGCCTGAACCTCTGATTGATCACCTGAGGTGAGCAATGAGTCAGCCACCTGTGCACAGGTGAAGGCAATTCACCTGTGCTGCTGGAAGGGGTGGAGCCTGGCTGCACCTCTCCTAGACCCATTTAAGAGCTGACTACCAGTGGGGAAGGATCTCTTCTGGAGATCCGCTCCACTGGAGTTTTGTAAGTGAGCCTGGGATATGGGTGAGCATCCTATCTTTTCTGCTTTGGTATAATAACTGCATAGCCAAGCTCTCTGGTACATCTCATAACTATAACATCTGTATATTCATTGATTGTACAGATGGTATGACTGTAAATCCAGTCTTAAGTTATAATTTCATAGAACTGTGGAATGACTTGGGTTGGAAGGGACTTTAAAGATCAACTTGTTCTAACACCACTGCTGTGGGCAGGGTTGCCAGCCACCCACATGCATGCTTTCATAGATGCAGATGTTTTTATCTTAACATCTTCTGTTCAGTAAGTTTTTATTGTAATGTTGCTGAATGCTTCGGCTCTTCTGCAAATTAGGTAATTGTTTGTGTATACAAACTATGTAAATTGATACTGAATAGAAACTCTTCATATTTGTCTTTTAAAAATGAGGTTTTTCACATGGAGATGTTTTTTCTTCTGATGGGGTTGTCATTAAAAGTTGGAATTCAGGGATATTTAAGCATATTAAGAAAAGAGTAATTTGAACGTTGTCTGTAAATTACTTTGTGGAGTTTTGTCAAGTTTTTGTTGAATTAGTATCAGTTGTGCACAATCATTCCAAGACAGACTTAACCTTTAAATAGCATCAATTTGGAGTTCTCAAAATCAGGAGTTCAATTGGAATTAAGGTTAAAACCTTGAACTTTCAGATTGACAGTCACACTCAGCGTAAAAACTCTGGATCATCTGTGTGATCTACGCGTATGTTCAGATGCCAGGCATTTACTGGTTCATTTAGATGTACCTAAGTCAGTTGGTTGGCTGTACGTTCATTTTTTAGTTTCACTTTATAAATCCTATGTTAAACAGGAAAATGTACATTTCGGCAACAGATACGTATCATACATGTGATCTTGTACTGTCCGGGCAATTTGTATTATTTTGTTGGAAAAATGAGTCTCAGTATTAGTTATTTATCAAGTGAGACTTTTCTCTCCCCTTATTTTTGAGAGAGTTCAGTAAATGACTGGAGTTAAACTCTGCCCAGGAGGAATCAATGAGTGCAGATCTTTCTTCTGTCAGAATCTATCTTCTATATATTGTGAATATTAAAAAAAAAAAACAACAACAACAAAAAAAAAACAAGCTCTAGCTGGGGTGTCTGTTACAGCTTTTAGTTACTGCAACAATGCTTTTATGCTACTCAACATATTCATATATATAATATATTCATACTCAAGATATTGCACTCCATTTGTAAATATCTGCGCATTTTGGAGAGCTTGGAAATTGCTATGTATTTGTGCCTGTCAGCATCGTTCTGTGCTCCTTGAGCTGCACTTAAAAGCAGAATATGCAAGTGTACTTGGTATTGGCTTCCCACAAGTGGGGATCAATTTTATGTAATTTGAGAAAGGTCCTACAACTCTGCAGTTCCCAGTATGTGATTTGGCAATAGTCATTGCAATTTAGACTTTTTGTAAGGGGTCATGACTTGGCTCAAAGTAGTTGTTTGGAAATCTTCAAAAAACATTTCAGATAATTCAGGAAATACCTTGTTCATTTAGGGTAGCTGTCTCATCCTTTGCTTTCTGTGCCCTTATTCCCTTTTTTTCCTTTATGACTCATAGGAGAAAGGTTGCTCTTGTGGTCTGGTTTTTCTTGAGCCTTACAGCCCCTCTCAGTTTTTCTCTTTATCCTCTGTTTAATTTCTAGTTGTCATTGAAGCAGCAGCATATGTTAAAATCAAATCAGATTTTCCTCATAAGCATAACATTTCCTAATATTCTTTGCAGTTACTTTGTTCTTACTATCCAACTAGCGGCAAAGTTTCGTATTTCAAATTTCTACTGAGATCAGCATTTTTTGATCAAGAGCAACAAGAGACAATCAGTTTACCTGCATGAAATTACCCGATGTTATCTTGTCAAATTCAGGAAGGCGATGAGTAATTGTTAATAGCAGAATTTCAAAGTCTGTGGGGTCACCACTGCATGTATTATCTTTCTTATTTAAATAGCATCAGCATGACTAACGCACAGCAAGTTCCATTGACTTGGTGGGAACCCAGAGCAATGAGTTCTGAAAGTTCATACTCTGTGCCAGTCTTACCCAAGATACAACTGCATTACAACAGGAAATTTGTGGGACATAATACTCTAGCCATCAGGCTGCCTTTTCCACTTTTGTGGCTTATGCTGCTTAACAGACGCTTAAGTATTGCATTTCTTTTGTAATTTATTTCTGTAATTTTTGCTAGTATATTTCCTGTCTGAATAGATAATTATTAAAACAAGGCTTACATCTCATGGACTGTCTTACTGATCTAGTGAAAACAGGTGAAAAAATAGCCTGCAAAAGTGACAGAGAAGAAATTGTAGAGGTTTCTATTGTTTTAAAAGGGTGGACTGGGCCAAAATAAGAACTTCAAATGATAAAAATAGCTGTTGATTTTGATTCATTCTGGTACTTTTAAGATCTGGTTTCCATCATTACTTTTGTTGAGGAATTGTATAAATATATCTGCAATATTGATTACTTTAAGAAAAATCTCATGAGATGATTACAGGGACAGCACAAACAAGCAGAGTAGCTCCCCCCAGAAAGGAAGAAAATATTTTTGTTCTCTTTCTTGGGATTGCTGCTTACCATGATGGCTAGTATGTCTTTCCATTTATTTGTAACCTTCACTAGTTTCCCTGTGTCTATTTGCTGTTTTAGTTGTAAATTGTTAGCATTTTGGTTTTGAGACTGAGGCTCACTGTTTGGGCTACTGAAGAATTTATTTTCTGCAAAATGATTAAAGCATGTTTTTTTGTTTTGGTTTGGTTTTTGTTTTTTTTTCCTGAAGGAATAGTGTTTTAGAATTAGTGTGAAATGTGCTCGGATTTCAATTCTGTGTTGTACCAGAATGGCTTTGTTGAAATAACTCAAGTAGGTGGTAGGCATGAAAAAAGAGGGAGATTGTTAGGCATCCTTTAGCTGATGTGTGTATATGGCCAAGAATTGTCAGATACTGGTGGAGTTAGCTGAAAGATACAACAAAAGATTTAACAACTGAAAAAAACTTTTAAGACATAGCAATGAACAAAGGTGTAATGTGTGTAAACAACTTTCACATGGTTACTGGTTTAAAGAAAAAATTGAGTTACAGCTGAGCTTTCTAGGACAGAAGAAGTAATTGAATCCTGAGTGGTTTATATAATAGAGGCTGATAATACCATGAGCATATACCCAGGTAAGCTTTGTTACTTCCTTTTACTGAAAGATTTAGCCTTGAGAAGAGAAGACTGAGAAGAGACCTGATCCAGGTCTATAAATATCTAAGGTGTGGGGGGCAGAGTGGCGAGGCCAGACTGTTTTCAGTGGTATGTGGAGACAGGACAAGGGGAAATGGCTGAAAACTGGAGCACAGGAAGTTCCGCACAAATGTGCGTAAGAACTTCTTTACAGTGAGAGTGATGGAGCACTGGAACAGGCTGCCCAGGGAGGTTGTGGAGTCTCCTTCTCTGGAGATATTCAAGACCCGCCTGGATGCCTACTTGTGCGACCTGGTGTAGGGAACCTGCTTTGGCAGGGGGGTTGGACTCGATCTCTGGAGGTCCCTTCCAACCCCTACGATTCTGTGATCTGTAAATAACCTTTTTTTGTTTGTTTGCTGATTTAATACTTTGGCAAGTTATGTTGGTATTGTTGTCAGCTAAATGGAGCAACTTTTTATCTTTTATCAGTTTAAGTACATTTAAGTACCTCTGAGAGTAGAAGGGATTCTGAAGTGGCAGTTTTATCTTATCAAAATTAAATTGTAAGTGAAGACATAAACGCTAACTTATTTTTTGTTTGCTATTATTTATACACTGTTGAGGTATCAGAAAGATCCACTCAACATTCACACAAAATCAATTTTGCCTAATTGCCTGGGAAATAATAATGATTTTTTTAGAGCGTAAATAGACAAAGTCAAAACCAGGAATGTAATAGCAACATCTTTGATGCTATTTACCAGTAATTTTTGCTATTGAGAACAGAGAAGTCAGGGATGCTGCATGGTAGAGGAATATAGCTTAAATCAGAATCACAACTGAATGATAAGCAGAAGGTTTCAATGGATCTTTTAAGGTCATCTAGTTCCAGCTCCCCTTCAAGGTTGACAACCAGTAAGTCAGACACCTGTCCAGCTTGTCCAGGGCCCCATGTGACCTGACCCTGGATGCCTCATCCTTGGAGGTGGTTGTAACTTCTCTGAGCATCTGTAAGTTCTCTGGGCAACCTGTTCCAGCACATCACCATGCTTTAGGTGAAAATTTCCCCCATAACCTCTAATTTAAATCTCCCCTCTTTTTACTTTAAAAGCATTCCCCCTATCCTACCGCTATCAGATCACACACGCACACAAAAGTCTTGTTTCCCTCCTGATAATGAGCTGCCTTTAAGTACTGGAAGGCTGCAGTGATACTCCCCAGAGCTTTCTCTTTTGCAGGCTGAACAAGCCCAGCTCCCTCTACCTTTTTTTCATAGGAGAGGTGCTCCAGCACTTTAGCCATTTTTGTTGCTCTCCACTGGACCTGCTCCAACAGCTCTCTTGTTTTGGGGGCCCTAGGCTTGGATGCAGTGTTCCATCCCTTCTTATAAATGGCAGTGATGTTTCCCTTTATCCAGTCCCTGAGACCAGTCTGGTTGCAATGCGGTTTAAACCACATTAATTTTCTCATAGAGCTTTTTGATTATTAGTTTTGGAAGAAGAGGTGAAGAGTACGATGGTGGTTAAAGAATATTTAGGGATGCATCATCTTAAGTCTGCACAGAATTGTTTCCTAAGTATACATGATTGATAGGTTTTTGTCAAGATGCATTGGTTCAACAGAATTGACCATTTATAGTAGGCTGAGGATTTTCCTCTGATTGGTGCATGGGGGGAAGGGGAGAAAGAGTAAACAGATATAGAAATGATAGGATTTTATGCCTTTTAATTCTACATACTTATAGTAAGAATTTCATGTTTGTGAATCATGGAAGCTGGCAACTATAATACAGATTCTTTTTATTGTGTTGTTCCTTATAGTTGATCAGCTTACCTGTTTCCAAGTGCTTCTTATTTTTTTTTCATTTTAGCATTTAGTCTTGTATTCTTTTTTTTTCTGAGGCTATAATTCATACACATGAAAAATCTTAGAAGCACATAAAATACTAGTAATGATTCCAGACATTAGATGGTTAAAATGCTGCACAAAGAAATCTAATATCAAATAGAAATTCATTCAGCTGGGAGATGTGCTGTGGAAATTAATCCTCTCTCTTAATGAAATAAAACGAAGCTTTTTAAACTTTCAGCAATATGATATAAAGTCAGTCAATACTATGCCCTTTCAGCCACAGTGTCAGTGAAGGAAAGCCTCTGCCATAATTGGAGTTAAATAAGGGTAGTCTGGAATGGAGTGAACATACTAGAAGTGTACAGAACAGAAACAAACTGGAAAGTTAAACTATTCAGCCTTTAATACTAAAAAAAAGAAAGTAAAATTGATGAACTGTCTCCACGGTATAGCATATAATTAATCTTTAGATATTAGTGTTCTGGAATTATCAAGGTCAAAAGCTCAATAAAATCTTCAAAGACATAATTGATTATAGAGATGCTCTCCTTGTTTTCTACTGCAGGAATCTTCTCACTTGCTGTTGTGTGTTGTGCTCAGGTTTTTCAGTCTAATTTTTCCAACATTTCTCTTTGGAATTGTGGTTCTCTTGACACTGAGACTGAGAGAAACTCAAGAGCTTATATATTAATGAATGTTTTAACTCTGTTTCTGTTCCAGCAGTAATGAAAGAGACATTAGCTATGTTTTTGATGTCTTTTTATGGTGTTTTTTGGTGGTTGTTTTTTTTTGCGGTTAACAATTGGCATGTAATATCTGCAGTTGAATTTAACAGAAAACATTCTCTGAAATAAGAGGGATTTTTGCTATAATATTTTTGAGTCTTTATATCTTTAAATCCCAGAGATCCCTAAAGTAATTTGTCTTTTCTAGTGTTTATTTGTGTGCTAATCTGTTGCAGATAGAATGGTCCTGTTGTATGTCCAAGACCACGAGGATAATTGGTAAATACTGCCCAAATTGATAGAAGTTAAGTAAGAGTTAGGTGCCTGAAATGCAGGAAATAGATGCATTCTTACAAAGAAATAATTGAATTGAAAATGGTAGCATTAAAAAAAAAAAAAGCCTATTCTAGCAAAAGGATTCAGTACACTTAACATTTTTCATCCATATCTGCTTGCATTGCTTTAAAATAAAGTTAGATTAAATTTGCAGGGTTTTTTGACAACAACAACAAAAAAATAGCTTTACAAAAGTAACAGTTCTTATGTATTTTTAGGGGAAAATGCAGTGTTGCACTTCTGAATGAGACAGAATCTGTGTTGTCGTATCTGGAGAAAGAGGTAATGTTTGTGATTTCTATTTGTATAAATATTGGGAATGGTTTTATGTTTGTTCTGTTTGGCTTTGTTTGCTTTATGCCTTTGTTTTCAGTAAATGGGCAAACTTATTTATTGAATGTTATGTTAGAAAAATGTTGAGAGTGCTGATTTTGAAAGTGCTTTGGAACAGTAACTGAAATGGCACATGGCGGGTTTCTTAGAAAATAGTTAAAGTAATTCACATGGTATCTTACAAAATAAAAACATGTAGACCTTTTCAGGTAGTGGATACTTACAGGGAAATTCACAATACAGTATTTTTCTGGTTTTGTTCTTACTGTTCTCTAGTTGTGTAGTTACTATTTTTCTGTCTTGAGGCATTCTAGAAAGACAAGTCTTCCAGAGACAAACTATTGTATTGTAAAGTGAATGGGATGCTCTTCCAGAGGGTAGCGTAGCATAGGGGTTTAATTTTTAGTACTCTGAACTTCTGTAAGCAAAATGTCTCCTTTTCTTTCTGGTAGAAGAAAATTGGCTTTACTAGAAAGGAAACAAATTATCCATGAATTTGGAAGATAAGTCTTTAAGCTAGTTTTGTAATGCAAAATACCTTTAAAAATAAATGTATTTTTATTTGGAAATCTTAATAGCAAGCAGACGGTGGTTTTTTTTTTTGGTTGGAATTAGCATTTCTTTATTTTCATATTTCTACACCAAAACCACTGATAATCTGTAGAATGTTTTTGAGAGCAACACCTAACCTTTACTACAAATGAGTGTACAAGATATGTCAATTCTATTTTTGTGTAAGCCTTTTTCAGTCACTGCCAGTTTTTTTGTGCTGTTTGAGACTATTGTATGAAAAGTCAGTGTGGTGAAATATTTAAGAAAGGAAACATTAAATTCGGAAAATGGTTAACAGTTTTTTTTTAATTTGTTACATTTCATGAGTATTGATCCTTTCATTGCTTCTCTATTCTGAAATAACTTCTAGCAGTGAGAAAAGCTTTGATTAACCATGTAACAGTATTCACGTGAAAGATCTGCATTTTTAAAAATGATTAATGTTTCAAAATTTTTATTCTTCTGCCAAACCTGTAGTCTGTGAAAGCACATGAGAGGTGTTACTTTAATTATTTTCACATGGAAGGTGAGGTAGATCTACAAAGCTAATTCTGAAATTCATTATGCTATTGCAAATGTATCTTCTTTTCTAGGATACTTTTTTTTATTCATTGGTGTATGATCCATCACTGAAAACGCTTTTGGCAGACAAAGGAGAAATCAGAGTGGGGCCTAGATATCAAGCAGATGTGCCTGACATGCTTGCAGAAGGTAAATATTTGCTCCTTGTATAGTTTAAAAAAATATCCTTATCATGCAGTATTTACATTAGCATTAATAATTAGGATTAAACTGGTCAGCATTGAAGCTGAGAAAATAAAGTATTAGGTCTTGGAAAATTGTCTTACAATATCTATGGATATCGGTAGGTATTATGAAGAAACGAGCAATGCTGCTTGAATAGCTCTTCAAAAGAGATTGTTAACAATTTCCCCATTCTATTTTTTTTTAATGTAATTGTACTGTCCAATTAAATCTTTCTTGCAGGCCTCATGGAAAAAAAAATTGAGGTCTAACCCATTCTGTAGAATAACAACATAGTCACAGAATAAGTGAAAAGTGTATTCTTGCTCTTCCTCTTAATACAGACTCTGCTTATGTAATGTGTGCCATTTTGATTACATATTTCAAAATATTAGCTTACATCAAATCATTCTTTAGCACAACTGAACAAAAAGTATGTGTGCTTTAGTCTTATACTACATAGGAACTTTGTTAAAACAGAATTTAAAACACAATATTTAATTAGAGTGTGGATGTTGATGCATGAGTAGCTGTCTGTGTCTTGAATTATAGTATGTTTGCTTGGTAAATTTTAAATTTTCTTCAGTGAAATGTGTGTTCTACATTGGTCACCAACAAAAGAAAAAATTTCCTGTGAAATATCTAGATATAAATATCATTTTTAAGAACATTGGTATATATTCTTTGATTAATTTAAAAAAAAAAAAGATGATTTTGCAACAGTACTATAACTTAACTCAAAATAATTCTGAATGCCCAGATACATAGATTTAAGTTTAAATGGAGTGTTCTCTATTAAGGATGGACTTTTTAGCATACTATACTTGTCTCATGTACAAAACAGGTATTTCTGCAGAATTTATTTAATGAACTATATAAAAGAAGAATTATTCAATTTCTGGCAAACAGGAGGTTAGATGCAGTTTAGAAGCTCATGTGTAATACTACTTATTTTAATAAAAAAATAAGCTATAGGAAGACTACTCTAGATTTGTTTATAAAGAATACAGATTTATTTAGGAACAAGGCAATGGCAAGAATATTATACACTGCTATTCCTGCTGTAAGATATGCCTTTCACAAAAAAGGAAATATATATAGATGTTTTTATGCTCAGGAAGAATGTTTCTCAGACAATTAAGAGAACGACAGTCTTAATATACTTAATGAAGAAACTAGAAAGCATCAATGTGATTTGAAGTGGTTGACTGAACTGTGAGGGCTTTTAGGATGAGTTGCCATTGTCTTCCAAATAGGAAGCTTTTAAGTAGCAGAATACAGCAGGAAATATTATTAACAATAGAGACTAATTCAGGAGCAATAAATAATACATCTAAAGTGAATGTTTTTTTTTTTTTTTTCTTTCATGGAAATTTAACATTTAGGAACTTGATTTCTAGAAAAAAAAGAAATTACTAAATTCTGGAGTTTACCTTTGAGAGGAATCGTAGGAGGTCCAACAATGGCAAGTGCAGAATCCTACAGCTAGGAAGGAATAGCTGCATGTATAACTACAGGTTAGGGGCTCACCTGTTGGAGAGGAGCTCTACAGAAAAGGACCTGGATATCCTGATAGACAAGTTGACCATGAGTCAGCAGTGTGCCAATGGTGTCCTGGGGTACTGGACATAGAGCTTGGTCAGCAGGTTGAGAGAGATGATCTTCCCCCCCTGCCTTGGTGAGGCCACAGCTGGAGCAGTGTCCAGTTCTGGGCTTTTGGTTCAAGACGGGAATCTTCTAGAGAGAGTCCAACGGAGGGCCACAAAGATGATTAAGGGACTGGAGCATCTTCCTTATGAGGGAAGACTGAGAGACCTGAGGCTGTTCATCATGGAGAAGACAGAAGTGATCTTATCTATGCTTATTAATATGTAAAGAGTGGGAGTCAAGTGGATGAGATCAGGCTCTTTTCATGACGAGGAGCAATGAGCACAAACTGAAGCAAAGGAAATTCCATTTGAATATGAAGAAAAACTGAGGGTCACAGAGCTCTGGCCAAGCTGCTGAGAGAGGTTGTGGAGTCACCTCTGGAAATGTTCAAGACCTGCCTGGATGCTCCTGTGCAACCTGTTGTAGGTTGCTTTACCAGAGGGTTTTGGACTAGATGGTTTCCAGTTGTGCCTTCCAAATCTTGTGATTCTGTCAAATCCTTGCTTCAGTTAAATTAGTAGATCGATCTACTATTATTAAGACAGGATTTCAGTCTGTGTTACTATCTCTGTTTTTTCACACTCCTTAATCCCTAAAGTGTAGCAAGTGATGCAGTCCTCTTGATATCTTCAGTAAGCAGTAAGAGTCCATCAGTTGTTAAGATTCAGAAGCAAAAGTTGCCCACAAACCAAAGATTGGGTGGCATTAGAGACCCTTTTTTTTGTTTGTTTTCTACACATATTTGCAGTGGCTTGTGGAAAAAATAATTTTGTTTTGGAAGGATAAAAATAGCCAAATCCACAGTGTTTTTGGATAATTGTGAATTTGTGTTTCTGCAGCCTTCAGACCTTAAAGGAAAAGATGGTTCAGCTGTTGTGGTGTCTCTGTGTAAGCTGTCAGCTTGGGAGTTAATCCATTTCGATATGAATATATGAATGCACTGGTAGCTTCCAGGAGACTAAAAATTTTTTTTTTACAGTATTCTGATAACTTATTTTCTGTCTAAATGAACTACTTAGTTTTTTGTTTATTGAAGGACTAGATGCTGTTTTTTTTTTTTGTTGGAATGGATTTATTTATTTATTTATTTTTAACTGACATTACCATTACTCCTTTAAAAAGAAAACTTGAACTTCATGTGTAGGCCAAACTTCAGATGATAAAACATGCCTGTTTTTCTCCTCCCAAGGGTGAATTGTGTAACTTTGTCTTCCTAATTTATTAAAAGAAAAGAATATCTTCTTTTTAGAAGATTAAAAGATTTATTTAAAACAGGGCATGCATTAAGATATTGTATATCTAACTTTGGAAGTCCAAACGTTACTATATGCTTACTTGTCAATAGAGAAGTGTACAGATAAGTTTATGAGGAGGTGGTCATTGACTGGCATCATTGTAAAGCAGCCTTCCAAAAGATGGAATATATCATTCATATATATGCTTTCAAATACTGATATATTAGTTTTATTATCTGATGAATGGCTGCAATACTTACCCAGTGATTTCCAAAAGGATTCAGTCTAAAAACGAAAAACAAAACAAAGGTAAACTAAAACAAGCAAGAAAGAAAACTTCTGAATCAGTGTTTATAGCAACTCCCTTACTTCTCATTCACTTTGGGGAAGGGACTTCTGTTTGGGTGTGTTTGAATGCATGTATGGAGGGAAGGTGGAGAGAGCTCAAATTTTCTGGGGCCTCTTTGCTTACTGGAGGTCACATATTTCAGAACAGACTGCATGGGAAATGTAACTTAGACTGTTGGATTCCTAATACAAGCTGGAATCATAATTCTGGATACTAGACTAAAATGTAAGATTAGATTTGCAGAACTGCTGGACTATGAAGTTGAACTGCTGAACTTGAAGTTTAGCTGATGTCAGTTTGAACAGTATTTTCCCACTGAAAAACATTGAAGAATGCTGAAGTATTTATATATTTTGCTTTCAGTTTGAGCATAGTTCAGTTATAGTTGATTATTTGATGCATAATCAGATTAAAAAGTAATGTTTTCAGTAGTAGTTTAAGATATATTTCAACAGATGTATGGTTAAGTGAAGTGGTGGTTAGTCATAGAATCCCAAATTTTCTTATAAACTTCATGATTTCACTTCCCTACATAGCTTGATTTTACCATCAATATTTCTTCTGCCTCTGATCTCCCTTTGTTTGTTGCCGATGTTGCATGAGCTTTGTCAGGATGTTGTCTAGCAAAATTACTACTTTAGAGGTAGAGTTTTCAAAAGAGATGCAAAATAAAGAAGGTATGGTTTAATACTTTGAAAATACAGCTGCTAAATGCTGATAAATTAAGTTGCATATCTCCAATTGGATGCCTGGAAGTCACAAAGACTGACATGTTTATGCGTGAAAGAATAAAAATAAGTAGAGGGAATGCTTAAAAAGCATTTATGAAGCGTGGATTTCTTAGGTATGAGTACCATAGAGGGTCATATTAAGAGAGAAATCCTTTTATTTTGAGGATGTTTTAAATAACATTTTGGAAATATGATACAGGGACACAAATGTATGAAAAATACAAATGGTTGCTCAGTGAGCTAGCGTGCAGAATTCTGTCTGCTGTGAATCAGATGATGGGTAAAGATGCCGTGGAGAATTGATAGTGCACAAGAAGGCAGTATTAGGTAGACTTAGAAGATAACCTACCTTTTGAAATCCTTTAGAAATGTAAGTGCTTAAGAAGAATATGAAGAACATAATTTATTTATAGAATGGTAATCCTCTACTCTTGCTGTCCTTATAATAAACAAATACAAGCTATGTTAAAATTTCATCAAAAATATCTAAACTTTGTATCTACACTGCTTTTATTTGTAGTAAGGAGTTATACTTAGTAAAGACTATAGTGTATAAAGACCAGACCAGATTTCAACACTCTAATACTACTTCTATTAAAGCATCTTTGCGTAAGACTACAGGGTTAGTCAGGCAAGGAATAATATGATGGTTGAGTGAAATCCTTCCCTCTCCCCCTGTGTCATGTGCTCCAGTTTGAAGATTGTGAGTCTTTTTAGTTACTTTTATTGTATTGAAGAACAGCAGATTATACACTACTGATTTAATTTCTTATGAGAGTGATACTAAAGAAGATCCTTTCTCTTTTAACCACATGTTCAAGCTCTTTTTCTGTCAATATAATAGTTGTTTATTTTCAAATCTGTTTCTGTTGTGGGATAACATTCTGCTCCCATATACAATGTTCATCTCAGAGCTGAAACATTTATTTGAGCAGGGAGCTGCTTATATCAAGCATCTCTTCTGTACAGTCCAGGAGCAAGGTGCCTAGTCCTCTGCTATAGATAGATTTTGGTGCAGCTACCAACTGTCTCTGATCAGTAACTTCTAAGATAAGTGAATAACCAAAACGTATGCTACCACCTGGAGAGAAAAAAAACACAAAACCCAAAACAATTAACTGTTAGTTTTGTGTTCATAATTGTTACTATTGTTTGGTTAAAAAGCATGCTTTCATAAATTATTTTGAGTATATTCAAATTGCTATAAACTTTGACAGATTTTTTTTTTAGCTCTATTTTATATAACAAGGTCTGTATTGCTCTCTTTTGTGATATGTTTAGATTTGTTTTGTTTTGCTTTTTCAAGAGGAACCTCTCTTTCCTCCTGGTATGATGCTGAGTAGTGAATAAATTCTTAGTACGTACTCAGTCACTGCTGATATTAGCATGCTTAATATCACCTGACTTCTCTAATAAGCCTTGAGACAGCACCTTGAGCATTTAGCAAATCTTAGCCTGGAAACATAAGGAACTCAAAGATCAGCAAGTTCAAACGCTAATGTCATAACAGCATTAATACTTAACCAAAAATCTTGTGTACACTTTGATTATGCAAATGGTAATACACTAAAAAGCTTTGCATGTGCCTAGTCTGATTCAGGTAACAGAGCAAGCAACAGCCTTTAAATATTTGTTTTTTCTCTTGTAGAAACATGAGCTGTTTCCTGAGGTTTAACACAAAATAATTAGCCAGAAAGTAGATTGTAGAGGGAAGTAGCCTCTGAACTTTCTCTGCTTGTCTTAGTCAGAGTAGGCCAGAAGGAGGGAGGTCTTTGGGGGTCATTGGTTAAAATAGATGACGACAATTTCCTATTTCACTGAAGCAAGCATTTTATCAGAAGATGTACGAAATAAAGAATAACACAACCAGATTCAGGAGTTCTTGCTTGTGGGATTAGAATGCCAAACATAAAAGGTACAGTTCTGCTAGCTCAGTAGGATTGCTTTTATGATCAAAGCAGGGAAATAATGCTGAGATGTCATTCATCTCACCTGATAATGGTTACCTGAATAGATTAGAGGGTGTTTAAGAGTAGATGTGGTGAATCTTGACAAAGGCAATAAATACACAAAATGAAGTTTTTGTTAGTGTTCTCAATTATATTTTGTTCTCAAATGAAGTTTCGCTTGGTTGCACTTTTGACTTAACATCAAAAGCTTTTCTGTTATCTTCTTCAGAAGGAGCTGTTTCTTGATCATTAGCAAGATTTAAATATAGTAATCTCTTGTGTGATTTGTAGATATTTTTTCTTGTTACTAAACTCAGCGAAGTAATGTTTTTGTAACTAACTGTCAAATCCATGATCATCTAAAGTAGTAAAATACTCTTACAATATTGATTGTGTCAAACTCTTAAAGAGTTATAATACCACTTGGATCTTTCTTACTAGTCACTTTCTTGACAGCTGTGTGATTTCTGTGCTGAACAATTAAATGAATGTTTATGGGCTCTTGATCAGTTTTACTATAAATTGAACAAACAAACAAAACACATGTAAATGACCTCTTTTTGCCTGTTTTAGGTAAAGACTTCATTTTCTTTTGCTTACCTACAAGGGAAATCTGTACTTCAGCACTGTGGCCACATATAGTACAGAAGCCCAATTAGGTATTAGTAACTTTGCTTAATGAAATGTGGTGTTTTATGGAGTCTTGTAACAAATGTAAAAATAGATTTGAAACGAAATGTGCACCTATCTTTTAGGTCACTTAATAATTTTAAAATATTTGTTGCGTTTTGCTATAATTCTATGGTTTATTAACTGCATGCTTCTTTTAGTATTTTTATGTTATATGATGTGGTACTTGGATGTTTCTAAACTTTGATTCTCAGATAATTCACAACTTTTGTGTTGTCAGTCAAATGATAAATTAGAAGAGTTGGAAATTACATCTTATAAAAACTGTTCAGCAGTTTGAAGGCAGTTATTCAGGTGTTTCTGCTTATTGGAGTGGTCTTTTTTTCCTCCTCCTATAAAAGCAAGGCTATAATTCTTAAATTTGTTGATGATTTGGAGAAGTCACAATTTTAGCATTCGTAACGAGAGCTATGATTTCCATCTCAAGGAGATGCACATCTGTTGCCATTCTTTTCATATGTTTTTTATGAGCATCTTGTTTTTCAACAGCTTGAAGGAGGTGGTCAAACTGCTATTTTCTCTTGGTGTACTGGTTTCAGCCCATGACAAATGATCTGTATTGTGTTATTGACTTGGAAGACTGTATGTGTTTGCTGTTGGAAAGGTGTCTTTATTATGGCTGTAGAGACTTCTCTGAGGCTGTTCAAATATCGAATGAGTTCTGTGTGGTAGATAGAGATACACTTATGTATTGTATGCTGTGTATGTGCTTATTATCCAAAGTAATGCCATGCAGTGAGCTCACAAATTGCCTTTCAAGTCACAACATCTTAGGGTTTAATTGACTTTGCTGTGTTTTTCCACCTCAGTAACTTTGCCTAAATGGGCTTATTGCATGTTCAGTTTTTGTGTCCTTTGCCATTTTATTGTAACCATTTTTAAAAGTATGATTTTCTTTCAAGTTTATTTTGTAGAAGATGAAAAACAAATGTCAGATGTAGATGAAATGTGTTTTACACTTGAATTATTCAAAATATATTTCCTCCTAAAGTAAAAGTTCTTATCTGAATTACATATTTGGTTTAAATTTATGCAAACAAATAGTCTTATTTTATCCTTAGCATACTGTGGCCAGATATTGCACATATTCATAACATTGCTTATGTAAAAAAATAAATTGCTGGACTAGGGATTTTATTATAATTTAATGGTGTGGGATTTTCTTTGTTTGTTTCTCTTGGAAGAACACAGTGTCCATGTGATATGGTATTGCTCTTTCCAAAACAAGTATTTAAAATATTCTTAATGCCTATATATAGTATGGTAATGTTTTTACTTATAAGTAGTATTATTTTTCACCCTGTTTACCTGAAAACTGCATGACCTCATGCATGGTTCTTTCAGGAATTAAGGAAAAATTGTTGTAGTTGCTAGTGTTAGGCCACAGCATAATGCTAAGTTGAACAAAACATCACCTGAAATGGGGGCAAGAGAGCAGGAATCATGCTGCAGGTCACGCTATTGAGGTTCATTCATAGATATCAAAGGAGTTCAAGAAGACAGTTCCAAAATAAAGGTGAATTTCAGGTGTCTCTAAAATAATTACCCTTGCCTTTGAACCAGAAGGTGGCCTTCTGATTTTATGCACTATATGAACGTGTCATTACCTTTAGATTTGCCATAAAAAGTTAAAATGAAAGGACAATTTTTTTTAAATGTGGTTTCAATGTAAGGACTATAAAGTGAGGAGTAGTCTGTTTTGAGGATGTTATTGTCTTTTTCCAGGTCTGTGGAAGTTTCTTTTTGAGTACTGGTCTGCAGGGTTTTGTGAAAGTGACGTTATTAGTTCCTTTCTTCTGGTCCTCTTCTTTCAGACATTCCTGCTATTCTTGATGCAGCATTATGGAAAAGTTGGTCATTATTGCCTGGGAACAGCTGAATTTGTTTTCAGTCCAATAGTAATTCTGTTTAATTCATCAAGTTCTAGATCTCTAGAAATGAACTTTTGAGTGCTTTGTGAGGTCTTGCCTTTTGTTCACCAGCATCTAATTTATAAGCACTGCACGACCAAGCACTGGGAGAGCACTAAAGTCTATGGAGTTGGAAGTTTGATTTGGAAGAGATTTGTCAAGTGAAGAATGACTGAAAATTTTTTGTAGAGTAGAGCTCCAGAGGGTAGGAGACAATTGGAGTATATGTGGTTTACTGGCTTAAAAAATGGTTAGCAGCTGTTTTAAATTTCCTGCTCGAGACCAAGAATGTGGTTCTATCTCCTGATGACTTTCCTTCTGGGTCTCTCTACATGTAATGTTAATGTAGACTGTTTTTCACTAGTGGTGTTTTTGTGTGTTATGTTAATGTATTAAGTTATAGAATATCACTGCTATAAATTATAGAACACATTGTCTGAAGGACTAATTAATATCTTGTATCTACTACTATCAGGCAAGTTAATAAAGTCAGGGGAAAAAATTGTGCTGTAACTGAACAATAAACAGGTAGTTTTCCTTTTGCTTATAATATCCAAGTAATCTAAGCTTTCCCATGGTAACTTCATCAGAGAAGTTAGCAGCATGTGTATCAAGTTGAGTTTAAGGTTTTGAATCTTTTTCTGGATGATTTTTTATTACCAATACTAGCAACAACTGGAAGTCATTTAAAAAGTAAAAAATGAGTAATAAGAATTGTCTGCAGAGCTTTAATGAGAGAGATTGTGATTTCCATTGGTTAAGATCAAGTCATCTAGCTATTTAAAATGAATTCAGTATATGTAAAGTTGAACTCATGAAGTGTCAGTAAATATAGTTTGTATAACAGTCTGAAAGATGTTTTTGTCCTAACCTTAATGTAAAACTCCTTTTCCCAGTGACACGGAAAATTTTATAGCTTGTTTTCTCTCCCCTCCATCCTGCTGTCGGTTGTTCATGAAAAGCTGTGTGATGTCTTTTGATAATTATCCTCTGTATATTCATTATAGACAGGAGAAATATGCTGAATGCTTAAGAGTGGAACTAAGGAAGTGATATTGGAAGAGAAAGTTTAGATTTTACTTTAGACAAGCAAGTTTGATATCTGGAACTTTGTTCATTGCTAAACAATGCAAGAAAAACAAACAAGTGTGATACTGTTTTTCTTCTGTAGGTTAAAGAAACTGTTTTCCAGCAGTCTTACATGTCAGATTAAGAAGGTGGTTCCTGAATTGAAATCTCATTTTCAGTTATTAGTTTTCTGTTTTTGAAGTGTTACATAGCATGTGAAGCTGTGATCTAAAAGATATAGGATTACCTGCTGTTAATATACTTTCTAACAGTTCAGATAATAATCAGCTAAAAGCTGTCTTCTAAGTCTGGTCCTGTATTTCAGTTATGGAAATTTCGTTGTGTTGCACACTGTGCTGGACTAAGGGAGGGTAAGAAATGTTAAGTAATTATCTTCCATATCCTTGCAATATAGCTAAGAAATATTGTGTCCATTTCACAGATGTAAAGCTGAAGAATAACAGGTAAGAGTTCACTGAGATCAGATCTTTTCTGGAATGCATTACAAAGAGCGTGACTAGCGAGTTGAGGGAGGTGATCTCCTCTACTCTAGTGTGACCACATTCGGAGTTCTGTGTCCAGTTCTGGGCTCCTCAATTCAAGAAAGACAAGAATCTTCTAGATAGAGTCCAGTGAGGGCCACAAAGATGATTAAGGGTCTGGAGCACCTCCCTTACAAGAAAAGGCTGAGTAACATGGGTCTCTTCAGCCTAGAGAAGAGAAGGCTGAGAGGGGATCTCATCACTGTTCATAAATTTGTAAAGTGTGGGTGTTGAATTGATGGGGACAGACTCTTTTCAGTGGTGAGCAGCAGTAGAACAACGGGCAGCTGTCGGAAACTGGAACACGGGAAGTTCCATATGAATATGAGGAAAAATTTCTTTGAGGGTTACAGAAGACTGAAACAGGCTGCTAAGGGGGTTGTGGGTTCTCCTTCTCTGGAGATATTCAAGATATCTGGATGCATTTCTATGTAGCCTACTGTAGGGAACCTATTTTAGCAGGGCAGTTGGACCAGATTATCTCCAGAGGTCCCTTCGAACTCTGGAAATTCTGTGATTTTGAATGAATGCCTCTGAAAAGAAGACTTGTTTATTTTATGGGATCTTTTTAAACTGATTTCTTCAGGACATGTATCCAATTTTTGTTTCTGAAGAAAAGATTTCAGCTGCTCTGCTTGTCTGCAATTTAAACTATTTAGGTTCATTTTCTTCCTACTGAAGTGACAATTCCTGCCATTTTGGCAAATAACAATAATTATAATCAGAAAGCATATCTTGCAACTGCTTTTTGTCAGAGACTACGTACATATTGGATACCTCCCCATCTAACATTTGAAATATTAAATGTCACTGCAAAAATTATCTTGTATGTCATATGGATTCTTTTGGTATAGATTCTGTTGCTTTTATCTTATCTATGTATACAAACTATAGTTTGGCAGTATTTCAGATTTACTTTTATCAGCAGTTCAAATAAAATTTTGTAGTAAAAGAAAATTAATTACCTCTAGTTGAAGGAGGATATCTGTTAGTCAATTTCAAATATCTTTTTGCAAACTTGATTCAGGAGAATGACATCTTTTGGTTGAATATCTGTGTTATGTTTGTAAGAAGTTTTTCTTTTTGTGAACCATGGCCTATCCAAGCATTGGGTATTTCATACTTCTACATTTAAGATCTCCAGGATGTGATGTCCTGAAACAGTTAAGTGATATGAAGGGTACTTTAAAACTACATTAACAGATTGAAATGAAGTGCTCTGAGGTTATTTATAAAATAAAGAACATCACCCACAATGTGTCTGCCACAGATGGAATAAATGATTTTATTGACAAGTGTGTAGACCATTGAATAAGTTTATAGACAAAAAGTCATACTTGAGAGTGTTAGAAATCTTGTCTCTAGTTCTGAATGTGAATTAGCTTAAACAGAAGCGTAAGTCCTATTAGGCAGACAAGGCCTTATTGCTTGTGCATCAGAAAAAGTTAATTTGATTAATTTTTCTAAGAGTGTTCCTGACCCATTAGCTAAATATCATGATGAAATTCTAACTTGTGCTTATGACAGGGATGAATGTATACCACAGTTTTTCTTGCAGAATTAATGCAATAAGCAAATGTGCCATACCTAACAGGATTTCAGCAGAACTGGTGCTTGTTTTGCAGTCTGCTTCCAGACTCTTACGAGGACACTGTTTTTCGTGTCTTAGTGATGTTATGCATATATAAACTATCTAGATTATCCATTCCATTAAGTCATGAGAAATAACAGAGACTAAAGCTATTTTCTCTGTGCTCAGTGAGACGAGAAATACCTATACAAGTTAACTTTTTGAGGGAAAAGGCAGGTTTTTATTCTTGCAGTATCTCACGAAAGCCAGAAAGAAGCATTAGAAACTAACTGAATACTTGAGTTCATCACATCTTCACTGAAGGAAGAATATGCTTATATTCTAAAATACCAAAGATGAATGGTGATCTGCTCTTCATTTGTTGTGGTTCCAACTGTGTTGGCCATGTTGCATAGGCAGATATTCTTATGCTAGTAGGTGGTGTGTTGCCTATTTAAGCAGCCTGTTGTGTTTCTCATTTTGCAGTAGTAGTTATTGATAAAGTAGTGAAGAAAAGATTTAGGCTTCAATATGAATGTGAATCATTTTAGTGTTTTTATACTTTGTGTATTGCTTGGAAAAATAGTGCTTTTTAATAATGAACTGAGTGCAAATTAAGTTTCTGAAAACTCCATTGTTGTTTCAGCCGTGTGTGTACACAGATTGCTCTGTGTATAAAATTGGGCTTAGAAAATGATTATGTACAGTATGGTAACTTTATTGTGCTGTAACCTTATTATTTTGTAAGTGGGTTTAAGTAGCCAATATACACTGCAATTCTAATAGTATGATTAATATTAATAATACAGATAATGTAAAGGCTGAGAGTAAGAGGTGAAAAAATAATTAAATGTAGTAGGTAGCATTGTTCCATAATGATTTCTGTTTTTGAGTTGCATTCAGATTACAAATTGGATTTTTAATTGCTCTAACTGGTTAAGTGTAAAATTAATTTTAATGTGACTTATATGAAACTTTTATATAGTTAAGAAGCAATTTAAAATCCCCACTGGTTATTTACGTTTTGGTTTCAAGCTTGTGATAACATTTTATTGAAGTTCTTTGATATTGCACCTTTTAAGAATGCCTCCTTAAAATAAATTAAAATACTGATGTTAAGGGAAGATACTTATTTTATGAATGTTTCAGTATGGGATTTAGATGCTGATTATTAAGTACTCCATATGTTTATATATATATATAAAAATGTACAATGTCTCTTTTAAAAGTAGTTCAAGAAGTACACAGAGAAAAACATTGTGAGTAATAAGTGTTTTGTCCCATCTACCTTTTGACAGGAGAATTAGATGACAGAGAACAGGCAAAGCTGGAAGTAAAAATATGGGATCCAGATAGCCCCCTTACAGACCGTCAGATTGACCAGTTTTTAGTTGTAGCACGGTAAGATTAAAATCCTCTAATGAAAAAAGAATCCTTTTCCTTTTTCTACTGATTATTTATTCCCCTTTATCGTGTAACTCAACTTGTTTACCATATTGTGAGCCCTTCTGTTTCCCACAGTTAGCTAAAAGAGAAAATCAGAACATAAACTTCTGAATATTTATTGAGTTTACCAGTGCAGAAGAGAGAGAAAAAGAGTGAGTTGTGCTAGACTGCCTGTGTTTAAGACTGTAGTGGATTTTGATATTTAAATGTAGACATCATTCTGTTTTGCTATCAGAGTAATTAGAAATGGGATTTCAGTGTTAATATCTGTCTTGTACTACAGTGTTTTGAATTTCATGGTGTAATATAAAGAAGAAATAAAGAAGGTGTAAACAAATGCAATGAATGCAAAACTTGCCAGATTTACATATAAGTTGACTAATATGCAGTGCAGTTATCTCAGTTGTGAAGTGATGCTTTTTATTAGTGGAAAAAAATTGGTCAGTTCAGTTTTGTAGATTAATATATGATTATGTAAACTAATTTAAGGCCCATCGAAGCCCTTGGAATTCACAAATACCTTTCAAAATAATTTCTCCAGAGTTTTTGACAGATGTTAGAAAATGTTTTTACTGAAGGATGATTCTACACTTGCACAATAGAGCATGTTACTCTTATCCTTCAATTCACAGGAATAGATTACAGAAGTTCTAGTCTCACTTAGAAAAATGCCAACAGAGTACTGTTGATTGTGACTGACATAGAGATGTTATCCTGATTTGTTCTGTTCTTTTTTCTAACCTGATTGCAAAGCATATTCTCAAATCTTGCTAGGCAAATAATCTTTTAATGCTGTTTCCAACTTTTGTTCTTCTTTTATCTCTTTTTTAAAAAACAGTACCAGTGAAGAAGAAAAAACAAAAGAAGAAATTGCTTTATACTTTCCAGCTTACGTGTGCAGTGAAATGAGTTGCTGATTGACTATTTTACTCTTCCAGCTTAATTGGAGTCTCAAAATCATAGGATGACATGAGTTGAAAGGGACCCACAAAGAACATGGAGCTGAACTCCTGGCTCTGCATGGGACCACCCAAAATTCAAACTTGATGAGAGCACTGTCCAGATGTTCCTTCAACTCCTGCAACTCAGGGCAGTGCCCACCTCCCAGGGCAGCCTGTGCTAAGCCCACCACCCTCTGGTGCAGAATCTTTCCCTACGCCCCAGCTGCCCCTCTGACACAGCTCCATGCCTTTCCCTTGGGTCCTGTTGCTGTCACAGAGAGCAGAGCTCAGCACTGCTCCTCCGCTCTCTGGAGCTGTAGCTCCGTGAGGACTCCCCTCAACTCCTCTGCTCTAGGCTGAGCAAACCCAGGGATCTCAGTGCTCTTCACACACCTTGTCCTCCAGATCCTTCACCATCTCTGAAACCCTCTGTTGCATGCTCTCTAATAACTTATGTCCTTATATTGTGGCTCCCATACCTACACCAAATGCTGGAGGTGAGGCTGCACAAAGCAGAGTAGATAACCTTTCACCCAGATGACACTGCTAGGCCTGGGGCACCCCAAAGTGCGGTTGGTCTTTTTGGCTACCAGGGTACACTGCTGACTCATGTTCAACTTGCCATAAACCAGAACATTCAAATCTCTTTCCATAGGGCTGCACTCCAACCTGTCATTCTCCAGTCTATATTGTATATCCTTGGTTGCCTTACTGCGGGTGCAGAGACCAACACTTGCTGGATTGGTGATTGCTCAGTCCTTTAATTTGTCAAGATAGATATCTCTGCAAGTCTTCTCTGCTCTTGAGTCAACAGCTTCCTCCAATTTAACATTACCTGTGGATTTATTTAGTGTACTTTCAAGTTCTGTATCCTTGTCACTGATAAAAGCATTGAAGAGAATTGGCCCCAAAATGGGACCACTAGTGACTTGACTGCCAACTTGATGTAACTGCATTTACTTTCGCCTTTTAAGCCTGACTTGTCAACCAGTTATTCACCCATGATATTGTGTACTTGTCTAGCTATTTGTTGGACGTTTTGTCCAGAATGATGCTGTGAGAAAGAATATCAAAAGCTTTGCTGAAATCTGGAACAATTACATCAACTTCTCGTGATCAGTGGAAGATCTATGTCCTAAGATGAAGACTTACAAAACTGATTGTATGTCTTTGCAGAGTTTGTTCATTGCCTTCACATCCCTTCACTTCCCGTTTTGCAGCCACCGTGGGGAGTTTAAGTAGTATACTGTCAAGTTGAAAATGTTCTCCTCTGGAAGCAACTGTGCCAGTAGGCAATCTACTGGGAAGTAATAGAACAAATGACTGAGATTTTAAGAGAGAATCTCTTCTTCCCCTTAGTTATGACATCATATGCAGTGCTGTGTATGCCCTGACAAAGTCTGCATTCATGTAGAAATCGATAAACTTCAGAGGATATTTTTACAGAGAGAATGAGTCTTGGTTATAGCTGCTTAACTGTTAACTATCAGAGACCTTATGGTAGGTGAATCACTAATGATGTCTGACTAACATCTTGTTAGAGACAGTTGCTTTATTGATGTTCTTCCACAAACTTCCACTCATCTTTGCTGCTTTTGAACTGAGAGGAACACTTTCCAAGCTTCTCTATATGTTTGCTTTCACAGGCTTCAAGATCAGAATTTTTTTTGTGTGGTTCTGTAACAGACTTACTGATTTAAAAAATTCACCTGTGATAATTATGGCAGCTTTACATTCAGTATATTGTGTGCTTGCAGGTAAAGGCTTTCATTATTCTGGACCAGTAAAAGTTGCTTGGGTATGGAATTGGTATTATGGTCTGATTAATCTGTTCCTGCAGACTCAGAAGATCCCTCTGCTATATCTTCATTGCAGTTATCTGGGCATTGGCTGTGCCTGCTGGATTTCCAGTGAGATGTTATTTGTCTTTTGCCTGGAAATTGACAGAATTTCAAATTTACAATAACAATAAGAACTTTTTTCTAAGCAATTTCTTATGTGTAATTTTGCTTAAGAGGGCATTTAAAAAACCTTTTTGTATGATCTTTTTTAAACGTGATGTCCTTGATGTATTCCCATGTGGGTTTTTTTTCAGTCTGCTTTAGATGAAAGAAGAGTTACTCTTGATGTTATAGGCAACAGCTTTTTCAGTCACTCAAGCATACTTTATTTGTTAGACGGTGATAAAATACTCTTTTTCTATTTGTGTTGCCCATTTGCATGAATGTATATATTTGGCCTTGTGTATGTAGTCTGATGGAATTTGTTTAGTGTCTCAAGAGCGAAAAGCTATTTTTCTCCATTTATGTATCTCATAGAACCATAGAAACACCAAGTTTTAAAAATCAGCCAGCCCAACTGTACACCTACCACTGATATTTCCCCACTAAAACACATCCCTCAGTACAACATCTAAACATTTCTTGAATGTTTCCAGGGACGGTGACTTCACCACCACCCTGGGCAGCCCATTCCAGTGCCTGACTTCAGAGAAGAAATTTTTCCTAATGTCCAACCTGAATCTCCCTTGGTGCTATTCACTCTTGTCCTTTCATTAGTTACGTGAGAGAAGGGGCTGACCCCCACCTTGCCCCAACCTCTTTTCAGGTACTTGTAGAGAGCAATAAGGTCACTTCTGAGTCCCCTCTTCTCCAGACAAGACAATCCCATTTCCCTTAGCTGCTTCTCATAGGATGTGTGCTCCAGACCCCTTACAGCTTTGTTGCCTTTCTCTGGACACACCTTCATGGCTTCAGTTTCTTTCTAGTGAGGGGCCCAAAACTGAACTCAGTACTCAAGGTACAACTCTCACCAGAGCTGAGTATAGGGGGACACCTCCCTGCTCTTGCTGGCAGCACTGTTGATGATACAACCCAGGATGCCATTGGCCATTTTGGTGGCTCTGATCCTGTGAACTTAGTGTCCACTTGTATGTGATACTGGTGGCTATTGGTGGATACTAATCTAATAAAAGAAAAAAGGAAATAAATATTCCATGTGTTTAAGTGGAATTTTTGGTGTTTCGTTTTCTGCTCATTGCATTTGCTTCTTTCATTGGGAACTGCTGAGAAAAATCTGGCTCCATCTTCTTCATCTCTACTGCGGTTAAATCCTCTCTGAGCTTCTCTTCTAGGCTTGATAATAGCAGGAATGTTTTTAGTTAAGAATACGCTTAAAGGTGGAAAAAAAACATGAAAAGTATAGTTAGGGTTTGGTGGCATAGGCTACTTTGGCTGAACAGTGACATTTGTTTTGCTAGCAGGTAGGTATAGGCAATAGGGTGTCATTTGGAAATGAGCAGTGATGATTTTTTTCTTTTTAATATTTTTAAATCACTCTTTCATGGTAGTGTTAGTAAAAAGTCACTCAAGGAAAGAACATTAAAGGAAATGTATGGACTTGATATCAATATACTCCTTGTGTGTGTATTTTTAGTGGGAAAACAAAAAAAACAACCATAGCCAGGGTTTTCTGACTATTTTTAAAGTAAATACTTAACTTTTCATTTTGACTGCATGGCTGGTTTATATAGAGGGCAGCATATTAGTGTGTTAAGTTTTGAGACTAGGTAAATATTTAACAGTCAAAGTTTTAGAATTTCTATTTTTTTTGGGTTGTCTGAAAAACTCCATCTTTCAGAAATTTCCAGGAAAGTTGACCTATAAGTTGATTTTGAAATACAGCTGCAAATGCCCCATCCTTTCTCCTTAAAACAACACAATGCCTGTGCTTTATGGCATTTCTGGGATGTTTTGCACTCACATAAACCATAGTCCAGCATAGCAATCAATCATGATTATGATTTGTCTTACTCAGTACAGTATTGGAAGTGATATCAACTAGTACTTCAATTCTTATCTTTTTATCGCTTTCTTGAAATGAAACTAGTTGTATCACATCTCTTAATTTTAGCTTTATGTACTGGATAATGTCATCCATATATGCTTCTACCCTGAAGTCAGCCTGGAAATTTTGTAAGCAGTTTAATGTGATAGAAACTATTTTGTAATTTTCCTAATGTGCTCTGATTTTATTTTAGAGTTATGGTCAAATAAAGTAGTGTTAATTATGCAAGAAAAGAGATAAGCTAGTAGGTAGCAGCAGAAGGGAAATATGGTCATGCTGCATGCTGCCTTACAGGTTTGAACAGTAGCAACAGAATGATAACAACAAAGATTGTTAGCTACAATCCTCATCGAGGCCAAAGTGTTTAAAGGGGTTGATTGACTATCAGGATGTATGTTCCCAGTAGATTGTTGCGACTGATCTGTGGACAGATACTGATTTATATATCTAGCTAAGTATTTAAAAAAAAAAAAAGAAAGAAAGAAAACAGTGTGTAGATGTTTGTCACGTATTTGCTATCACTGTAAAGAAGGAGTAAAGATTACAGAACAGTGCTTGAAAATTGCTTATTTACTCCACAGCCTTTAGAAATTGAAGCAGTTCATGTCTGCAATACGTTAATCACTGCTGTTTCAGTTTAATTGTGTCTTAAATGTTTTTGGTGGCATACTGAAAAGTGTTAAATGTTTTGAGATTGAGGATAGTGTTTCAGTAACAGATGTTGTTACCAGTGTCTCCACTATCTGTAATAACCCATAGTGAGTAAAACTCTTGATGCTTATTATTTTGACACTGAATATTAGGTTTGTAGTATGCAGTAGTCTGACGGTTTATGTATGTTGATGTCTGTTGAGGTTGACTTACTTTGTTGATATAATCCCACACTTGTAACTTGTGTGGGATATAATTACTGAAATTGGTTCCAGTCTTTAGTCCGGAGGTTTACACTATATTAAAAATGTTTGATACTGTAATTAGATCTTTCAATTTAGAGAGATTTGCATTGTCTTATATTTGGAGCAAATCATTTCTTCAAGTATCACAGTGCCACAATGCACTTTAAGAATGTTTTTTCAACTGTAAGGGTACTGGCATGATTTGTTTTATTAATTATCTTTCTCACATATCATTATATCTTTGCTCACTTCTGTGATGGGCTGAGCCCAGTCAAATTATTCCCGAGATCTTTCCCATCACCATGCATAATATCTGATGGATGTGCTCTTAAGAAAAGGTCGCAGTTCAGATATCACACGTGTTCTCCATCTCTGTGCCACAAAAAGGTAGAAGTTTGGAGAAAATCATGTCCCATTTTGGTAATCCTGCTATGCTCTTATTAATTAGGGTGAAGGATCCGCATGTTACTTTACCGCTGTGACAAAAGTATGACTTTGGAGGTGCTAACGTGTTTTGTTTACTAATAGAAATAGCCGACATGTATTACTGAAGTGAATACAATGTTATTAATTTCTTCACAGGAATATGTTGGTGAACTACGTTTTAAAATTGTATTATACAATAGTTTGGCTTTCTAATTTTGAAAAAGTTGTCATAATTGCAAAACACAAAGTCTTTGGCTTCTAAGGAAATAAGCTACATAAGAATGGGTATTTTTCATTTCTAGATGATTTCAAACAAGTTGTCTTGCATGTAGGATGTTACTTTTGGGGGAGGTCAGAATTTTTACTGCAGTATTCAGTAGTTTGCCTTTACATAATTGGTAAAGATCTGAAATCTTAAGAGTTACAGTATGTGTCTTTTTATTATAAAATTATACCTTTGTGGGTATTGTATAGTCTGGTCTTTTAAAAAGAAGGTATAGATCTTTAAAATCTTTATGCATTTACTATCTGTACTCTTTCTCTGTTGCAGTGCGGTTGGCACGTTTGCGCGGGCATTGGACTGCAGTAGTTCTGTCAGGCAACCTAGTTTACACATGAGTGCAGCTGCTGCTTCCCGGGACATCACACTGGTAGGTGGCTTGTTAAAAACCCTACAGCTTTTCTACATCTGTGATTTGAGTAGTATGTTTTTAATCTTTGTCCCCTAGATGTTTGAATTCACCTAGATACCTGTGTGGATTATTTCCATGTATATGGTAGAAAATCCTGTGCATTTTCTGTAACCTCTTAGTGCTGCCATTGTAATCGTATCGTAAATCACTTGGCTTCAAATGAGATCTGTTTAAACATCTTCACATGTGATAATTTTTGCAGGAAACAGGGTAATGCTTGTTGCATAGAGCTCTAGTAGAATCTATGAGTAGTGTCATTTAAAATACATTGTAATAAAGCTGATTGTACCTCTGTGCCTGTAAATTTTCTAGAGTATAAGCAATAGAATTTTGTAAACAACGTCTTGAAGAACATTTAAGATATATTTAGGATGCTCACTTAGTTCATTGAAGTAGTCACTATGATATAAGCAACTACATCTTTTAGAGGAAATTTAAAAGTATATTAATTACAGACCTAAGTTTATCTTTGCATATTCGTAGTGGCTGAGATGTGCTGCAAGGATTAAAAGGAAAGCAGTGTGAGAACAAAATCTTACTCTTTCATAGAAATTAGTTTGGTTTTTACTTTCCAAAGACACCAGCAGGAGTTCGTTATTCTAAATATTTGCGTACAGAGAGGTGATACAGTATAGTAGGCATGTCCAACTGGTGGACCGTGTGTGACCCAGCACAGCTCACAATGCAGCCACCCCTTGCTCCATGCTGTAAAGGCAGAGATTCTTCCCCATGGAGCATCCTGGCTTAGTTCCAGGTGCACACCCATCGCTCAGCAACAACCAAACCATCAGTGTACTATTAACACTGCCTGGACTGAAACTAGGACACAGGGAGGACTCAGTGTAGTGGTAAATCATGGAAAATGATTGTATGCATTTTGATACGTTGGCTACACGCAGTCCTTTGAACAGTAAAAAAACATGTAGTCCTGCTTTCCATTCTGATAAAGGAATCTGTGGATAGGTTTCAAGATTTTTGGAAAAAATAATTTTTTTTTGTATATTTGCGATTCTATTTTCAGTTGCAATAAATGTATTACTTGTGAATTTTCAAATGGAATCTGTAGAATTGCAATCAGATGTTCAACTAAAAGAAAAATTAGATATGTCTCTTTACCAGAGTTTTATAAGAACTCTCTTACCACAGGAAAACATCCCTTGCTTCACAGTCATGCTTTATTTATGCCATCAATTTCTTGCAGTATATCCATTTATGAACAGCTATTTTGAAGGATGAAGGACAGGAATAGTAAAACTTCATCAAAAATCTCTGACAAGCAGCTTCAGAACTTGCTAAGAACAGCAATAATTGCAATCAAACCAAACTGATGCATTAGGTTTGCAAAAAAAAAAAAAAAAAAAGAAAAGAAAAAAAGAAAAAAAGAAAAAAAAAGTCAAATATTCCACTAGTTTTATTGTTTTGTTGCTCTTTTTTAACGCTTTAATAAAAATACAAACAGTTAACTTATATTGCTTATATGTTTTGCAAGGGCTGCTCTGGAAGTAATGCCTCCTATTTTATTCACCCACAATATCAGAGGCAGATGTTGGTGGCATGGCAATAGTAGTTGAACCTTCCCACCAGTATTCTATTACATTTATTGCTGTGTAACAGGTGGCAGCAGAGAAGCAGTCTGCTAAATACCTCCATTCAGAAAAAGCTGCAGCCATTGATGCTTGCTGAATGTTTCCAGAGACCAAACAGTAGATGTGAACATAGTGAGGTGGTGAGTGGTGCATTTCAGCAATGATAACAGTGAGTGTGGGTCACTTCCACTGGTGCAGGTTTTGACAAGCATGGCATGCAGGCTCTTGTTCATCACTGACAAAAATTCATAGCTCATGGTGGTGACTATATTGAAAAATAGTGCTCTGTAGGTGAGAATTTGCTCTATCAAACAGAGTTACCATGCTCATTGCATTTATTGTAGTTTCCATAAAAATAAATAGGAGGCATTACTTTTGGTGTGGCCTATGTTTATGTGGCCCAGAACAATTCCTTTTTACTCAGTGTGGCCCAGGCAAGCCAAAAGGTTGGATATCTATGCAGTACAATATAGAGATGATAGTAAAGAGGGTCCATTACATATCAGGTAATTGAATGTTTGAACTAGAGGACACTCAATGAAACTCTCGCTAGAAAATACTTTGAATTGAGGTATTGCCTTACACAGTAGAGCAGCTCTGTTATTCAGTGCCTCAAGATTTTGAAGGAACAAGAAATGCTAGCAGGAAAAATAAAAATTAGAAAACTTACAGACAATGGATCCGCGAGTTGATAGTAAGAGCCAGAGAGAAGCTGATCATCTAGCATTTGTAATTCCCAGGACTTACTCTCTAAGTGAAATTTTCTAGTTCTGCTGACAAGGACAGAATACTTCAATACGTGGTTGACTGATCTGATTCAGTAGGGCACTTCTTATATTCTGGGTAAATTGTATTCATTAGTACGATGAGAAAAATATTAGATTTCTTACATTTTTACCATGTACTCTCAAAGGCTATTAAATAGGAAACTGACTTAGCCTGGACTGCTGTGGTGTAGTAAAGGCAGTGGCAGAAGGTAACTTCTTCAGTAATGCTCAAGAGAGTTTGTTCTGTATTCTGAAGCTGCTTTTTGTTTCATGCTTGCTGATATGGCCTTGCTGGCATAATTCTGTTCACATTAAATACTTCAGTTTTTCCATCATAACAGTTCTTCCATTTGACATTTTTTATGTTATTAATATTGCATTGGATTAAGGATTTGTAATAAACCTATCACAATGTACATCCTTCTTAACTGTATTCAATGGTTAAGAGAATGGATTGATTCTTATAGCAGTTTCTCTCTGTTTGAAAGTAAATGTGCAGCGCTGCTAATAAAGGGATGCATTTAACGTTTGAGTGCCATATAAAAGTTTCTGCATTGCAAATGATCCATTAAATTCCATTACACTTAATGAAAGGCATATCTTATAATGAGGCACTGGAGGAACCTCCCCAGATTTAATTATTGTGTCTGTCTGTTCTCTCTCATTTTCCTACCCCCACAAGCTTTTTAAAACCCTATTTTGCAATGTACTTCCTTCTAAGTTAAGAAAAGACATATTTGTCATTTTAGTAATTATTCTTTCATATTTTCCCATGTTAATTAGGAGCATATTTTGAACAGCAGTTAAAGTTAGTACAGACGTTTGCAGAACTTGCGGTGGGTCTCATTTATGGTTTGGAAAGGATGTAGGTGCCTAATACTAAGACAATTAAACTGTCAGTATTCTTAGTGCTGGATAACCCTTGCACCTGAAGTTTTATTAATGGAGATTCTGTACCCAATGTCTGTGGGTTTCCAGTCTTTTTAATTAGTTGTTCCAGTTAGAGATGATAATAAGCAATCCGATAGCTTAGTTTATAAACATAAGTAAATTCAGGGTAGGTGTCTGCAATTTGGAAAGGTCTTGTGAGCTTAACAGTGAGAGGCTACTTTCAGCCTTTTTTATCTTGAAAATCTGGGGAAGGTAATGAGATAAGGCAGGAAATTACTAAGTTATTTAGAAAACCTTGATGAAAGACATGAAACCACGTGAGTTTAACTTCCTAGATGATAGTGTACTTTTGCTTTTTGTTTGTTTGTTACAATGATACACTCTGGTGAGACAACTAAAGGTTGTGTTTCTGGTGCACCCAGACAGAGTGTTTTCTTTTATAATGAAATCAGTCTCTGAGAAGAAAGGTCTCCTGTTTCAAATTCCAAAATGTTGCAAGATGTGTACACTGAGGGTGAGTGCCCTTAAAGAAGAGGAGGTTGACAGATTCAGTTTGTGTGCTGGCTGTGGGGGGCTTGTTCTGATGAACCCATGCTATTTTGCTATAAAGGTGATCTATTCTTGGATGTGTCTTGAAAGTTAAAAAGTATGAACATATGTTTCTTTGCATCAATTATTGATAACGACTTGTAAATTTTACTAGACTTCTGTATACGGGGCACATAAGATAATCGTGTCAAAATTGTTGAATTCATAATATCCATATTCAGTTTCCAGTTTGAGTGCTGTCTTGGAGGCACTTCTGTCTAGTTTATTTAACTGATTGCTGAAATTGCAGCTGTTTTGGGAACTGTTAGAGCTTGTTTACAATATGCCCTGCTATTCCTTTTTTTCCTGGCTCTGTCCTGCCTTTCTTAGTGGACATCTTCTTTCTCTGTCAGTTGAACTTTGATCTTGAAATTCCCTCTGTCTGTGTGGACAATATCTTTCCTCTGGTGAGATCCCTCATTTATGTTGGAGAGTATACTCTGGGCAAACTTGCTTAGGGTGGGTGGCTCATGTGTTCTTCCAGTCCTTATCTGTGAGAGTCACTGACTGACAGCTCTTCCCAGCCTCCTGCTCCTTGGGTATTGTGTTCCCATTAGTTGTTTCTTGTAGTCCTCACATCCTTGAGGAAAAAGAGATAAAAAAGAGAAACTTCAGGACTTTGTCTTGGACAATATCTTTTGGTTATTCTTGCTTTCGCTGGTGCATTTAACTCCTAGTAATGTGGGAATCTCCTTTAAGTGGAGGCTGACAGACCTGTGGAAGGCAGATAGTGTTACCGTAGGAACTTGTCAGTAGTTTTCTGTTGCAGAACAGCTCAGTAAAGATTGTTCTTCCCACAGATTTCTCTGTCAATTTAAGCAGTATTGGAAAAAAAACCACACCTTTATAGAAGCTGTTGTTCATTTTAAATGGAAAAATGAATGTAAAGAAAGAGCATGGATTTATTGTCTTGTAATTTTTAAGAACATTGATTTCAATGATTAAATTTGGATTTAGCTTGGAAAATTTGCAGGATATACAAGAGGGCTGCAATTTAAATTTATCGTAAGAGTTCAATCTTTAAGCTTGCTTTGTTCACTGCCCACATGGTAAGCCATAGATCAGTAATTTAATTCTCTAATCTAAAGATTTTGACTTTTAAACTTTAGGCTGCAGTGTTTCCGTATTAGAATACTTCATGTTAACAATGGCTTCTTCTCAAGGCTGGTGAGTGTGGCTTGAACCATAAGAGACTTATTGTAGGATAATGGTGACATTATCTCTTGCAGATTAAACAGTTTGAGAATCTTGTCTCTGATAGTTTTCAAAGAGGTATATGGAGAGCTGGAGAAAGACTTTGCAGGAGATGGCAAAAGATAAGGAGAATCCATTATTTGCATTTTGTATGCAGAAACTCAACTGGAAATTCAGTGTATGCACTGTACTGACCATTCCTTCCTTAAAAAGTTTCAGTTTTCATAAGATGAATTTAGGGCTATGTGAGAGGCTGCATGCTACCCTTAGAGTTCACTGCCCATCATGTGGCAAATCAATGACATGCAATCGCATACAGACTGTACTACACTTAATACCCCTTATACCACCTTTAGCACAGTGATTTAAGGTTGTGATGGTAGGCTTTCAGGATTCTGAGTTGGAAAGGCTTCTTGCATGTTCCTCGTTTTCCACGCAGGTGGGTCTGTTAAGTAACAACTTCCTTTTAATGTTCATCATAATTTGTGAGTGTCCAGTGTAACCTGTAAAGTTAAGAAAGCTTTAACGTGTTTGTTCCCTTTTTCCACTTAAAGGGAAAGTGAAGTAAACCAAACACCTAATTTACCCATCTCCATTGTTTAGCAAGGGGCAAAAATCTTACTTCTTTTTCCGTGTGATGATAATGAAAACAATAAATTATTTCCTTTTTGAGAAGTGAGAATATTTAGCATATGTATACCTGAGAAGCTCTTCAGCTACTATTTAGAAGTTTTGCTAATTAAAATTGCTTCTCAGTCAACATAGGCCATTGTCTCCTCTGGGTTACTTGAAACCGATTTCTACCAAGTAAAGATTCTCCAGTAATGTTTGCTGGTAATTTGCAGGAGCTAATTAACTAATGTTATTTTTAGCAAACATTTTATTAAGATGTTTCCTTTCCCAGATTAAGTAATTAAGAATTTATTTTCCTCATATTTCATAGTGGAAATCCTATGATATCAAATTACATTCTATATTTAGCTTTAGTTGATGCTTGTTACGTAGCATATAGAAAATAATACACTGAATTTGTGTTAATTGGACTACTGTCTAATTAAACAAGCTTTTTTTTTTCATTCTCTCCTTCCTAGTTTCATGCAATGGATACACTGCATAAACATAACTATGATTTGAGCAGTGCCATCAGTGTTCTAGTGCCACTTGGAGGACCTGTCTTGTGTAGAGATGAAATGGAAGAATGGTCAGCATCAGAAGCTAGTTTGTTTGAAGAGGCATTGGAAAAATATGGAAAGGACTTCAACGATATTCGACAAGACTTTGTAAGTACTGAAGTAGATTACTTCTTTATTCCTGTGACACAGGTGAGCGTAACTACTTTCTGTAGGTTTTTAAGATTAACTGGAAGAGAAATTTGTGCAGCTAATATATGTAATTAATGTGCATGTTTTTTTTCAGATGAAAGTAAATATTCTTTCTTGTTTGGAATTCTTCAGAAAGATGTTGGCAGAAGATAATCCCCTGGCCAGATAGGGCATCTCATATGGAAATGTGTTTTGTTCAAGAATTTTAACAGGATGTAATACAGATCTGTAAAAGCTCCGGAAGAATGTCAGAATTTGTTCACAATTTTGAATGGAATTTATTAGCTATACACTTTACTTCTCTGGGTGTTTTTGAAAACTCTGAGGTTCCTTTCTGTGGTTAGCAGAGAAAAAGAAGTATTCAGATAGCTTTCAAGTCCACTACAGTGAGTAACTTTGACATACCAGATATTCTGGCATTTCTAAAAAGTTTTCCAATACCTTCTAAATAGAGGTGTTTTTTATAATTAAGCATCAGACTACAGGACAGCAAAGCTATAATTTGCAGCATTCTACTGCAGAATAATGAAATGAATTCTGAAATTGTTAGTAATTTGTTTACATTTTTTTCTTGCATGTTTCTTGAAGAATTTCCTTTTCAAGAAAAAGTATTTCCTTCGTTGTACTAAATCATTCAAAATGGGTTTTGTGAGAAGGGTTAGGGTATAAGCCAAAAAAAAATTGTAAAGGTTGAATTTAAGATTGAAGCTGAATGAAACATTTTCATGGCAATTTCAGCCTGAGAATTCAAAATTTATTTTTCTTTGTAGGTGTTACTAATCACTTTTGGAAAGGAAAAGTAGTACTATATAGTACAATGTAGAAGTCCTTTTAAGTTAGTGTGTGGGACACTGGGAGGAGGCTAAACACTAAGCTCTGCTGGAATGAAACAGATAATTGAATAAAAGTGGGAAGGGAAGGCCATTGTTTTTCTGGAGAGCTGACATTTTAACAGGTGTATTATACGTGCATGCTTAATTCCTTGATTTCTAAGGGAGAAAATTCACTGTGTTTGTCACATGAAGTTGAAAATTGCACTGTGGATGAAAGAGCTCTCGAATTTGAGAAAATGAGTGAAAAGGAGTGTTATAGAATTTTAGAACCTAAATCAGTGTAAACTACATTTGGTTGCTAATTATCATGCAGATAAATGGGTCCTAAGCTGTAATTGTAGAGTAGCTGACTACTATGACTTCTAACTGAATGTCTTGTAATGCTTAGTATTTAGCTAAGGCATCTACTATGTATTTTATTTGCTGTTTATAAATTGTATTCTAAAGCAATTTGTGAGCAAGGAACTCTAAGCCTTTTCTCTGTTATTTATGGAAAAGAAACTTCTGTATAATTTTGATGTGTTAGTATATGTAGTTAAATTCTGTTGATTGATACAGTGCAAGAATATGTTGCAGAAATAGTTTTTTTTTCTTTTTTTTTTTTTTCTCTTAGTGTTCAAATATAGCTACTTCAGTGAGCTTTGAATCTATTTAAAAAAGCTTAAAATCTACCTGATTTTTATCTCAGGTAGATATTTACTGATACTCTCTCTATTTCATCGAATATTAGTTGCCAAAGCATGGGTGCTTTATTTTTCCTTGCTCCTCTCCCAGAATGTAAGAGATCTAAAGATAGGGTTTTGTAGCCTAAAGAGGGTGCATTAATGATTAGCCAGAGTAGAGCAGAAATGAATATGGGGTAGTAATCAACTAAAGTCCCTTAGTTAAAACAGAAATGATATCTATCCTTAGTCACTTTTCTTTTAACCTTTGAAAAATTGACACACCATTTTTAAAGCATCATTAGAAGGTGTATTTTACATAGTACTTCATGCAGTGTTGGTAACAGTGCACACAATCTTGAGATAAAATTTATGTAATTTGGAAGCTCTCCACTACATTAATCATGTAATCTTGTGAGATACCTTAATTTCTCCAAAGAGAAAGTTATATATTTTCACTTGCTTTGTAATATTCTAAAGTTGAAGAGTGTTAAAAACAAGCCTTTATTTTCAAGTAATCATTTAAAATAGACCTTTAAGATTTAAATTATGGATAATATGAAAAGTCTGCATGCTGAGATAGCTGTACATTTCTAGTGCTCAGCAGTTAATTATTCATTAGAATACATTTATCGATTACCGGTTATCACACCTTGTAAGTTAATCTTATATATGTCGGAAAAGCCTAGACAAAGAAGTTAATACACTGCTAGTCTGTGTGCTAACTTGTTTCAGCACCTATTTTACATCTAATCCTTTGCTGTCTGAGAACTTGAACCTAAGCAGCTTAGTCAGCACCATAGTGCCACTTTGCAAGCAAGACTGTCCTGGAGTTGATGGCAACACTGTGAAGAAGAGGGTTGTGCCATACCGCTTTGAGTCATTACATGCCAGAGGAGAGGATCTGAATCAGCCCAGATTTACAAGGCAAGATGCAGTTGCAGCCCTTATATTATAATTCTCTAAAGGGCAGGCTCATTTACTTTCCAGCAATTAGTAAGAACCAGCACTGTTTGACATTAAAGTTGCAGCTCAAACTTGATGCTATAACCATTAAATATTAGGAAGCAAAATAATTATTATAAATTAAATGGTATAAAGGAGTTTACCTTTTTTAATAGACCGGTGCAGCTCATTTGTTATCAAATTACAGTCTAGTCTTTGAATAATCATTTTTGTTGGCTGTTGACTCATGAACTGTTAAAGGAGCTAATTTGTTGAGATTCTACTGACTTTAAGGAGCTATGTGAATCCTAATCAACCTAAAATTTTTAACTTGATTAGAATTACTTAATTTACTTGAATTACTTGAATTGCTTCACATCCCATGGTTGTAAAATGGGAAAACAGTGAATATTTTGTGTTCTCGAAACATATTTTCCTAAACAGCATTTTAATCCTTAGTTTTTCATGATCTTAATTTTTCACAAATGTATGACATTCATATCTCAAAAAATATGGGAAATGCCTTGAAAATCTGACTCAAACTATTTATATAAAATAGGAAAGAGATTCCAGTATCAGAAAATCATGGAAATATGCCTTAAAGTTAACACATTCATTTTAAAATAGCTTAGTCCTATGTTTCTCATGCTGGTCTGACTTGAGTGGTCCATTTTTGCCCCATAAAAAACTCAGGAAACAAAAATTCTCTCTTCCTGGTTTTGTACTGCTAACAACTTAATGTTATTTTTGTCCTGCAAAAATGTCAGTAAGGTGGTCATTTGTATGTCTTTCAATTAATTTTTTATTATAATTTCATAATGGCAGTACATTATTCTGTATCTGCTTATGGCTTCTGTGGCAGTTAAGAGCAACGTAAGGAAAACTCTAGTGTCTTTACAGTGTGTTATCATTTCTGTGTGCAAGTAAACAGAATAAAGGCAATTCGTACTCAGTGTGTCAAACAGGTTTTCTGGGATGTGTGACTCAGTGTAAAAAGGATTATGGCTATCCAATTCAACCACCTTAATTATCTTCCATTAATTGCAGTTGCCTATTGAGTGAACAAACATATTCGTGTCACAGTCATAGTTGTAGCAGATGGAAGTTTAGAGAAATGGTAAACATATTCTGTGGCGTGAATGTATTAGTAGCATAAATGTTGAGGAAAGAAAATAGGTATTAAGAAGTTAAAATGGACTAGTTGATGACAACAGATAGTTAGGGTTTCACCTTGGTGTCATGAAGTATGTGGACGTGCTGAGAAGCAGCTCATCTGTCAACTCACAGTGAAGGTGTGTGTGCTACTCACCAGCCCTTTTTGTGGTCAGATTTCTCTTAAGGCATCGTTTACATGAGAAAGTAAACAAACTTCAGTAAACTGAATTGTGTTACTGTTTCTTTGCAGCATCAATTTATGTATTTGCTGCGCTGCTACTTGTTAGTTAAATGCAAACAGATAACCTTGCTGTCGTTTGGACCAGAGATTTATACAGTGTGGTATACTGTCTGAAAAAGAAGACACAACTAAATCTGAACCCAAATCCCAGCTCCCAAGAGTAGGAATGGGAGCCAAATACAGTTCGTCTGAGTGCCTGAAAGCAAGCAGAGTGAAAAACTGGCTGTAAGCTCCTGTACGCTGGCAGAGGCAGTTTGATACGGTTTTTCTTCTGCTGCTTTCAGGAACTCATTAAAGGTTCAGGAACTTATCCTTTTGTCTTAGAACATGGAGAAAGCCCCCACTTACTCGAATTTGTAAGATCGCAAAGATAAGCTTTCACAGCATGATTATTATTAGCATTCATGCATGCCTCCATTAAATACTGTGCACAAAATACTAATGTCTTTCCAGGTTATAAGTAAAAATTGCATTAAATCTGTATGGGTCTTACTAATTTAAGTAATAGAGAATTGATGGTATTGAATTAGTCTTGCTGTGAAATAGATAATTGGGTATTAATTAGAAATAGCTGCTCTGTGCTTAATTTTTTTCCTTAAACCTAGTCTATGAATGTGATTTTAGGTCATAGATTTTCACTTTATTGATAAATTTGTGCACCCAAAATTGTTAAGAAGGTCATAATATTAATATTCAACTACTCTGATCTTGCTCAGAAATTTTTGTGAAGTACTCTGTGTCAGTTTTGCTCTTATTGCAATTTGTCCCTTGCATCCTTTTGTTTGGTGCTTAATGGTTGAGTGTGTAGAGGTTGATGCAGAACCAGCAGTATTATAAGAGCAGCTGAGCTGTTATGAGACTTGAAAAACCTGTGAATTAACTACTAAAGCCAGTGTATTTTTTTCTTATTTAGAGTAAAACTATTATGAGACTTCAACATAGTCATGTCAAGGTGATTTATTTTAGTCCTGATATCATTCTTAATCTGATGCACTTCATAACAGATTTAACTTTGTGTTTCCTGATGCACCTGCTTTTGTTTTGATCATTTAGTTTAACTGTCTGGCTTACATATCCAAATCCATGTGTCATTTAATATTTCATTTAATATCGATGCAATTCTGCATCTTTGTTAATTATAGATTGTTAGTATTAGTAGTACATGCATTTATATGCATATGGATTTTTAAAGTAGGTATTTAATGCATATACATTTTAAAATTTCTGCATACGCTATATGTGATTTTTAACATGTATTGAATAAAATGTGAACACTGCAATTTCTTGGAACTACTTCAGTTTGTAACATGTTTTTCAGCTCCCTTGGAAGTCGCTGACTAGTATCATTGAATATTACTACATGTGGAAAACTACTGACAGATATGTACAGCAGGTAATTTAATGGTTATTTCAGCATGAATAATTCTGACACATTCTTTAAAAAAATAAAAAAGTCTCAGCTTGCTAAAGAATAAAAAATCATTTGTGTTCTTAAAAAGACACGTGGCAGGAGGCGTATGGTAATATTTTAGGATGCAGAATACTGGTTTTGTGCTGTTCACACGATGTATTGCCAAATCCTAGAATGCCTACTGTACACTACATAGCTGTGAAGTGCTTTTTAAGCCATGTGGATTGTATACTCATTTGTAGCAGTATGATTTCTGCATCTTGCTATGGTGTGGAGAAAAGAAATGGGCTAAGGAGCAAACGCTGTAGGCTACGAAACTGTGTAAGGAATCAAAGGATAAGGAAACAGAGATTGTATTCAATGTGACTCTTAATGTTTTGAACATTTTGTTGATACTTAATGCTAAAATATTACTTTGGCATGACCAAGATAGAAAAACAAAGTTGAGAACATTCTGCACACAATGAATATGTTCATCCTTCTGAATGAATGTTTGAGTCCTCCTGTAAAAGAAGAATGATAATATAATTTTGGATACCTATGCTGGGTTATTTGAAACAGATTTAGGCAATACTTTACTGTTAGTACTTTTTATGTATTATACTATTTACCTGTTTACTCCTTGATTTAGATATTCAAAATATTTTAAAATACTTCACTGTAATTCACAATTTAACATTTTAGTTTGTAGCTCATTCACTTGTATAATTTGTAGAAACACGAAGTACAGAATGTTGAAAATAAATTTTATGCTCTAATGAATGATGACAGCTGTATTGTTAAATGGATGTCTGGAGTTGTTCCAGATCTTTTTGTTGCCGTATGTCAGAGGATGATTACTGCAGCTTGCTCTGTGGTTTTGGTTATTTTTTCTTCTTCTCTGTGTGTGTTTGTGTGTGTGTGTGTGTGTTTTGGGTTGGATTTTTGTTTCTTTGCTTGGTTTGGGATATGAAAAGTAAGGGAAAAAGTGTTTGCTTGTTTCTGATTTTTTTTTTTTTTTTTTAGCCATATAATTGAATTTTGAATTATCTCTAGGATCTTTTAGATAAAACAAAAAGAAAATGACTTGCTCTGTATTCAAGGATTTTTTTTTCAATTTGTCCCCATTTATTTTTTGTACTATTCAAATTCATCTTAAAAAGGCATTGCCAGCAAAGTTTTGCTTTGCTGTTTGTCAACTCCTGAGGAATGGTCGTTGAAGGATCTTGAAGAATCAGATTAAAAAAAGTTAAGGTTTGGATCGAGGATAAATTGAACTGAAAGCTTAGTTTTGTTAGCTGATTTGAGATTGCTCAGAGCTGATCATGTTTCCTGTGAAATTTTTCTGAAATTGCTCTAGATTGGTTGGCAAAAGACTCTTGAGACTCCTTTTCTAAAGTTTTGTAGGGCTTCATTATTATTCTGCTGCTACGACTGTAAAGATGTGATGCATTGAGCTTGCGTAATAAAGGTGTAACATCCTAACTCAGAACATGGCATGACACCACAGGATTTATTGTTTTAAGCAAGGTCTTTTCAAAGTCATGCATGATTATCAATAGCAAAACCAGTGTAAACCAGGTATCTCATTTGTACGCTACTGAACATGTCTGCAATCCTCCTGATCAGAGATCAGAACTTCATCCTGACATTGTCTTGGTTGCTCTGGAATAGTAGAAATAATACAGCTCAGGAAAAAAAAAAAAAGGTACTATGGGTTTTGGTTTTCGATTTATTTTTTTTCCCTACTAGAACAAGCTGTAATGATTGAGTGTATTTCAGGGAGAATATATGTTCAGTAAAAAAGTGGCAATTTTGGAGTCATTCTTTTCTAAATACAGTCCTTGAGGAGTAGAATAGCTTTGAGGAACAGGGAAATGTTGATGTACATTCTTACATATTATACATACATAAAATATGGACTTTGTGCAGTTTAATATGAAAATTTGCCCTTTAATTGTTTATTTCTTTGCATGAATTGGCTGTGTTGTGTCAGTCATAATGAATGTTTCCTTGTCATAATAACCTCTAAATGTCACTCATACTTTCTAGCTAAAGGTGGTGATTTAATGTTGATGGAGATACTGCTGTCACCTTTAGAGCATGTTCCTTTCAAGTAAAGGTGAAGGGAAATATTTGTATTGAAGGCTTCTATCTCTACTAAAACCTGTCTAGCAAAACTAATCCTGGCCTTCAGTAATCATTCTTGGTGACCACAACATATAGCATCTGAGAAAAGCGAGATGACCCATTTCACTCATTGAAATGTTTTCACATTATTTTCTTCTTAAAGATCTGATTCATTATTCCAGTGTCTTATTATCCTATTACCCTTACAAACAAGTAGTTGTCATTCTAATACTTCCAGCTTCAACTTTCAGACTTTCCCTTCTCAAATTTCTGTTACCTACATGTGATTTTTCATGATTTTGGAATCTTTTCAATTTCCTAGCATTTGCCCTCTGCATTTCAATAGGTAGAAAGTTCATCTCAAATTGCAACTATTTCTTCTTTCACAGTATATGAATTTATACTGACTGACCAGCTTTAAAGCTGTGATACTTTCTGCTACTTGTAGGGAACAATGTTAATCATCGTTTTAGTGCATGAAAATATAGTTTATGCTGAAGTAACATTGTGGAATTATTTCATAGAAGACAATATATGATTAATTTTGGTAAACACACAAGGAAAAGAGTTGTTAAAATTCTATTACTTACAACCACCAGCATTAAAAGTACGCTAAAACTTAGTTCTGCTGTTGTTCTTCTTGCTCTTGTAAAAACTGATTTATGCATGTAGACCATAGCATATTTATACTTTTGCTTTGGGCCTTCAGAAGGTTGATTCGTACTGGAGACAGACTGTAACTGCACCAGATGTGTCAGTGGAAGTCGCTTCTGTAGCTCCAAACACAAGGTGACATATGTGAAGGGGAAAAAAGTTGTTGAAAGAAATCTATGTTGGAAGAAAGTGAAGATTACTTTAATGTTGAATATGAATTAATTCATGGTGGCATTGACTGCTTAGAAGTCTCACTATAGTTACAGATTGCTCCCTGAAGATGCAGTTTTTACAAAAGAAAGTTAGGGTCGTGGATGGCAACTTTGTAAATGGAAGAGCGGTGGTTTATATGTGGATGCTTACTCAGGCTACTCAGCCAGAAGAAAGCTGATAAAACCTCTAACTTGCCTCATGATTCATGTAAAAGACTCCCAGAGCAGAGTCTTTTGATGGTATTTTTCTCAAGGTGAGAAGTATATTTCTGGATTATAAACCTTGTAAAGATTGGATATCAAAAAATAGGAGATCAGCAGAGGAGAGAAGTAACTGTTGTAGGAGAAATTGACTTATATTGGAACACCTGCAAAAGAAAGGGAGAATCTTGGGAGGCAGGAAGATAGTGTTGACGTATTATTGGAGAATATCAGAGTCTTTTTTTCCTCTATAATAAAAAACCTTTTTTCAGAATCATTTTTATTTTTTGAGTGATCAGGCATAATAGTGTCCTGAGTACAGGAAGAACAGGGATGTAATATTTTTCCTTGATATTTTATTTAGAGACAGATATTTCAGATATCCAGTAGGCAGCTGAAGTCTATATGTCTTGTGCTATTGCTGAGAAAACTGTTGTTCTTTGTATCATTTCAAGTTTCCCACTGTTCTCAGGCACCTGCAGATTGGTTACTATCTGTCATGGTGCAGATACAAAAAGTGGCAAAACCCTGACTGAAATCAAGGGACTCCAGATTTTGCCCAAGAGATAGTGACATGTAACTTACGATTTTCAAACAAACTGAAGTGTCTTCTGTTAACTTTCAAGGATTTTATGCCACTGCTGTGTGGTTGAAACATTCAAGAGAAAATTGTCTTCAGTATAAATACTTTCATAAGTGTTCTGACAATATGTCATGGATAACTTTCATGTGTAGAAGTTCATTCATATCATGCCAAGTAACACTAACTTAAATAAACAGGCAATACCACTTGGACTTAAGGTAATAATAATACCTTGATGCAACATGCATTGAGTTTCTTAAAAGAAAGTTACAGCTTAGAAAAATCACAGATTATCTCTGTGCAGTGTTCTTGACAGAATTGTAATGACATTAAATGAACGCAGGTGCTTGGTGGACTTTCCTGTTCCGCTTCCTTGGACTGTTTATAAAATATCAGCCTCAAGCTGATAGAGCACACGAGAAATATTGAATTACTTGATTGACTCATTGTGTGCAGTTTCACTCACTCATTTTGCATTTATTCTGTGATGAGGGTTAGCTACAATGTCATACTTTTTTTTTTTCTTTTGGTAGATGTAATTTATATACACGGTAGTCGTTGTTTTTACAAATTTGTTGTCATGTGCTGAGGATTGTGTTTTGCCAGGAAGGACAGCATGCTGTAATTTCAAACCGATAATAAAAATAGACAGCTCTATTTTTTAATGATTTTCATCATCTAGATTTCTATGCTTTTCTTAGAGTATTTTATACAACTGTGAAATGAAACGCAAATAATTTAAGGGTGGATTATGTGCAGTTTTATGAGTTTGTGTACTTGAAGATAATAAAGTATTTTCATGTGTTGATTTTTCATCTAGAAACGCCTGAAAGCAGCTGAAGCAGAAAGTAAATTGAAACAAGTATACATCCCCACCTAGTGAGTATAGCAATAAAGTTCTTTTTTGAATTACTTATAGGTGAAAATGTAAAGTGTATCAACACACATGATATTTCCTTCATCATTGTCCTAATACTTTTAGCATGTATATGCAAGTAGTACATACACATGCAGAAGTGTAATTGGAAAATGCTCTAAATTCTTTGTCCTTATTTCAACCCATTGGCTTTGACCATCAAACTTTCTGTTCTGGAAAGGTGAGAACTTCTGCAGAAGTTGATCAAGTGCTACACAAACTGCTCACATGCAAGAAGGGTCTTGTCATTTAAAAGCAATTTTTCTGGAGTAGTTGCTTCAGTATCTCTGTAGCTCAACATTTAATATTTGTGTAAATTCAGAATTTTAAAATAGAAGCTGTTGTTAATGTAGTTGCATAAAATCAGATACTCACTTTGGTTACAGTTTTATCTTGATATCATCTGTTCTTGAGTCAGAGACAAGATGTTCTGGCTGTAAATTAAAGGTAGCACACAGCCTCAAATCCTTTGCCTTTGATCAGTTCTTGTTAATGAATTCTGTTTTCCTCTGAGAGATTTGTACTTTATTTCTTTAGATTTAAACTTGATTCTAGATTTGCTTTTGTTAATGTGTGGATTATAGACCAAGATATAATCTCGATTTCATATTTATAATTTCCTTAAGATTATGATAAGAGAGGGGGTTATAGATGACAATCTTTAAAGGTTTTTGTGGATATATTGACTCTCTGTGTGAATTTACCCATTAATACCAACGTTAATATAACAGAAGACTAGAATACCAGATGAAATACTTTGAAAATCCATTGTTGCCTTTCTGATTACATGTATAAATTGGATACAATAGATCTTAATTTGCATATTTCATACAGACTTTTTTTTCTCTTAAGTGGATTTAATACAAACAGCAAAACTGTGAATTTCAGTCTTTTAATTTCATTTGTGCAAAAAGCATCGTGAGTTTTACATTCAAGTCATATTTGCAACATGGATATTTCTTGACATTGTAGGCTAGAGGAAAAGTCTCATATGAGCGTTACATAACTCAGGGAAGTTGTTGATTTAGGAAAATTGTTAAGGACTATTTTGTGTTGTTTGACATAACCTATTGTTGAAATACAGATACTTGCTTTCATTTTGTTTTATTACCATCTCTTGTCTTACCGTCAAGACAAAATCCATATTCAATTGTTAGAACAGGAATTCTTGAGACATTGATAGCTGTAATCTGAGGCACATGTAGGTAAACATAGTTCTAACGCTCTATTTCAAGACAAATTTATTGTATTTGAAATCTGAGTGGCATTGATTCTTAAACTGAATACTTTTTTGATCTTGTCAGAAGGTACTTGCTGTAAAAGCAAGAGTCTGTCCTCAATAATCAAAGAGTCCCTTTCAATTTCTGGTTGCTCTGGAAGGTAACTAAGCAAGAGATAGTCAGGTAAAAATAGACTTAACTACCTCTTGATCTTCCTTATATCTTTATCTCAGTATACTTCTTGGAAGTATCTTGGGAAGATTCTTGATGAAGAGTATTTAGAAATTGGAAAGAGTCTCTCACTGGATATAATGAACAAAGGAGAAGGGGGAGTACACAATAGATGAGTGGTGAAGAATAAGTTCTTCAGTCCTCTTAGAATGAGTGGTTTAGGACAGAATCCAGGCAGAACAACCTGATACACGGGTGACCTGTGCCAGAGTTATAGGACTGCAGCATATTGCGTTTAGTGGAAACTTACATGCCTCTCATTTAGATACACAGCTGCAAGCTGTCCTCTATTCTAGACAGCCTTGTTGTATTACAGGCATTGTTACTACTTTCATGTATTATGTATTTCACAGAAAGACCAGCCTCAACTTGTAAAGCCTTGCAAAGGGGGACTATGCTGTGCCAGACTTGTTTCAGTGTTTGACAGTGGGGCTTGCTTTGTCTTTAGCTTGCTAAGCAAGTTTGACCATTTTACAAAGATCTGCAAATTTGAGTACTGTAGCAGCTCTTTATGCATGATTCTGTGTTGAGAATACCAGAAGAACGTAAAAATTAGTCTTTTGTTAATTTTTACAGATGCTGTCACCAGACGGAATTCCAGAATTAAGTTGTTTTCATTTTTATTAACAGGTTAGAAAATAATTTCTGAAAAATGATTTTTTTTTTTTTTTTTTTTTTTTTTTTTAGCAATAAACCAAATCCCAATCAAATATCCAGCAACAATGGGAAACCTGCTACGGTCAATGGAGCAATGGGAGCCTCTTACCAGGCACAGGCCTCACTAATAGGGAGGGCTTGTGAAAGCTGCTATAGTAAGTCAAATTTTCATAAATATTTGAATAATTGAGGAGTTTTGGCTAATCTTAATACACTTTAAACAAAATCTATATACTTTTACAAGTAAGAGATAATTTTTGATCAATTATGCAGCAGAAATAACTTCAGATTAGAACTGCCTTCAATAAATTGATGTAATGTTAATACTCAAATCCAAGTCATTAATTTTTTTCTTCAGCAATTTAGTAAGTATGGAACAATCAAGTATTGAATGATGTAATGGATGTGATGTTATTCCTTTACCTTCAGGCTTCTAAATTTGTATTTACTTTTGCTTGTGCTTTAAATTTGTTTTCAAGGTTTTTTGTTGCAGATTTTTGTTTTGTTTTTGCTTTTAATTTGCTGTTGTTGCTGTGGCAAGATTGGGTAGTGTTGCAGTTTGGGGTTTTTTTAAATTCTCTAGTATTTTGTGCATTTGTGATTGTCCTTTCTTGAAATAGCAGCTTCTGATATAGATCGTATAAGAGAAGATATAATAAAATTCTGAACTGGAAAAGACTCAAAAAGCCTGGCATATGGAAGTTCCTTACTTATTGTGATGGCTCTCTGTGTCTTGAGCAGCAATTACATAAAAAATATTATTTTAGTTTAAAAAGTCCCAGTTACATACATTTGTTGTTTTCCAAGTTATATTTTTAAAGAGTAGTTTTCTGGTGAAAGTTTGATTACAAAAAATAAAAGACTAAATTAATGTTTCCAAATAAGACTGAACATGCACGAGATAAAGATAGGCACGCATCTTAAAAACTAGTTGATGTGCTTACCCTTTTCTTAAGAGGACCTTGACTTATAAGTACTGGCTTCATGTAACTTGGAGGTCACAGAGTAGAAACAGGGATCTTAAACAATTTCTGTAGGTAGCAAGCATCCTAGTTAGTCAGTTTTCCACATTAAGTTGAGAAATCATGAAGAGTGAGAGCAGAGGGGTTTTTTTGTTTGGGATTGTTTTAGTTGATTGGCTTTCTTTTTTGTTTGAAGACCCCCTGGAAGAAAATCTCTTTTTGCTGATAGAGAATCCTGAGTTTGAAAATAAATGCAGAAATACTTTTTCTCCATATCAAATGGATTAAACATTTTTCTTGGTAGTGCTTTTGGGAAATGCCATGCATTACAGCGTTTGGATATACTGTTCTGAATGTAGCATACAATTTAGTTGTGGTGTTCTCTCATCCTTAGCTTCACAGTCTCACCAGTGGTACTCTTGGGGTCCTCCTAATATGCAATGTAGATTGTGTGCATCTTGTTGGATTTATTGGAAGAAATATGGTGGCCTGAAAATGCCCACACAGACAGATGAAGATAAACTCTCTTCCAGCCAACCTGCAGAGGTAGGATTGTGTAGATAAGACTTCCTGAGGTGAAGTGTGATGCCTTCACAGCACTATTGTGCTTTGAATGATTAATGGCATGCATTTTATATGTGTGTTCAACCATGATGTTACAAAACTTCTCTTACTCTTATTAATCCTTTTCCTGTCTTTCGTATAGCTAAACATTGTGCTAGTCCAGACTTGACCTTATTTGACCAAGTCTTGGAAAGGTGGACTAATGTCCACATCATGCACTTCTGTTGGAGAAATGTCATCTTGTCAAGCAATTTGTATATTAACTATAAAACATTTATTTCATCTAGAATGGTATAATGTATGTCAATTCACAGCAGAGCTTTCCAGTGTGTTGCATAGCTTCATATATATAGCCCCAGTTTTTTCAATAGCACTTACACATTAGTTTATTAGCCTTGTGAATTTATTCAGCTTTTGGATTACTATTATTATTTTTTAATTAATTATGAGGAAAATATCTTTTGTTCATTTTCTTCATTGTTTGGTGGAAGAAGGCTGCTCATTCTTTCAACTTGACATGACAGGATCTAATAACACTAGATAATTCTTTTGTTAAACATAATTATTTTTGGTACCACCTGTCACTAGTAGGGAACATTCAGATTGTGCAATTCAAGTTTGTGTTGTTATTTTTTGTTTTATTTCTGTAGGAATCCCATGTTAGAACCCATATGTCCCGGCAGGCCACACAAGGAACTCCAGTTCGTAACACTGGAAGTCCAAAGTCAGCTGTGAAAACACGCCAAGCTTTCTTTCTTCACACAACGTGCTGGACAAAACTTGCCCGTCAGGTCTGCAAAAATACCCTTCGGCTGCGGCAGGCAGCAAGACGTCCCTTTGTTCCTATTAACTGTGCTGCCATTAAGGCAGAATGTAAGATGTTTTTTTAATTCTTAGTTCTGTGTGCTGTGCTTCCCACCCATTTTTGTCTTTTAATTTTATTTTCTTTTTCAATAAACATCTCTTGTCTATATGCTTTTGCTTTTCATTTTTTCATTTGTCTAGCACATCACCAACACATTCCTAAAGTCTGGCTGCCTTGAACGGTTTTCAGACTATTTCAAAAATAGAATGTTTTGGAAGGTGCTGGAAGGATTGGGGATGAGGTGGGGGCTGGGAAGGAGGCGGGGGGCATTTCAAGTGAATTAACAGGGACATAGCCATTGCCTAATTTGCTTACAGAAAATGTCATTTAAAAAAAATCTTGTGGAGGATCCATGCTGTGACAGAAGTCATGCTTCCAACTAGATAATGTGAAAGAAGTTTGCATTTATATTGTTGTTTATTCTTTTACTAAGTAGAAAGTATAGAACTGTACTTTATTTAGTTTTTCTCAGTGGAATTGGCCAAGGAATAAGTAGTATTGCTGTGGATGTATAAGAATTTAGATGTGGTGTGTAATGCAACAATTCATCATGTGATCAAGTGGGTAATGATAGCCAAGTTTATCATTTCACAATAGTTGCATTTTTTTTTGTCCATTTTGTTTCAAAATTTAGTTTTAAATAAAATACAGTGTGATGCCTTTTGTTTTTGTAGTCAAAACAAAGAAATGGTTGAGTAATAGTATAACAAATGGTTTTGGGTTGCTGTTGATAGCATCAGGAAGTCACTCTATGTTCATGTGTTTTGATTCTGTTCCACAGTCCTATGAAGTCACTCACTTTCAGCAGGTTTTGTGTCTGTACGAAGAGCATAGTTTTACTGCTTACACTGCCTGGTTCTATTTTGGTCTTCATCAGTACAGTTCTCCAATGAGGCACTTGATATTCCAAAACAAGCTGTGCTGGCATGCTACCAAATGTAGCACAATTGAAGAGACCTATTTAGAATATAAGACATTGGTTTTAAAACCATGTTCACTAGATTAGTGCTAAGTGTTTTCCCAGGATGCCAATGATATCAGTGTTAATTATAAGAAATAATAAGAGGCTTAAAATCTGGTTTTGAGTATTTTTCCCTAATGTACTTTAACACCAACTGTTTCTCACATGCAAACTCTTCACCTGCTTCTGCCGACTTCCAGAACTTGTTGAATATTTCTGCTTATTGTCCTCATTTATTTACTTGTCCTATTGTACAGCTTTGAAAGAAGAAAGAAAACAGCCAAGTCAAGAACAACTTTCATAGTTAAGGAAACTGTATGCCCATTGTGTCAATAAAACAGGCTGTACTTTCATGGGACAATTATTTCCAAGGCTGGACTGTGCTTATATTTTTAATCCTTAATACAAAGTAACCATTATTTTCTGAGAGGAAACGATTGTACCTTTTAACTTACCTTTTAACTTAATTGGCACTGATTTTTACTAAATCATAAAGGAAAATTATTTTTAGAATTAGATTCATAGAATAGAATCATAGAATTGCTCGGGTTGGAAAAGACCTTAAAGATCATCAAGTCCAACCACGACCTAACCATACTACCCCAACTAACAACCCTCTGCTAAATCATGTCCCTGAGCACCACATCTATTTTAAACACATCCAGGGATGGTGACTCAACCACCTCTATGGGGAGCCTATTCTAGTGCTTAACAATCCTTTCTGTAAAATTTTTCCTAATATCCAACCTAAACTTACCGTGGTGCAACTTGAGGCCATTTACCTTCATCCTGTCACCAGTGAGAAGAGAACAACCCTGCTCTTGCTGTAAACACCTTTCAGATGTTGGAAGAGAGCAATAAGGTCTCCCTTCAGCCTCCTTTTCCCCATGCTGAACATCCCCAATTCCTTCAGTCTCTCCTCATAGATCATATTCTCCAAGCCCTTCACAAGCCTTGTTGCCTTTCTTTGGACCTGCTGCAGCACCTCAATGTTCTTTCTGTACTGAGGTGCCCAAAACTGAATACAGTACTTGAGGTGAGGCCTCACCAGTACTGAGTACAGGGGCAAACTTGTTCACTTGAACTTGAATCTTTTATCTATTTCTTCTTATTGCAGATGAGCTTTTTGTTCAAAAAGTTGGAGGGAGGAGGTTTCATCCAAGCATTAATCATCATAGTAGAACAAATGTTATAGTCACTTCTCAGCTTTTAAAACAAAGGAGGTAAAAAGCTGAGCTTTTCAGCATGGAAGAGTCATTCTTGTATCAGACTAACAATGTCGTGACTGCTTCATCTTTGTTCCTTTAAGTGAACACGTGCCACATCAGATTAACATCAGGAACAATTTTGTTTGTTCCTGTAGCTTCTATCTTTTATTATTCATTTTACATAAAGTAATTGGACCTTGCTATTTCATCTTTATGAATGCTGCTGCTTCCGGTTTAGATCTGACATAGATTGGAAGGAAAAAAAATAAATCAGTTGTTTATGTTTTTTAAGTACAGCATTCAAATTAGCTTATAGTACTGCTAACCAAATTATGTCTCATGAAATGTATTTAATGTTTGTGTGTAAATGCACATATATACAGATTTTCTGTTATTTGCCATCTTTCTATAGAATTTTACAGTGTTCTTACCTGCTTATGATTTTTGTCATATTGTTACTCCAGTAAAGCCTCTGAAGGAAACTGTTAAATAACTGACTCTTCTAGTTTCGTTCATGTACTTACACTGATGACCTGTGTTCAGTGCACTATGTGGATTTTAATGTTATTTCTAAATAGACTTTTTTTTTCCCTGAATGCCTTGAATCTTTAAATGATAGCTTGATATTAATCATCTTAAATGAGGTACTTAATTAGCAGTAATTATTTCATATGTTGAAGACCACTGAGCAGTTACAATATTGAATGGTTGTGTTGTTGCAATACTTATAGTCATGCTTAGAAGATAACCAAGCCAAAATAGGTTACAGTATAGCATGAGATGGTTAGAATTTGTTTTCCATGCTGGTACGCTGGAACTTGAGTCTAATTTTTTTTTTTTAAGACTCTTTAAGAATTACATAATTCTGTGTGTGTAGAACAAGTGCTGGGAGCTATAACTGCATTTCACAGCTATATTGTAGTAGGCACTATGCCAACATTATTACTCTCTCAGAAATCTTAAAATTGAAATAAAGGAGAAAGGCAGGGCACTCTAACCCCAGCAGCCTATCAAGTTTTAGGCCTTCTTAGTCTTAGGCAAATTGTTCAAGTGCTGGGTTGTTGATAAAATTAATTACCTGTTATGAGAAAGGAAGTCTGAACAAGCTAGTCATAAAGTGGATTTCTAGCTTTAATTTTCTAGCTTTTACTAGATTTCTCATAAAGTAAATTGTTTTTCGCATTCTGCTTGAATTTATCTGCTGACACTGCTTTTGTCTTGGAGGAGCATGGAAGCTTTTATAGTGCAAAAACAAACAAACAAATGAAAACCCCACAGATTTCAGAGCATTTATTTAATTCCTGTAATCATCTCCCTCAGCCTGTTACATCTGCTAGCAGAGAACAAGGTCCTATTCTGTGTTCTTCATTCCTTTGGTTAGATTAAAGAATTAGATTTTCCTCATTAGTGAACCATGTAGCATGACCCGAGATCTGATGCCAGCAGGAGGTAATGGAGAAGATACATTCACATCTCAGTTTAATCTACGGATGGTCACCAGAAGGTTGAGCGAGCATGGCGTCTCTTGCTAGGAGTTCAATCCATCATGGAAATTGCAAACTTTGTTCTGCCTAGAGATAATAGACTATAAGCTTGTCTGGTGGATTTTTAGGAATAATTAGAATTGGTGAACTGTTTCAGTAAGGAAACTTTCATACTCTGAATCAGGCAAAATATTCAACCTTTTTGTTAGTTTACAAATTTTTAGAAAGTTGAGCAAAATAATTCTGTCAATTGATTTTATTAAAGGAAACTGTAGTAGGTTTTCTTCTCCGCAGTCAGAGATCAGCTGGAGATGGATCCAATCCTACAAGTTGTTGATGCCTGGCAGTGAACCGTGTATGTGTGAACTTCACTGCCTCAATGTAAATTTTAATTTCATTGGTTGTTTTTTGTTTGCTTGTTTATTCCTCCTCACGTACAGTTTTATTGATACAATTATCTATAATAATCACAGTAATTTATATTTGGATAGTTATGCTGTCTATAGAGGTGACAAAATGTTATCAGTGAACAGTCTATGACCAAAATATACACCTTTAAGTCTGCAGATTTAATAACAGACATTTGGTACGTGATGCTATATTTTACAATACTGTTTGTTAAAGACAAGTGAAAATTAAGTAGTGTATGCAAAGATCTTGCTACTGATTTGTTTTTCTAAGCATACAGTCTGTGTACTGGCAAAACACTACCCAATCTTCTTAAGTGAATAACATTTACCAACATTTACCAGTCAGAAATCATTTCTTTACCTTCTTGATTTTTATAGCCGCAGAAGATCTTTGGCTGTACATAAGATGAAAACATTTGCTCTACTGTAATCTTTGAGTTTTTAGCCAGCAAAATAATCAAAAGAATGTGAGACTTTTTTCCAATGTTACTAAGAGGAGAGAAATTCAGAAACTATCTTCAGTAAATTTGTTGGATATTTGTTAGAGTGTTGGCAGAAATGGAATGGCAGAAATAACTCACAAGTGAGAATCTCTAAGCTTAAGAGGTCTACAAATCTAGTAAGTACAAAAAAATTTAAACCGCTTTCAAATTTAAAAGCTCCATTCTCTATCATCATCTCCTTAGAATGCCTGATTTCTTTGGTATTCACAACAGTCATCCCTTTTCAAGGCAGAGAAATTAAACTGTTTAAAACCTCATAGAGAATCCATTTCACACTGTGGTTTGTAATGTTGCTCCCTGTAGCTTTTCTAATTGTACTGTATCTTTTTAAGGGTTGCGGTGTCCCACAGTTTCCCATAATTTTAGAGAGCGTTGTATTTTTTCTGTTTTTCTCACTATTTTGCTCCTGGTTTCAACTGGGACAGAGCTGATTTTTCCCTTCATAATGTCTGGTGTGATGTTATGTTTTGGTTTTAGAAGAAAAACAATGCTGATAACACAGTGATATTTTAGTCATTGCTGAGCAGCTCTATACAGAGCCAGGGACGTTTCAGTTTCTCAGCTTCTTGTACTGCCTTGACAGCAAGGGGACCAGGGGGCACAAGGAGCTGGGAGGGGACAGAACCAGGACAGCTGACCTGAACTGACCAAGGAGATATTCCATACCATATAGCATCATGTGGAAAAAACTTGAGAAATGATGGGGAGTTAGCTGGGGGGCAGCTGCTGCTCAGGAACTGGCTGGGCATCAGTCAGCAGGTGGTGAGCAATTGCTTGTGCATCACTTTTTTTTTGTGCGTGTGTGTGTGTGTGTATGTATAATTACTACCATATTTTTTCCTCTTTCTGTTTTAGAAAATAGTTTTTATCTCAACCCATAAGTTCTACTTTGGTTTTTGTGTTTGTGTTGTTTTTTTGTGTGTGCCTTTCTTTCAGTTCTTTCCCCCATCCCACTGGCTGTTGAAGGAGGTGAGTGAGCAACCTGGTGGTGCTGACCTGCCTGCTTGGTTAACCCAAAACACTCACTCTTCTTCTCATAGTAATTTCTAATTATGTAATAATTTCACCATCATTTCACCAAGCAACCACTTTCAAATATTGCCCAGCTATTTATAGAAAGCGTTTGCACTGACACTGAGAATTCTATTCTGCATGTTGGTCATTCAGAACCCATTGTTTTTATCTGTATATTAGTCATTCTACTCTGTAAGAATTACTTTACATTCAGTGCTTGATCTTACTGATATCCTTAGCAATCAGTTTTAGTTTTGATTATGCTCAGTCATTTATTTTTAGTTTACTTGAACTCCATAATCACATTTTTTCCTACCAATTCTACCAATTTAAATGTTGAACAGTACGCATCTTTTTGGAATTGCATAGACAATTACTTTTAATCAGGCTCTAATCCCTGACAGAACTTTTTCTTTTACATCATAGCCACTGAAAAGTAACAGTCTTTTGTGACACATTTTGTCAAAAGCTGTTTGAAATTCCAAGTTGGATGAAGTATCAGATGTGTGCGAGTGTATCAAGATCCTTCAGAGGATCCTGGCAGACCCCTGACACTTGCAGTTGCTGTTTTACAGAATGTGTGTAGGAAGGGGCCTATGAATGTCTGATCCAACCACCTGCATAAATCTCAGAACCTTTTGTCAATCTTTGAGGATGGAGACACTACAGCCTCTCTGGGATAGTTGTGGGTGGTAATCAAGTCTTCCCTTGGCCTTCCTATCTAAAGGCTGGCCGGACCCAGTTCCCTGAGCCTCTCTTTACGTCTTATACTGGTGGCCCATCAGCCTGTTGACTTTCCAGTAGCTGGATCTGCTCCAGTATATCCATCTCTCTATTGCAGTAGTGATTCCAGAACTCAACAGTGGTTTCACAACAGCCAAGAAGAGGGGAGGGGTTAGCTCCCTTTCCCTGCTGGCTGCACCCATGCTAGTAAGGTCCAGCATGCAGTTGTCCTTGTTGCAAGGGCGTGCTGCTGAATAATGTGAACACAACAAAAGTGTTTTCCATTTTCAGGGTCATTGTTGGCTCTTGGTGTTTGATCTGTATGCCTCTATTAATAGCTCAGTCCTTTTTTTCCAGTCTACAAAACTACTTACTAAAGAATGTTATCACATTCGCCATGTTTTTATTCTCTTGAATTGAGAGAAGTTTAATAACTGAACACCAATACTGTATGTGCTCAGCAGTTTCTGGCTGAATGAATCTCACCTGGTTCCGGAAACTTGTTTCTATTCATTAATTTGTTTTGAAATATTTTCCGTGGACACTTTTATGTGAAATAGTTGTCATACTTTTTTCATAAAAGTGTTTTCTCTTAAGTTTCTCAGCAGTGAACACCAATTCAAAGAATTAGGTTTTTTTTTTTTTTTCTGACAAGTCTTTAACTGCCTTGTGTATTTGCATCACGCTTGATCATGTCATATTAATACAAGTACTAGAGCACTTCTTGTTTTTGATATGTCTGAAAAATACACATCATCAGATACAATACTCCTTTTTAAAGAATTGTTCTTTTTTTTTTTTTTTTTGCAATGCCTTTTTTTATTTCTCAATGCTTCCATTCCATCTGGTGTCTACATGGATAGTCATGTTTGATGTTAGGACTTTGTTGTTGTTTTTCATAAGTAGTACATAAAGATCATGAACTCTATTATCTTTATCATGAAAGTACCATACTGTGGGTTGAAGTCTGCCATCATTAAACATGTTTCATTGACAGCAGTGTTTTGGAATATCCACCAGGCACCTTTGGTGAAAATGTTTTGCCTGAAGCGTGGAATTTGGGCTCTTTCTGCAGTCTGTATTCTCAGCATATTAGCATCTCACTATGATTCAATGTCTGTTTTTTTTTTTTTTTTTACAGTGAAAACATGTAGGTGGAAAAACTTCTTGCTAATTTCTTCATAGTCAATGCTCTACTATTCCCAAACTATAAAATATTCACTGCATAGCCTGTGCTTATTTTACTAAGAGAGTCAGTGGAGATGCTTCTTTCTACTGTCAGTTAAAATAGTTCAAGTGTTATGGAATGTTAAAAATATTCCAGGCACTAGCTCCAGTGCGTTTTCTTCACTGAGCACAGCATATGTTGTTACTTACATTAAGGAAAAATAACATTAAAACAAGCTGAGCATTGTCTACTAGGTTTAAAACACCTGTGAACAGACTCTTGTACTTTTGACAGTCATTGCTGTGGTTACATCACCTGCACATTTTTTCACAGATTTGGATAGAGTATATATAAAGGGTAAATGTTATGTTTTTCCTCAAAGATAAATTGTTCTGTATAGTGTTTTACCCTTTTCGTGTAGGTGTAATCACTGTATGTAATGTACTCAGTCTCCTGTGCGGGATTGACACACACAGGAATATTTTAGTAACATGCACTGTGGATGCAAAGTACAATTATAATTACTATAATCTATTTTTAATATCTAGTTCTTGTAAAGCTTGTTAGAAAATGCAGATTTGTGTGCACGTGATACGCATACAAAAAAACGTGTACATGGGTGTGTATATATGCAAGAAGAAATTCTATGTGAGACAATTCTAGATCTACAGTATCAAATTGTGAATGTGGTTTTGTATGAAATCTGTGTTCTGGATGTACTCTCTGGGGGGATTATTTATATGATCTTGTAAAACAGATGACCCATTCTTTCCAAAGAGTTTAAAAGGAAAGCTTATTCCAGTAATCCTGAAACTGACTAATGAAACTTGGTGTCCTGTGGATTTTTGCCTTGGGTTGATAGGGTCTAATTCCTAAGTCTGAACCTCTTCTTTATAGCGCTTCTGTGTTTGGGGCATGTAGAAGGCATGTTTGGGTATTCTCAGTGCCTTTAAAAATGTGAGATTGTAGTCATAGGATCAAATTTAGGTAGTTACTGAACTGCTTATTTTCATTTCATTTTCAGGAATTTATGGTCTTTGAGACTTTGAGACCTTTGAGCACTGGCATGCATACTTGGTTACAAATTGGCCAGTTTGCTTAGATGTTATAGTAAAGTTTTTTTTCTGTTTGTGTCTTCTTTGTTTGTTTGTTTAAAATTCATCTCTCCATGATAGTGACAGTGGGATTATGTGAATCACCATACCAAGGGAGTAAGACGTGACAGAATTCAGACTTCAGAATTAAAGGCGTCAAAGTTCTGTAATACCCCAATTAGAGCCAGACAAGATTGTGGAAATCAATAAAGTGAAGAAGTCAATGTAAATTCTTGCTAATAGCCGGAGCTGCCTTTATTTTAGCGTTTTTTCATTTGTGTTTCATTTGCATAATTTACTGTATCCAAAATGACTTTGTAGACAAAATGGAATTTCTGCTAGATCTTGTATTAACATTCAAATAATTTAAAAATCACTTACATAAGTGAAGACATAGCCTACCTTTAGATATCTATCATTGTTAATGTTGATGGGAGAAAAAAAAAGGAAAGAAAATCAAACAAAAATTTGTAGCAAAAGTCTAAGTCAAAAACTGGCTGGTGTGTCCTAATTATATTTGTAATGGTAAAACATTTAAACTGAGTTTTATTCTTTAAAATTCTCAGATGCAGATCGGCATTATGAAATTGCTGGAAATCCTCTGAAGATCAAAAGCACCAGAAAACCACTGTCATGTATCATTGGGTATTTAGGTGGGTATCTTCCTCCAGTGTAAAATAAATCAAATGACTATTTGGTATTTACTGATACTTAGAAATTCTATGTGCATAAACTGAGAGATTTTTGCTTTTAGTAAAAAGAAAACTATAAAATGAATAAATTAACAAATATTCTGGTCTGCTACTGTATTCAGCTGGAAAATTGTATGATTGATCATGGAAAATGTAGGCAAAAGGCCTTCTGATACTGGTTTAAAATGGCAGAGTGAAACCCGATGAAATTTACAATGGGAAAAAGCAGTCTGGTAGTTTGAAAACATTAGCACTTAGCGGGGAGATGTTTGGTATTCTGCGTGCTGTTCTGTGCTTCTTGAATCGATGTTCAAAATTCCCGTTCTCTGATAGAGCAGACTTCAGCCAACCTAAAACACTAACCTTCTCTTAATTTGATGACGCAAATTGTACTGATACTATAGCCAAGAGGATGTGATGCTCACATAAGATAGTGAGGTGGAATTCCAGTCATTGTAATTGTTATTTAAAAAAAAAAAAAAAGGAAATAGTCCTCTTTTTAAGGAACTGACAATTAAATATTTACATTATCATCTAAGAGATGAAATACCAGAGAGGCTTTTAATTTATCCTGAAATAAATACCAAAATCAATCAATTGATCAGAAGCAGGGAGAGATTCTGCAGTGTCATCACTGTTCTACAGAAGTACAACTCATTTTAGATATCTCTGCTCAATATTCAAACCAACAGGAGGCTGTTTGTTGTGCAACAAAGTAAACAATAATGGTCTTGCGACTTACTGAAACAGAAATCAGGTATAAATGTGGTTATGACTGTTCTTTCAGAACACCAACTTTAACAAAATTCAAACTTCAAAAAACAGGAGAGTGAAAAATTAATATCCACCGTCACAGAGTTTTGATTTTTCCTCCTTTGGAATGTAAGGAAAATGACAGTGCTAACTTCCTACATGCATCCCTGCCATGCGTTCTTTGTTACTTACGTACAGAAGGGAGGAGAGAAGGGCTGTTTCCACTTACTGGGAAGAGCTGTGGTTGAGGGAGGGGATGGCTCATCTGGTTGGGCCCATTTGTGCAGCCAGAAGAAGAAAGGACAGCATTTTAGGAAATGTTGTATGTTCTTAATGTCGTTTTATCTAGGCTGAAAGGGATCATTTTAGCAACTCTGGGAGCACAGGTTTATAGATTTAATTGGAGTAAATGGATGGATGATGTTAGATAGCATTATGTGCACTTAGGTGAGGGTTTTGTGAAGATGATTAACAATGCTAAAATATACAAGGTATCTGCAGAATCCACTTAGCTTCTGAGTGGATGAGAAGTGAAATATCTCAATACAATAGAAGGCAAACAATGCATGTTATAGGGATACAGAGTATACCCAACATAGTTCTGGGCATACATCTAAGCTAGTTGTGTAAGGATGGCTTGATAATGGCATTTTTTGTGTGGGGAGGGAAAACTGGAAATTAATAGTATGTTCCAGTGAATAAGTAGTGCTTTCATTATTTATTTTAAAATTTAGTGTTAAATGTCATGTGATAACTTACACAGGAGGTAGTTGTTTTCCTTTTAAAATCCCTTCCAGGCCATACGCACAAGCGTTTATTGAAATGCTGTTAACTATTAACTCTTTTGAGCCCTACTGATGAGGCAGAAGGAGGATATCTCTGCTTTGTGCATTCTAGGTCACTGTCTTCCTTTGTCTCTTCTGCTTCAGGGCCACCAGCTCCCCAGGTGGAATAGGTTAAGTATTAAAACTAAGCCCTGTCCTCTAGGGAGCTGGGGTTAATCCCCTGTAATCTCTACAGTCTTCACTGTACTTACAAAACAAACCCTTCTAAAGTGAGTCCCTAGATAATTAAATGCCCTATATTTCCTCTTAGTTATGAGGAAACCAGTCTAGAGTTTCCAGCAGTGATGCATGCTGAGAAGAGATGAGAGAGATCCAACTTCTTAAACACCTATGGAATTCAGGCTGCTTAGTTAGTTAAGTGGCTCAGCAGGAGACTTCAAATTTTCTTAGCTTGCTTTGTATATGTATTGAGTATCTCAGTGACATTAGTGGAAATGGGAGCTTTTAGAGTTTTTATTGCTATTACTTGGGGCTGGAAGCCAGTCGTATAACAAAGGTTCCTAACATGTAATTGAAGTATTGTTTCTCATTTCATTTTTATTTTAATTTCAGAAGTGATCATAGAATCTGAATTTGGCCAGTTGGTTATTTGTTCCATAGCTATTGGGATAATTTGGATTATTTGCATGTTACATTTAGTTCTGTAAGTTAGCAGAAGCTGCAAGTGGATAGGATATTTTCAGTGAAGAAAAGTACTAGGCAGTAGAATAAGGGTAATAGTGGGAATAAAAAGATCCTTAAAAGTGCAAGTATTTGAAGCAAGTCTATAGGTAGAGGATGAGAGTAGATGGTGTAAGGACTCAAACTATTGAGAAATGGTCTGACTGATTAATAAAGTTTTTTTGGTTCTGCTACTTTACTCATCTGCAGAAAGAGAAAAGACTGTTTAAATGGCAAACTGAAGAAATCTCATAGGAAGGAAATGCATCCTTTCTCAGCTGGTAGCACTTTTTAGAAATACAGAGTTATATCTCCTTTATACTGTAGATGGAAGGAGTTTGAGTTCTAGTCTGATGATCCAGCTTTGGGGATTATTTTGTTTGCTGCTGGAGCTCTTTTGCAAATAGATAATATTTTAGTGGTATTAGCCCTGAATATTAATCATTTCCTTCTGAAAATTGAAAGAGATTGCCAAAAGAGCATTTTGGACTCAAAGCTCTTAAGTAAACAGTGAGAACATCAGAGATATTGAACTAGCCTTTACATGTGCAGCCTTACAGGACTGTCTTGCAGTTACCAGAACCCTGGTTTTAATGTCATTCTAACAACTAAAAATGTTATTCTGCTTCACTCTTTTTAATCTGAATCTCTTGAAACATCTTGGATAAGAGTGTTCTTTTTTATCTGAATCTCTTGAAACATCTTGGATAAGAGTGTTCATACTTTTAAGAGTAAGATTACGTGCTGTGACCAAAACATTGGACAGTTAACCATAGTCTTCCAGTGCAAAGTTTGTTGGTCCTTTCTCACTATGCAGCCTGCCTGACTCCCTCTGGCCATCATACTCCTTTCTATAGATAAGGCTGTTTGGCTCTCCCACCTCCCTATTTCTGCTTATTAAAGATTACTGCGGCTGCCTCAGACCTTTTGCAGAGCTCCCTGACTCCTGGTGTGGGTAGGTGTGAAGGTTTGCAATGAGAATGGCATGTGGTGCACTCTGATATTGGGCTATAGTACTTGTGGAAGAAAAAAATGTGCTATCAGAGTGGACTTTGACTCCTGTACAACAGTTTCTCCTGCATAATTGCTATGAATAGCAGAGGCGAAGGCCCTCTTCTTTGGACATCATTCCTCCTTTTAGATGTTATGTATTCCCAGCTCGTGTGCTTTATTTTATAAACAAACAAACAAAAAAAAAGCAGAAAGGATCACTTTTCAGGTGCAAACCTGGGCTACTGAAGTACTTCATTTTTATTTTTTCCTTCTTTTCTTCCTCTCTGCAGATAGCTGGCTCCTGTTTCGCTGGCCAGCCACCCCTGCCCTGTCAGAGGGCATCTCTGACTGGCGGTGGACTCAGGTGGCAGGTCTCAGCTGGGCCACACGCCTCGGGCAGCCTGTGTGGCATTCGTTGCTGCTGCCCAGTGCCTTTGCCAGCTTCATCTGGCAGGTTACTGTGAAATTTCCATACAACTGCACCAGCTTTTGGCAAACTAAGCAGCTACCTGCTCTGAATCCCACTGGGCAGATGAGTTTCACTGCCTTTTATATGCTTTTCTTCTTCCATCCCTGAAGTAATCCTCCTGTGTGAATTCTTTCAGGTGCTCTCGAATATTTGAATCCATAATAACGGTTCTGTATTGAAGTCTGGTAGTGCCTGGGTAATGATGTTGCAGTTTTGGGGTAGTGCTGTAGCTCTCTCCCTGATCCTTGCACTTAGCAACCTGTATTTCAGACGATCCCTTAAAGCTTGCTCTTTTGACAGAAATTTTTGAATAATGTAAGACACTGAGGTGGCTTCGCTGTTGTAAAATGCTTTTGTTTCCTTGATTAACAATTTGTAGGTTTGTAGTTCCAATACAAAACCCAAAAGAGGAGGGAAATGAAAACACAGAGCTGTCTCAGTTTGATCTCTATTATCTCTTCACTTGTGAATACCTTACACCATTGCAGTGAACTCAGGCAATGTAAAATTAAATTGATTCTTCCTTATTTGGAAGAATAATAGGCATGAAGGTGTGTTCAAATTGTTATTCAAGATCCTATAAACACATTCATGCTGAAGAAAACCACTTCTGTTCTACTAGAAATTAAAGTGCAAATTTAGTAAACCAAGTAGACTAAAAGCTTTATAAATCAAGTCGGTCTTTCTCTCTCTCTCTCCCTTTTGTCTTAAACAGAGATTCACCCTGCAGCGAAACCCAATGTAATCAGATCAACTCCGAGCCTTCAAAGTCCAAGTACAAAACGACTGCTTGCACCCCCCAATCACTCTTCACTAAGTATTTTGGGAAAAAGGAACTACAGCCATCATAATGGTCTTGATGGTAAGTGAAAGAGTATAAAAGAAACATTCTATTAAATTTCTGAATTGCACAATGTTCTGTGGACCTGAAACAGCAAAGTTTTATGACTTTTCTGTAGGGTGTATGTTTTTAAAAAATGATGTTAAATAAGAAGGCACAGTCATAGAAATTTAAGGTGTAGACAGCATATTTTCAGCACTCGTAATGCAATTAATGGTGATGCATACTCACTGAGCGTGAGCATTCATTAATGCCATTAATGCCATGTCTTACAAAACCTATTTGTACCATTTTTCTTACTAATCTTTCACCTTTACTTAAAAGCATAAGAAAGGAATAAAGCAAATTTAGTGAAAAGAGAAAGATGCTGTAAATGCTTCACTTTGCTTTATTGTGTTTTTATTTGAAAAAATATTTTGCAGAGATATGCATTGCATTTCTTGAATTCTTCTTGTGAGATATAACTTCTGTAAGCAATTAGATTATTTGCTGTGTGGTGTTGCAAGTAGAAAATCTGAAAGAAGTTAGGCTCTGAAAATAGGCTGTCGAGACATGATTAGCACGAAAGAAGTGCCTTTCTGTTTTCATGTTTCACGGGTCAAGGTAGAAATGAGAGAGATTCTTTTTAGACAAGATAATAGAAATACTATTCCAAATACAGGAGTGAAAGCTCAATCCATTATTTTACCAGAACAATCATGCTTTTCTGTCATTGCCAATGTCATTTGTATCTTGCAGTGAAAATACCTATTGTACGTTTAACAATACCTAGAAATCACTAAATTTTTTTACAAAAAGTGGTTATTTACTATATATGTATGACAGGATCACTTGGACATTTCCTCATTGTGCAAACAACAATCACATGGTAGGCAAATAACATGCATGGCAATGCAAGCTATTCAATGGACTAAGATGACAACTGTGTGATAAAACAATGATACCATTAATAGGCATAGCTAAAAATGCTGTACGTTTCACACAGCAGAATTTTCACTGTGGACATTCATTGTGAAGTACTGTAGTGCTGATCTCGTAGTTTCTGCATGTGATTGTGAACAAAAGCTGCTTTTTCTCCTCTCTAATGCTGGCCATTAGACTGGACTGTCTTTGTAATCTTTGAGCGAAGAATGAATTTCACCTGGAAATAAAGATTTTGCTACATTTCCACAGCAAAGAAAACTATAGCAATAAGTTCAAGGTAAACATTATTGTGATGATATCCCTTTAAAGAGATGAGCTTCATAACATTTCTTCTATTTATTTTGAATGTTCTCTTCAACATGAAGTATTTATAGAACTTGTTATTAGCCACATTGATTAGTTTGTATCAAATACATAACTGTGTTAAGACAATTTGACATAAGAGCAATTTAAATTTAATCTAAATCTAATTTGAAAAATTACTATTGAGAACTGTAAATTGTTGCTTTAGGTGATAATTATTTCTACTTATCTATTTTCTATTAAATCATAAAGAAAGCATATATCCAAGGTAATAGAAATCTGGGAAGTGTATTTTGTTCATATAAAAATGAGTATTTTGGTTCTTGTCCTAGTTTTCCCTTTAGTTAAAAGCTTGCAAAGTGTAGTCAGTGCAAACTGCAAAATAATTTCTGACACACTGGCTGTGATACAACAGTGATCATGGAAATATAATTTGCATTAGACTACTTTGTTCTACCAAATCAAACAGAAGTTTAATAAACACTAAACTTAGTTAATGGCCAAAACTTATCTTTTGTTGACGATCCTTAACAGTCTTAACAATTTTTTCAGCATAAAATCAGTTGCATTATCATCCTCTGCCACATATCAGCCTTAACCATAATTTTTGTTTAGATCATTGCTGGCTATGATCACTTGGATCATCTTAATCTCCATTTTTCAGTAGTGGTTGTGGTCCTCTTGGCTTTTTTGTTTCCAAAATACTATTGATCGTTTCTGGTTTTACTGCATTAATTAGAAAATTCCAGAATTATTCCAGAACAGTATTAGAATATTTTTTTAAGCCATAGAAGTATGTTTACTTAAGATATACAGTATTCAAGTAAATGTCACCTAGGCCTTTGTAAATATATTTTTAGGTTAGCCTATTTCAAGTCAATTGTATTGCCCAGGTGAGTTGAGTGCTGCATTTTTACAGAATGTCATACTAACAAATCTATGAAAGAGAAGGGGAAGACTGAGGAAAAACCAGTAATGTATGGTTTAATACTTTTAAGTAAGTTATGACGGAATAAGAACTTGATTACCATTTCTTACATTGGCTTAAGTCCTTACTATGGCCAATGCAGTACAAGATTCTTTTTCATGTCCCATGTGTGACTCTCCAGCAAAAAAATGGTGCAACTGATATAGATGAGGGAGTGTGTCATTTTCAGACCATAATTCCTTGTTAACTGAGGGAGCTCATTCATCTCTTTTTGGAAATAGGGAGGCTTATGCTTAAAGATCTGATTATCAATCACACATGGCTAAGAGACATAGTTCTAGTTCTATGCATCCACACATAATTCATACACCTGAATAAAACAACACTGCTTAAGTGCTATTTATAGTACTATGGCTATTATTATGAACTGTTGGTGTTTTCAGAAGAAAGGTTGCAATCAGAAGCTGTTTTTTTTTTTTTTTTTCACAGTTAAAGATCTTCTATGTGTTTGTGTTCTCTCCTGTAGGAGGGAGAATTTTTCTGAATGATATTAGAAAAGTATTTTTTTTTTTTGTCTGTTTTCAAATAACAGGACATCTTGCATTCTGTAGGATAGAAAGAAAAATATTAGAAAGTTTTTTTCTATTCTGGAAAAATGCACAGCATCAAGTAATATGCATGCTGGTGCTTTAAACTACTCTGAGATACAGAATTTCCATTGCTGCTGTAAAGAAAATCAACACGAGATATTTAAATGGTTTTCGGTAGTGAAGGCAGTCTCTTTCAAATGGGGAAATTTATATCTTCAGAAGATCACAGCGTTGCAGAATGTTGTTTGCTGGATTTGATGATTATAAGACTTAGGAGTGACTATGAGGTGCTTTGTAGATATTTTGAATCTGATCTTTAAATTACTGTGTGAATTACTGAAATTATTTCAAACAATTACTTTCACTCACAAGATGCTTGTACATCCAAGTAATTTGAGTTTCACGTCAGGATGTTGTTTTGGTAGGATCTGTAATGATAATTTTCCATGTAGTATTTGGAAAGATCAGGTAAAGTTATTTTACGTTAATGTAATTTCTGTCAACTGACAGCTGTTTCTTTGCTTTTATATGCATCAGAACCAAGAATATCCACAGGATGTCCAAGATGATACAGTCACTGATGGAGTATAGAGATTATTCTGTACCCAGTGATACCAATCTTATTACTCATGGGCAGAAGTAGAAGTTGTTCATAGCTGAAGAAATTTTAATCAACAACTATGATCCCATTTTCCTCTTTTGAGACCTTCAGTGCTGTATTTCAGCCTGAGATGTCTTGATAACTTCAAGAGGATTCTTTCAACAGTCATACTTCAGTTCCTCAGGGAATAAATTACTGAAGGATTCAGCTGTATCTAAGAAGGAGAAAGAAATTTAATTGGCCCATTTTTGTAGGAACCCATGCATCTCTATCGTAGAAAGATAAGAAAGTGACGTGAGGAATTGACAAAGTGAGAAAGACCTCAAAAAATTGTACCTTCTCTCCTAAGTGCTATTTTGATCAGTCTCTCTTACTCCGTTTATGATTAATAGTATTGGCTATTGAAGAGATAAACAAGGAAAGAAAGCTTATATTTTACTCCTGTTTTTTTTTTTCCATTGGGAATTTGCGACTGTCCATCAAATATATGAAACTCTAAGCTGCCTAACTGACAAGCAGAGAATCTAAATCTTTCCTACTCAAAATTTCTTGAAACAGAAAAAATATATATATGTGTTTCCCTGGAATTTATTTCGTATAACCTTGTGTGAAGATATGTTAGGAAGAAGATATTTTCACTATTGGATTGAATCTCTCAGCAGAGACAGATGTCTTTTCTCATGGTGTCTGCTTTTTTTGTTATCAGAATATTAGTTTTGGTAAAGCTAGAGAAGTTCTACCAAGGTGGCAGATTACAATCATGGAATGCATATTGAAAAACATCAGATACTCCATTCACTTTAAAAATAAAACCATGATTTTTTTTCATGCATATGCTTCATATTAATAAACTATATGCCCACCTAAATTGTTTTAAACTTCATTTTATATACCAGTCATTTGAAAACTGAAAGAGAAGAAATGAGATGTGGTAAGCTATTGTGTGAATCTTCTGTAACCATTTCCCCTGTGCTGAAACAAAACGTGCAGTTAATAATGAATTGTGTACCCATTTTTCTGAAAAGTGAGAAACAAATGCTATTTATTGTTTTAAAGCCAGATTTTTTTTCTCTGAAATTTTCTGTGGAAATGTGTGTGCTAGTTTTGATCTTTGCTATAACTAGTAAAAGTTTTGAAATACTTGGCTACATATCGTACTTCAGTAAAGAACTGAAGTATGTGCTCTGAAATTGATGGAAATGTGAGTACAGGAAGTAGATTTCTCTGGAGATGTGGGTATTTCTGTAATGTTACTGCTATTTGTTGGGCAAGCAGACTCGTCAGTGAAAGAGTCATTTACAACTCTTTGTTATTTCCCAACTTATATATGACTAAGAGCTTTTATTTATATGAAGATAGGAAATGCTTCATTTGTAAGTCTTCTTCACTTACATTCAATTCTGAGAACTTCAAAATAGATTAGCACACGTGCCTTGATGTCTCACTTTGAGCATTCTGTGCATTGCTTCCATCTTGTTGGACTAAGGAAAATCTGAAACTGGCAGTTTCAGATTGTAGGATGAGCAATCTAAATGGGATCACAGGGGGAGCTGAGGGTATTCCACGGTGAAGTGTCCCCTGAGCTGTCCCCAGTTTCTGCTGCTAAATAAGAATATATTTTTATACATATGGATAATGTGTAGGCATTATTTCACAGTAATGCAATCTTTTATAATTGGCAGAATAAACCAGCTCTTAAAACAGTAAACAATTAGAACAACTTTATAATCAAATTAGCTCACAAAACAGTGCAGGTGGTCATTCCAGGAATTAGGCTCTGGTTACTTTCCAGTGGTAGAGTTTTAAAGAATTGAAGTTGCAGAAAGACGATCCTATCTGCTGGTTAATAGGGTTAGGAGCATAATTACCTCACAAATTACATGCACTGGATTTGAGATCTGGAGTTTGTACTTAGTAATTCTGTGTATGATTACTGCCAAGTGGATTGATTATTTATTGTAAGCTATGATTGCAAAGTACAAGTTTATTGCATAATGTGATACGGAAGGCACCTTCAGAAAACTGCTTAAGCAGTTTAACTGCAAAGTTCCTGCATCTGGGGAAGATACTTTTTGATACGTTTGTATATTTCTGTGTTCTTTTGCTTTTCTTGTCTTTCTCTAGCGTTTCAGATTTTGATCTTGGAAGACGAAGAATCACCCTTAAATAAATTCAAACTAATTCTTAGTTTAAGATTATATACAAGGCAATGATAAAGCTTATTTATAGGGAAAGGTTTATATAAGGGCAACTTTCACCTGCTAGTCTTGCTGATCACCCTGTAAATATGTATATTTAATAATAAAAATTAAAAGTTTTCTATCAGCAGACTGACTAAAGACTGGGTTCCATCAAAAGAGGGAGGTGATTGTCCCCCTCTACTCTGCTCTTGTGAGGTCCCATCTGGAATACTGCGTCCAAGTGAGGAGCCCCCAGTACAAAAAAGACAGGGAACTGTTGGAGAGGGTCCAGAGGAGGGCCACAAAGATGATCAGGGGACTGGAGCACCTCCCCTATGAGGACAGGCTGAAGGAGCTGGGCTTGTTCAGCCTGGAGAAAAGAAGGCTGCGGGGTGACCTCATTGCAGCATTTCAATACCTAAAGGGAGCCTACAAACAGGAGGGGAATCAACTCTTTGGAAGGGTTGATAACTGCAGGACAAGGGAAAATGGTTTTAAGTTGAGGGAGGGAAGATTTAGGTTGGACGTCAGGGGGAAATTCTTTACAGAGAGAGTGGTGAGGTACTGGAACAGGCTGCCCAGAGAGGCTGTGGATGCCCCGTCCCTGGAGGTGTTCAAGGCCAGGTTGGATGGGGCTCTGGGTAGCCAGGTCTAGCATTAGGTGGGAGGGTTGGTGGCCCTGCATGTGGCATGGGGGTTGGAGATTCATGATCCTTGAGGTCCCTTCCAACCTTGGCAATTCTGTGATTCTGTGACTAGCACATAGAAACAAAACATGTTATCAGCTGGAAAAAGGCTGGTGTGATATTAAGGTTGTGGCTTCTTACCTAGTTAGAAAAGACTCTAAGGGAACAAAAATATATGTCACTGGGGAATTATATGCAAACTTCAAATAACTTGGTAGTTAGCACCATATTTATCAGTGGATTCTTTCTGATTTTACCCTTTAGTGGTTTTACAGTGTGAAATATTATAGTCTCATAATGCCTGTAAATAGGAAGAAATGCTTGATCTGTCAGTAAAATTTATAAAGCATCTTGAAATGTGAGAATTATTATTTTTATAATTATCTTATACCTTGATCATTTCTTTCTGAGTTCAAAGAATATTTAGTTAACAGAGTATGCGACAGTTTAAATTGTGCAACAGTAGTGCTTTATTAACAATATTAATTATTAAAATATTAATTGTTAAAAAATATTAATTAACAATAGTACTTTGCTAGATCTAGAATCTTTTGACTACATCTACTTCTTAAAGAGATCTTTCAGTAGCTTTTTTATTTATAAATCTACTGTCATGGAGTTAATTAGATCAATCTATGCCCATGACAGGGGGCAGTAGGCCCCTGCCCCTCAGCCCCACCAAATGGGAAGGAAGGAAGGGAGGAAAAAAAAAAAACAGCAGCAACAATCTATGGAGGAAAACTTATTTTACTAACTATGATATCAGAATACAAGATAACACAATATAATACAATCTAATTGAAATTGAAACTAATAAATCAAATAAGATAGGAGAGAGAGTTCCTGAGACCGAGTCAAACCTGAAAAGCTTGGAACGGCTATGAAAGCACCTTCCTGCACCCACTGCCAGGCAGTAAGAGATCGTCCCACCCAGAAGGGTCAGATCCCATGACTTCATAATGTATAGGGATAAGTACCTGGAATTGGAGCATTAACACTGTTCCAGTACATGATGTTTTGATGCGGAATACTGAAAACCGAAAAACATAAAACCATGACATCTACTCAAGTCTTTCTAGAAGGTGTTTCACAACTGAGATTGTATTTCAGTATCTGCAGCACTTTATTAAAAAAAAATGCAAAAAATTATTCTTTCTTATAGAGTGTAAACACTCTGTATGTGTAACAGGTCTTTCTTTAGTTCTTTGCTTGGTTATTAATGGGTTATCAGAATGCTGAAATCCCAGAATCAACAGCTGTTTCCATTGTATTAGGTGTGTAAACATATTGTTGAAAAATACTTTTAACAACCTCCAGGTCCATTCTGCTGTTAAGTGTTGCAGTCCTCAGTTCATATCAATATCAATATTGGCATTAATATCAAAGAAGATATTATTCTGGAACATTGGTAGTAGAATCATGGCTAAGCATGACTTTATAGGACTGGACATATAAATCTGTGTCAAAAGGATAGTACCTCTGAAAAAGAGTGAAGATATTCTTATTTCTGGAGTATCTGAATATAGGAAGTATGTGCTTTAGTTAGTTCATTTCAGTCTGTTTGTGAATGAGTGGAGGTGCTCTGCAACACATCTTTGTGTTTCAAGAGAGAAGAAACCATATTATTTTTGTTTAACCTGATTTTCAGCACTTCAGGAAATGGAGTTGTGCTCTTTTATGTTGTATTGTTGTTGCTTTTGTTTTGGTTTGTTTTGGTTACTGGGAAGTTGGGCTTGTAAAAATAATGAGTCCTTTCTCAAGAGTTATATCCTTCCACGAATGTAGTCTCTGGGTTTTCTCAGGAACTGGGTTTTCTCTGAAATGTTGACTGTAATGTCAAAACAGTAAATAAACTTGTAATAACAAAAATAACTTCACTGTGAAGATATGAGTTGCACATATCATAGGTTCCTTCACTCTAATCTGCTAGGAAGAGCACAGTTGTGATGTAACACCTGTAGCATTATAATGCCACAAAGGATGAGTCTTCTGTCCCCGCTGAGAAAAGTAAGAACAACAACAACAAAGGAAATGTACTGTAAGATAAGTAGCAGGATGAAGTCTTTGTTGGCTATTGGCCTGGTCATGATTTCTCAGCAATATTATGTAAACGTGTGTTTGACTGACTTGTAATTTATCATATATGAGATAGTAATTAAAATTTCCGAATGTTATAAGTCTCAATCTCCTTCTGCCATTTAAAATAAAAATCCATGAAAATTCTCATGTGAAGGACAATGTAGTTTCAGAGTTTTTCAAAATGGGAATAGTTATGGAATTATTTTGTTACTGTTTGTATTTTTTCTACAATGCTAATCATTTATGAAAATTAACTGTGCCGCAGTTTAAAAGCAACATAGAAAAAATTTTTGAGATGTGAAATATGAATTAGTTCTTTTTTTTCATTTTCTTGCAGAAGTGGACAATTAAGAATATAGAATAATGAGTGCAAGTAACAGTATACTTTTATCTGCTATGTATTTTCAGTGATGATTCTCATGTTTGTTTCATGAGACCTCTTCCCAGTCCCTGCATTTCTGATATGCTCCTTGTTGTAGCCATGCAGAAACATCTTATATTTCAGGGTAAACGTAAGAAAATAAGGTTTTTATGAGTAAAGACAATATTCTAATGCACTGTGGTTCTTCTGTTTTCCAGAATCATCCAGCCACTCTACAAGAACAATAATGGTAAGCATAAAGGAAATTTTAGGTATAGATCAATCTATAGAAATGATTTGTCCTTTGAACACAAATTAGGTATGGTAACTTTATAAGACAGCTTGCTAGCAAGTTTTCATATAAAGTCCACTGCCACTGTTGAGTTTAAGCGAGTCATTTCATGGGAAATCTTGAAGAAAATGTGAGGGTGAATAGTTTAAGAAATCGCAGTACTGGCAGGTAGATATATGAATATCCAATTACAATGCTGGTATTATGTTTTTAAGAGACTTTTTAATTATGTCAAATTAAAGTTGATTAAATCTCTTACACTGTATGTATATATCATGTCAGAGAATGTTTAAAGTTGAAAACATGTTAAGTAATGTCTTGTATCACGTTCCTGTGAGGTTGGTTTCTGACTTTATCTTAAGTTTGATAGTTTGTGTTCCAGGGACAGTGAAACACTTAAACTGACTGATAAACTTCTAAAAAGTTAGATTAAAAAGTTCTGTGCATAAAAATGTCATTGATTTCATGTCTGTCTTGGGTTTTTTATAGAGTGAGACATTCTATCAGTCTCTTTCTCTTTCAGCCTCCTAATAAAAGTTAGATAAGGACTGAACAAAAATTAAAGGATAAGACTGACTAGGAACATGCCCATCTAGCAGGGATTTGGGGTGAGGGCTATTCACTTTGGAAAAAGATGGATTTTTTGAGGCAGACTTTTCAAATTTTAAAACAACCTGAAAAAAACATGATGTCACTAGAGCCTTTGTTGTCACTCCTACAGTTTTCAGCGTTAATTTAAAATAATTACCTCTTAGACATGTGCAGCATTTGTGGGACATGTGAATTCCCACACGGAAACTTGATTCAACACAGAGGAAAGGGTAAATGTAATTCATTGCATTTATCACCAATAACCATTAATAGTCTAATGCTAATGGATAATAAATTGGTTAAGACTACAGACCACAAAAATTCAAAGCAGTGGAGACATCTGAAAAGCAACATTTCATTTTTCTACTGGGTGTGATATAATCCTTGCTGTGATTAATTGTATTGAAGTAGACTTGTTTCCACATAAGAAGTTTAACCAGTAGAATTTCTGTGCTGTAACATGTTGAAAGGGATTGAAAAATTTTTCAGTATTTTTCAAATTTTGCACTGATGTCAGAAAAAGAGCTAAAGGTTAAGAGACTGTTGAAAAGAACATTCTTCATTTCCCTGTAATTTTTTTCCCTGTTAATTTTCCTCCAAAGATAACACGTATTTTGACAGTCTGTCTTCTCAGTGTATCAAAACAGCTATAAGAACTTAACCAAAGAAATGTTCTTTTCCTATACAAGTGTGTCCTTACACAAAATATGGCCAAACTTTTGAGGCAGTAGGAGAGAGGTTTTTGAATAACTTGAGTTCTCAACCTCCTTGCATTCTGAGCCTCCCCAGACCTGCTTGCTGAAAGCTCAGACCTCTCAGACTAATGCTGTGCAACCAAAGCAATGCTGTAGTTGTCCACTGCACTTGAATAAATAGAAGTGTAATTAAAAATACGTACGCTAATTAGACGGTGTCAAAAGGCTATGACAGTGCCCACTCTTCTCTAATAAAATAACTGAATGTGCAATGGAAAATTTCTTACCGCTCAGTGGGGAGATAATATCACAAAAGCCAGAAAATGTATTATTCAGCACATTAGAAGCAGTATGAGAGTGTCTTTTCAATGCAGAGATAGTAAAGCAATACTGTCGATGTCCATTTTTGAATGACTACTGCAATAAATAAATTACTTTGAAATTAAGTCCACATGTTCTGACTGATTAATTTTCTAACAGATACAAAATTAAGCATAATATTTAATCAAACAGAATGAGAGAAAAATAGCATAAGTAAGACATTAAATCTGATCTTTTCTGTGAAGTTTCAGATTTGTGTTTAAATCAAAGCCAGTGTGGAATAGAGTGTACTTTGCTATGAAAAAGAACACGCAGCTTTTCTGAGAACACTACGTATATCTTCATTTTTTAAAGCTCAAGAATTCTGCATTCAAATACAATCATTCTCCTCTATTGTTTGTTTCAGCTTCCTGTTCATAAAAATGAAAAACCTAGAAAACTGCTTAGGGGTGTGTTTGTATGTGAGGGGAATGAGGGTCTTCTCCATTTTAAGTATAAAACAGATTTCTTGTTATTCTATGAATAGATGGCTGGGATAGTCTTTCATTACTAATTTGACTGATCTATATAAATAAACATTTACTTCAAAGTGCTGCACTTAAAGATGTGGTTTATTCAGAGGTTATATAGCTTTTGTGTAAATTCTGTTAAATGCTATGAACATGGTAGTAGTTTAGCCTGGAAAGTTAGCCTTTTCTTAATCTTCTTCTTGCACAGAAGTCATTGACTAGGATTTTCAGAATTAATTCTAGTCTAGGCATTTTGTTGAAGATTAAGTAGCAATCAGAATGTTCAAAATGGTACTTCTGTAGACTATTTGTTTAATTTCTTGCATATGATCTATTGTTTTTATTACCTTTAATATCCTTCAGGTTACTTGAATGAATTTCTATATTAGAAGCGAGTCCATGTAAACATATTTTTTTGCATTTGTCTCAAGTCTCCCTAAGTAAACTAAACTAGCTCCAAACTTTGATTCTTTTGAGAGGGATAATGTCTGAGCAGATAAGAACTGCTTAGATCTGGCAAAAAATAAAAATAAAAATAAATCAACACCTAATTTAAACTCAATGTCTAGATGTGGTTTACATGATATCCTGTATAACTAGGTCAATTAAATAAATTGAAGCAATTAATATGAATTACTGCCAATTATGTTAAGCACGTGATTTCTTCTAGTGATTTGTTCTTTGTCTAGAGATCTTATCTTACCATTGGATTTTGTTTGAGAAAAAAAATTTATATGAGAAAAAATGTAAACCACAAACAACCAAACAAAACCCACTGATTTAGGCAGTGGAAAAATGTCTTTTCAGGATGGGAAGAGGGTTAGGTTTGAAAAATTCAAAGCCAGTTAGGATTTTATGATAATCCAGGTAAACATTTTTTCAGTCACAGCCAGCATAGACATTCCTCATTAATTTTTACATTACACTTTTAGTGCCTGCTGGTGTTATGTGCTTACTTCAAACACTTTTTTATGTATCTTCTGTGTAAAAAAGAGCATTGCATTCACTGAGAATTGGAGGTGCCTCACTTGTGCTCATTAGGAAATGAAGAGTTGTGTACACAAATGGGAAAGTCATGTCCCTGCCAGGTGGGTGCTGATTAGCAGCACTTGCAAGCAGCTGTCAAAAATGGAGCTGCATACCTGCCTGTGTGTGGATTAAATACCAGAGAATGGCACCCCTGCAGAAATGTTGTAGTGGGGGACAGGTGGCACTGCGAAGCTGCTCTGACAAACACACAATCATCCCGTAAACTCATCATCAGAGACTTGCTGAACACATTCAGAAGATTACTTGTTTTCAGAAGTCTCTGAGAATGTCTTAGAGTCCTCAGCATGGAGACCTCCTTCCTGGCAGGTGAAACTGTTACTGGAGATTACTCTGTTCTGACTCCAATCTTTATTGAATGCACCATGTTGCCTTAAAGTTGTGATGGGGATTTTTTATTCCCTGCTTGGGCTGTAAGGCTGACTGGTGACAGCTTTGTTTTCTCACCAAACTTTCAGTGCGTGCATTTATCAACGCACTGAAGCAATACATGATCAGGACACTTTTCTCTATTGGGCCTAACACCGAACTGTGGTGTGGAGGTGCCTTTCTAGGCATCTCACTTACGCTCAGAAATGTGTTTCAAGGAGTTATTTGTTGTGACATGTGGACAGACTCTAAACATCTATTTCCTCAGTTTACCTCTAGGAGGCTTTGCCCAAACCACACCTTCTTGTGCTTTGTGTTTCTCTTCCAGTTGCTCTCAGAAGTTTTCTCATAGTGTCTTTGGGGTGTAGAACAGTTTTCTTCTAGGGATACAAGACAGCAGAATGAATGCATTCAGTCTGGAATAAGGAAGAATGTGTGAGGAAGTCATCACTTATTGGGAAGGTAGATTTGTCCAACGTGCAGCTGGCAAACTCTGAGTAAGCCTCCTGCTGATCTGCACTTTCCCACTGTTATGTGGACCTGGCATACCTGCGATTTGTTGAAAATGGCAGCACAGCTTATTAGTAAAGTAAATACTCAAAATCAAATGCCAGCTGCTAGTTGCACACAGTAACATGACAACGAAATTATCCTAGCATTCTGTGTGCATGATGTTTGAGTAGAGCTTCTGTGGCTGTACTAGCAATGTTCCTGAGGCATCCATAATCCTTCTACAATTGTATATGCTCACAAAGTAAAAAAGAGAAACATTAAAAAAAAAAAAAAGGGAAAAGAAAGAGCATTTAAAAGTACTCCGTATGAAAGGTCTGTTTGCTCTGGGTATTGATGTTAGTATGACCGTTTCACTGAAAGCTCATTTTAATACACAAAGGTAAATATATTTTTTAGAGGAACTAATTGAACTGATTTTTCTACTTTTAAATTGTTTGAGAAATTCAATTGTTTCTATTAACTGGAAATTAAAGATAATGTGGTCCCTTGCACAAAGACTGGTCTTTAAGCAAAGCATAATTAATTTCTCCAAATAAATTGAAAGGACTCATGGAGAAGAGAAATACAAGGAAAAACAATCATTATGATGTGAGAGAGAGGAGACAATGTTGTAATCTTTGCACTATTTTCTGTAATACTATATCTTGCCTGGAATAAGAATAAGATTCTGAGAAATGGGGAAAAAAACAGTTCAGGACTAGTATTGACATCTGTCTTTACCACAGAAAAAGTATTATGAAAAAAACCCTATAATTTTTCTATAAGGCTTAACTGTTTTACAAAGTTTTTGCAGTAGGAAATGCACTTCTTGTATGTTGTATGATTCCTAAGCATACTTTGCATGTTTATGATTGTCTTGAGTGAGGACAACATTCAGTGGCATATTAGAAAGGAAAAGATACTAACCATTATATGTGAGAACTTAAACTTGTTTCTGGCTGGGGAAGCAAAAAAAAAATAAATTGCTCTTCAGTCCCTTGAATGGTCCTCTGTAATGTATGGCACTGCCTTCTGCCAGGTAAAAATAATCACTTTGAATATAGTATGAAATCAGTACATCTGGGCTGTATGACTGCATTTTCTATGCATGAATTGTTGCTCACTTTTTGAGCAGTATCCGTTTTGTGCACTAAGACATCAATCAGTTAAATACCTTGGATCAAAAAACAAGTAATTGGTTGGGATATTGAGTTTTGATCAGAAAAATTTGCAAAGTGAATTTGCTCCCAGAATCAACAGGTTTCTCTTGCAGACTTGCTTCGTTCATGACATTGATTCATGCTTCGCTTCTCTTTTTACAAGTGGGTTTTAAAAAGCTTTCAGTTCTGTGGCTAAAACATGTCACTGTGCACAGATGATCAGGAGATGTTATCTAATTGGTAGGTACTTGTTTGAGAAGAATTAGCTGTTTTTTGAGAATGACAGTGTGTGTAGGCTGCCCTTTACAGCAGAATCAGTTAAGAGAACTATTCTTGTTCTCTGGCAAATATCTTTCCTTTTTTTTTCCTTTATGATTTCAGCATGCTGCTCCCCGCGTTCATATAACTAATGGCAAGTCCTTGCAAGCCAGTGCAAGTACCATTAAGACAAGCGCCATTCCAGTGATAAAGAGACAGCGGCAAAATTGGCTTGATGCTTCAGATGATGGTTTCTTTATAGCCACGGAAGAGACCAGGTAAGAGAAATGAAACTGAAGCAGGGAAAAAGCCTTAACTGCAAACATGCTATTGATTCACTATTTGAATAACAGTTTTTGTCATTATTGTTTGAGGTTGTGTTAGAGTGAAGAGCCATGATACATCAAAACGTACACCCAATTTTCATCTCTTGCGTATTAATGTTATCAGTGTTTCACTTTTTCAGTCTTATACTTTGTGTGGCAGAGGTTAGAACTTTTAAATTGTTACTAATTGTAGTTCAAATACAATGAAGTTTATGGCTGATCACCCAGCAAAGTGCACGCGTCTCCACAGTGGAGGCTAAACTAAAATTTTCAGAACTAGAAAAATATATAACACAGAAAAGAGAAATATATAGCAGCCAGCGTCTTTTCGGGAATATTAATTGATTTCCAACTAAGGTAACAGTCTTCTTCAGTCTGTCATTTCCAAATTAATTGATAAAATTTAATTAACGTTTACTTTTCCCAGAAGAGTTTGATATCACAGAAGGATTACTTGTGTAACATCAGACTGATCTTCAATTCTGTGATTATTTCACAGACCTATAAAGGCTATCAGTCAAAGAAAAATGTCAATAATAAAATAAGAGTAGGGATAATATATGTAAATATAGAGCTAACCAAGAAAAATACACATACTTAACTTGATTTATGGTAGATATTCTATGTGATAATTTAGTGGTTATTTCAAGATCATTTAAACATAGTACTTCATTTTCTTTTGCATGAGAGGTTTTGCAATTCAGAGATAATAGTAGGAGAATGATAAGCTCTTAGGCTTCTGATGTCTACCTCAGTGATAAAATTCAGTGCTTGCCTGATACTGCTAAGCGTGTATAGCCACTATCAAACAAGTCCCTAGTGAGTATATCACCAAAATGTGACAGGTAATAGTACCTCAACCATAACAAGTGCAACATTCAAAATTGAAATTAGTGTGAGACAGCAGCTTTTGTCCCTTGAAACTCCATTTCATATGACATTGTTCCTTCTCTCTCGCAGGTCTTTTCCTTTTTTTTTCTTCTTTTTTTTTCCTTTTTTTTTTTTTTTTTCCCCAGTTGATTCCTTCCCTAACTCCAGGGATGTTTTCTCCTTTCTAACTTTTTCTTTTTTTTTTTTTTTTTTTTTTTTTTTTAGATTCCCTTCACTCTTATTCTAAGATTATTTGAAAGAGATATGGTGTAGCTCATTCTCTTCTTGGCTTTCATTTGCCTCTGGCCTTTGTAACTTGAAGTGGAAAGCCCTACCTGGTCCTGCTGCTGATAGTGTACTGGAGTTTCAGACAGTTATTAAATGTTCTGCTCCTTGGGAGAGAAGGCATTGGTCTCTAACAGTTGACCTGCCTTGTGATAGGAGTTCATACAGTTGAGCATGGCTATGACATAGTTGAATGCAACACAATTGCAATGGGAAAAGATATCTTATATATGGAGGAGATGGCTGTGAAAGCAAAACACAATTTACCCAGTCCTACCATAAAATGAAAAAGGAAAATACTTCAGTGACCAGTTTGCAGCCATTAAAAATTTGCTGAATGCTCATTTTTAATGAAATCATCACATTTGAGCCAAGATACCAACTTGGTTTTTTTAAGGCACGTTTCCCTATTTTTCTGCATCCTGTATGTTTCATCATGTGTATTTGTTAAAAATACACGTGAGAAAGACATATGCTAATTACAATATTTTTTCAGTATAATATTTGGATTGATATGGTGCAGAACAGTTTTCATTTCTGTCCAAAAACATTTTTGCTTGTGCAGTGAATTAAGGTTTAAGGTACATATTTCTATAAAACCTCCAGCAGTAAATCTAGATTTTCTCAGACATTTAGCTAAAAAATTATACCACAATAATGTAATCCTTTTGCTTCTAAACTAAATGAGGTGCCAGTCAATTTCATTCACCAAGCCAAAGATGTATAACGTAAGCATTCAAAACATTATTGTCTTTCAATAGGTAAGATGAGTATGTTTTTATGCCTGTACTTTTATGTTAAATGGTATTTTTAAAGAAATTATTATCATTCTTCCCACCTCTGAATTTAAGCTCCAATCATATTTCTATAAAGTTCAATACTGTATGTCAGATTGTTCAGATTCCAGGGTATTGGTAGTGATGGATGAGTAGGGTTCTAAGAATTCAGAGCATGGAAAGTAATTAAAGAAATTACAACTAGTCTAATTTTTTCAAGGCAATCCTTGGTATTATCCTAGAATTTTAAGACCACGACCTGAATGCCTATTAGATATTTCTGACACCTGCGTGAGTTCAGCTTACTTGGGATTTCAACATCAGTTGAAATCAAAGCAGGAATTAATCTAGGTGAAAAGTAGGTGGCAGTTCAAAAGCACTTACTGTAAAGATACATCATAATTTTATGTTGAACTTTAATGAATTTAATATTTTCATATTTTTCTTTATTCATTCACTTCCTGAATGAAAAAGAAATTTCCTACTCTAAAATAACTTGCTCAAGTTTTTATTCTAAAGTGCAAAATCTATCTACATGATTCACTGAAAAATCACTCTTTAAAGAGCCTTACATTCATCACTACCCACCAAGGGAGTCTACTTATTTCCTTTTAATATACTTTGATATTAGCTGCTGGGATTGTCCTACCACTATGTGTATAATTGAGATCAGACAATAGTCTCATAGCTATAAAAGAATTTTATTCAAATCATTGTACTAAATCACCTTTGCCATAAGGAACTTTTTGAGTTTTATTCCCATTTTGTTGACTAGCTGTAACATAGATTCTATTGTAGGCTCTTTTAGAGGTTAATGCAAAAAATAGCTACCGTGTGTGAAATTAAATTCTTTGTAATGAATTACCATTCTGGGTCTTATATAATAATTGGGAAAATTCTTATTGTCTATTGAAACTTAATGAAAATGTAATATATCAGCTTAATATCTGTTGAGTTATATAAGACAATTTGTAAATAAAACTAGTAATCCATATAGCTGTTGGATGTCAAGGAAAATGTATCTGTAGATTTTTATTTTTCTTAACACTTCTAGGTATGCAATATGCATACTGTTTCTATACATAACACTCTGTCCATAACAGGACATGTGTGTGCTGTCGATCATATTTGTATAGGGACAGCTAAAATATTGTTTAAAAATGACATTTTTTTCAGCATTTGAATTATAAGAAATGTCTGGAAAGGTTTGACTGGAAGGGTTATAGCTGCAGATTCCATATGCTTTCCCTTCATGCGCCAAGAAGCATATTTGCATATAGAACTACAGTTGAATGACTCAATGCTTGTTTCCTTTCAGCGCTGAAGCAGTTAGAAACCTTCTCACGGTAAGTGCAACTCCATTGGGAATGAGTTAACTGCAACTGTTAAAATTAGAATGTGATCTTTAGCTGTTACCAGCAGACACTGCTTCCTTTTTGCTGATAAAATGGTTTGAGGCATCCCTGTGCCAGTATTATCTAGGCAATTTTCATATTCTTCACATCATGTTCTTCCTCTCGAACATAAAAGCTTCCCTTGATTTTTTGAGGTACTATGTAAGGATATCACAGTGTTTATGATAATTACTTGATAGCACTCATTTTTACTTATGCATGTCTCATAGCACACACAAAAGCTTAAAGCTAAAGTTGCATGTTGGAAAAAAAAAAAAAAAACCAACAAAAAACAAGAATGTGGTGCTCACAAACTAAGTTCAGCAAAATGTTGTGTCTTGCTTTTGCCTCTCCATGATTGGATCACAGAGCACAGTGCCCTTTCATTTCTTACCTTCATGGAACTGTGGCCATGAGACTCTCCCATTCTGTATCTGACTGCATGGAGATGCTTGACTGCACACTTGGAGAATCAGCTGCAAGTTAACAATGCTATGCACCAGCTGCAAACCTCTAATCAGAAAATAAATAAATAACTATCTAAGGATGCATTTTTCTGATTCCTTTACTTCTGCTGGATTATATCACTGTCATACATCTTGAAAAGCGGGGATTATAGCATTAGAATATCTCTTTTAGGATTATGTCTAATCCTTGTTGATAGGATTGTAAATATTGATTGGATGCATGTGAGTTCAGGTGAGTGTGCAATCATTTCTAGTACAATACAGCAGATGGGGAGTTTGGGGAGGAATTGTCCCTGCTCCAGGTAGAAGTCCTACCTGGCTAAGTAGTATTCAAAGTTGCTATATTTTGTTACTTTCCTCAGAGCAAAAATCTAAGAATTTCAGTGAACTGCTATTTTAACCTTATTTAGTGTGGAACATTGGTGAATGTTATGTATTATTGATGCCTTATAAGTGATAATTCTCCCCTGAGCTCTAGCTGAGGTGCTGTGATGCGGGATCCCGATCAGTAATAGAGGAAGTAGGTCACAATCTCTTGCCCTTTGTTTCTCTCTGAATAGTTTTCTTGGATGTGCAGATACTTTCTGATGTTATTCATCGATAGGTGCTTTTCCTCTAGCTTGCTTTAGGATACCTTCTGAATCAAAGTAATATTGCTGTAATAATGCTGATGTTTTTAATAGCAGGATTTTTCACGAAACTAAAATCAGCATCATTTGAAGTGAAGATTTTTTTTAACATGTTAAAGGAATAATAGATATCTACTCAGAAAACAATTCCAGAACTGCAGTGTTTCACCTATTCTCTCATTTAAGGATTATTTCAGTATGAGTTATGACCCATAGCCTATTGCTGTTGGGCTTGAAGAGCATAAGCTTTGAAGAATTTTGTTTTGTTAGTCTTCAGAACAAATGAAATACAACCATGTTGGCTTGGAGCTTTAAGATAAAATTTCAGTGACGTAGTAAGCTACTAACCTTGTTTAAAGCTACAAGCTAAGAGGAAGATGTTGGCACTCTTAGGCAGGACATGAGAAAACTGGATTTAGTTTGGTGCTCTTTCACAGGCTTCTGTGAGACCTCATGCCTGTATCTCCAAGCGTTTAGATGCCCAACTCCTCATAGCAAAATTCATAAGCTGACTAAATACTTTGTTGGAGATTTGAGTGTAATTATGTACAAATCAGTTTTCCATCTGAAGAATCAAATGAAAACTACTTTATTCTTCCATAGGGCTGTTATACACAGAGCAGGTCAGAAGGAATCTCCTTTCAAACACTTTTTACCTTTATTGACAATAAAGTCTCACGGAAATGTTATCCACAGGAGTCCAGAAGCTGCTGACTGAGACTGGGCAATTTGTTAGTTTCAGATCTATCTCCACTGATTAGAAGGTGAAAATTAATTAGTCCCCATGGCTTCAGTGATGACAGCAGGGAGACAGAGGGCTATGAACAGATGGTTGTAAATGACCTAGTTACTGCTGCCTGAAAAGTCACGCAGTTGAATCTTGTAAAATGATCTTGTAGAATTCTACCCTGTTGTGAGCAGAAATTCACATATGCAGCCTCTCTATGGTGGCTTAGATACCAAAACATTTTGCAATTGCATTTTAGGTAGGAGCTCAAATGTGGTTAATTTACACGACTCAACTAAAGAGCAATGACACATTTAGGAGTGTTACTCAACCACTTGCACCCATCCTCTGTTCACTTTGAGAAGAATCATTTCATGTTCAGACAGAAGGCATGGAAATAGCCAGTGTATTTTATATTTGGGAAGGGAAATATAATTCCCAAACAAGATTTTTGCAAAATTTTATTTTCCTAGAAAACCTGGTGGGGAGGGGGAAAGGAGCTGAAATTAAACATGGGGATGTTAAGTTCATTAATGACTGTCTTAAGCACAGATGTTGGTGGAAAAGCTCCTATAAGATTACTTAACTTTTCCAGGAACCTCATTCGTTTTGTTAGACCTTCTAATCCCAGTTCATTAAAGCTCTTAAATGCATGCCTGGCTCCCACTGAGTGCAGGTAGATTGAGTGTGTCAGACAGTAACTCAACCTTATGTTAAATTAGGATATCACACAATTTTTTTCACCTGTTTTCTTACAGTTTTTTTTATAAACTTTGAATTTCTTGTAGTACTGTTGGCTGTTTCTAAAGGTTTTCCCTCAGAAGCCATCTTTTGTGTTTGTGCAGTAGATTTGATGTAGCTGAACCCAATTCTCTTTACAGGATGTTTTAACAGAAGGTCTTAGGACTTGCTTTTTGTTAGCTTGTTGTTCAGCTTTTTCCTAAATTCACATCCCCAATGGGAATGTGTCACCTTGTAATTCTTGGCCTTATTCTGTTGTGGGAGTTAAAAACTATTTGATTTTGAACAAGAATTTATTTTCTATAAGAAAACGTATTTGTACGTGAAGCTAGTTTCCATTTTAAAAGCACTTTAATAGAGCCTTGGGAAACATATTAAAAAAAAATAATGAAAATGCTACCTTGTCAGATCAGCATAGTCTTCCACATACTTCGTTATGAAAGAAAAGTCAAGATTGATTATGCAGGTTTTATCAGTAGCAGTGCTCAAGTAACTCTAGTTCAGGAGTAAAAGCAGCTTCCCCTCACAATTCCTGTGCCTAAACCACAGAGCTTTATCACATTAGCTCTCTGCTATTGATGGCTGTAATCCTCAAACACTGCTGCTAAATTTCAGTTTTCAAAGATTACTTTTTTTTTTTTTTACTGACAGAAGATTTAATTCTGAAGTAGTCTATATTTTAGCGTATACATTCAATCATTTATTATTTGTTATGCTCTTCTGAGTATTTAAACTCCTTAAGATCTGTTAAATGCAAGATTCTGTTGAATTAATGTAAATAAGGCTGTGAAGAAGCAAATGTTGGTCTCTTTTTGTGGAAAAGCTTGCGTAAGTAACTACATTGGGATTTTAAATGTAAAATACTGGAGAACATAATGACTGTGAAAGACAATCACAGAGATAACTGTCAGTTCTTGTCAGATGTTTAAGGAGACAAGATGAGTGGCTGATTTCATTACTTGTGCTATGAATAGAGGTTAAAATATTTACTTGACCAAATACAATAGGAATATTGTGCAAGTGGTAAAAGCTCAGATTTGTGCTTCACAATTCCTGTTGCACCAGACAAGGCATTTACCATCTGAATAGCTCCAGCTTTTAGCCTGTAAATTTGAATAATATTAATATACAACTGCTCTCATGGATGCTCTGCACTTTTTAATTAAACAGACCAAGAAACACTGTGCGGTACTGGCAGGAAAACTGTTGGCTATAAGACTGAAGAGCTGAATGAAATCTTCTGAGTGTAGTCAGAAAACAAACTAGAGTAGACCCTTGGTACTGTGAATATTAAATAAAAATTCTGATCTTAAATGAGGATTACCTTAAAAATTAGCATATCAAATCATTTTGTGGCAGAGCTTTCCTCTTTTGAGGAAAACAATTGATGCTGTGGAGCAGGCCCCTTGGGTCAGATTTTTAAGGTAAATTTTGGTATCCAGCTCTCTCTGGTATGAAGGATTCATTCTGATTTTCTTCCTTTGCTTAATAGCAAATAGTGCCAAGAAGCTCATTCAAATGTGCTCTATCAGTACATGTATTATTCTAGGAAAAGCATATGCATTATTGATAAAGAGAAAATATTGCCTTTTTTTTTTTTTCAGCCTCAGGTAATGTTATAAGATGTAATATTGTAAACATAGAATTCAGGCCACTAACCTCAGATGAAATAATCAAACAAAGTAAGAAAAGAAACAAACAAAAAACCTAAAAAAAGTTATAGAAATTATTCTCCTAATAAATAAAGTACTAAAGTAGTTATGACAGCATATTTGAAGCGTATTGAAAGTGGAAAAGACAACAAAATGCAAGATATACCATCCAAGTCAAACATAATCACAGAATTCAAATCAACCAAAAAAAAATCTTTCTGAATCAAAATGGTGAGACTAGTCAGGTAGGGTTTTATTCTGTCTATTGCTACGTAAGTGGCACATAATGTTTGTAGACCAAGGCCAGAACTCAGACACTGTATGTTCTTAGCCCCTTCTTAAAGACATAACAAATTGTCTTCTGGAATAACACAGGAATCATAAATTACTATGCAAGATGTTCAGGAAGGAGGTGAAAGCAATTCTTCATTTATTCTGCCAGCTCTGATGCATTTTCTCTCAATTTTTTTGTCTAAGGAAAAAATGTATGCTGTCACGTGGGATATATTTTCATCTAATAGTGGGTTATATTTAATATACAGAGTGACTATTCTTCTTAAAAATACTAGATGGTGATGACAATTTCTATTGGCAAAGTATAAGATTCTGTAGTGTGGGAATTCACCCACATCCTGTAGGGGAAGAATAAGGGAGTTGCTTTGAGATCTTCTGGCTTTTGTGCCCATGGAGGACTTTGTGGCTCCTTGGATTCAGAGCGCAGACATATTGACAAATGTGTGGTGATCTTGTAGGTACGCTGATAGGGAAGGAGAGGTTAAGCAACTCTTTCTTTAATAGAGCAAATTCATGCCTTAAGCTGTCTGAATTCAGTGTTAACTACGGAGGGGCTAATTAATTTCAAATAAGGTTCGAAGCAGCTGTCCCATAGCTCAGGTTACATGTCTGTTGAAGCCTGAGCCACTGTTTTGTTTTAAAATGTATGAATAATTTACTTTTCACCCATTCTATTGATCTACTTTTCCTAGGTCTCATTCCCTCTAAGATGGGCGCTGTGGTTGAATGCCATGACGCTACAGACTGGCTTTTCTCCCTTCTTTGAGGGAAACAGAGGAACATGACTGTGCATGCTTCTCTGTTAGGCGCTGCTTTTTGGCTTGCAGCAGGGGATAATGTCATTTCTGAGTTAGCAAAACTCCACCTGAGAGGTAGGGCAAGTCCTCAGATACTTAATCCATGGTGAGACTTGCGTTGTCTGTCATTTCTACAAATGATATTGAGGTTTTTCTTTGAAATGGTGCTTAGCACAAATCAGAGGGGACTGGAAGGAGTCACAGCCCCTGTGCTGCCAGCGTTGCCAAAAAGTGAGCGAGCCCATGTTGCAGTGAAACTGATGTGCTATCATTTTTGTCCTAGCCATCTGCAGTGGGTAAATTTAGTCTCTTGGTGGTAAGCACCAAGCTCACAGATGAACTGTGAGAATAATTCTATCGTTGATTGTTAAGGTTTAGTCATCATGTGATGACTGCTTTATGACAGAATCTATTTAGAACATTTCTTAGGGGTTAACAGATAACTTTATCTCAGTTCCAACATTCAGCTGAAAAATTAACAGTAATGCTGAGAATAATATTTTGCACTTCTTTAATTCTTTCAGAGCACTCAAAGCCACTTTACAATATTAACGAAACATGCAATTTTCAGAGAAAACAAAAGCATGGAAAAATATGCTGGATGAGATGATTTTTCAGAGAGCCATGCCAGTTGTTTGCAGTAAAAGTGATACAAATAATTTCAATAATGGGTTGGGTCCCTTCTAGGAGGTACTCAATAAATATATACAAAGGGATAGTTTCTGCTCCAAGGAAGTTGGATTTTTTAGTAGATTTTAAACCAGAGCAAGTAGAAGGAGATAGAAAGGCATCTTGTGCCATTCCACAACACTGTCATAGAAGTCTGTACTTAAAACACTTGACCTGGCTTTTTCCTCTCCATAATGAAATGGCTCAAAAACATTGTTTACTGCTTTATGTATTCATAGTAATTCTAAGCTTTTGCCCTTGATGTGGTATGGTGTTTGAAAATAATATATTAAGCTGCTCAGGAAGATCTGGCACCATGACTTTTAACTAGTGTGTCTGTAAATTGTTCACAGAGAACAGTTTTCCTCTTAATATCTGTGCCAAATTGGAAGATAACCACAAGCAAAGGAAAACAATTCCTTGCTAGAAGGGAAAAAATAAGGCAATCTCTTAAAGCATTTATATGATGTTCAAGTGTCTACAGCAGCACCTCTTTAATCTCATAAAGATTTTAGCATGCTATGCCACCTGTATTAGTTTTATAACATAAAATAGTGACTCAAGGCAAGTGTTTTCTGGTAGCCATGTACGTAATAAAACATACTTTGTTTTGTAAATGAGCATTTCACAAAGGAGCTTTATTGTCCTAGTTTCTATAATTTTGAGGTTAGGTCAGAACTTTAATAGAAAATATATGGGTAAACTTGAGCATTAAAGTGTTGAAGGGAAAAAAAAAAAAAAGCATATATCAGCAAGCCAAATAGACAAATAAAATACAGCATTCCCACTCCGCACAGGTAGAAATGAAGGAAGTGCTATGAGTTACCAGGTTTCAAAGGATCTGTATCTGCATCTACAAGTACATCCCAGTTGATTTTTCTTTTAGCAGACTCAGCATTGCTCACTTTTTTGCCTTTCACTTAGTTTAAAAGCTTTGTTGAAATTAATTGAAAGACTGTAGGACTCCTAAAATAGCCCCCTTTCTTGTAATTTAATCCACTAAAGAGTTATAATGTACTTCTGGATACAACAAGCCTTCAGGGAAATAAGTGGTAATTAAGACAATTATGCCAGAAGGAATCATGGCTACTTATTGAATAGTTGTGTTTTTCTAGGTGGCCTTGAGCTTGCATTCAAAGAGCTTACATTGCACACAATGCAGCAGTAGCAACTTCACGCATCTTTGTTACTTGAAATAAAGACCATGGCAAACTTAAAATTATTATTTTCTGTGTGTCTTGATATTAACACTGATTGCAAATTTTGCATAAAGCACGTACAAAAATGCAAAATTCTGCCTTGTTGTAGTCAGTGTCTAAACTCCACTCTCTTCATGGTGGTAGTACTTTGTAAAACTGGCAGATTTAAGCTTCTGCTTACAATTGGCAAGTCACAGTGAATAGTGAACCCCAATCTAAAGAGTCAGTGAAATTTCAGTGTTGACTGTGCAGCTAATCCGTTCTCTCATGCTTGCTATGGACCTGTTCAGATTCTCTGCACTACTAGCAACAACTATGTAATAATACAGTGGCTGCTCCAGAAGTACTGTTTCCTATGTTATTCTGTTGTCCCACAATGTCAGAGGTGAATGTTGGTTGGTTAAACCTTCCCACCAATATTCCATTGCATGTTGTTGCCATGTAACAGATAGCAACAGAGGAGCAGTCTGACAAAATGGCGTCTGACATGAAAATCTCTGTTCCTGGGAAATCTAGATATCACAAGAGGTTATAAACTTCAGTAGATGGTTGGTTAGAGGAAGTAAAAGTGCAGAATCCAGTTAAATCCTAAAAACGGGTTGGTTCAGTGAACTTGTTTGCCTAATTATGTTTAAGCATGGCATAAATGCATTATTCGGTGTAGCCATTATTTCTACATAGAACTTGCAAAAAGAAAATACGTCTTAATAGTATGCAGTACTTACATACATTTCCATATTTCTCTGAATAGCTGCCAGGCACCTTATTTACCTTTATCTGCAGTTACTATCATGTGGACATAAGTAATTTGTCAACCTCTACATTCGCAACAGTGCATCACATCTGACATAGAAATGAGCGCAGTGGGCTTTATATACAGTCCCTTATTTGGAGGTTTGATTCATTTTCCTACCTTTGGTCTCAGGAGGACTGGAAGTACAATGCAAAGGCTTTAAAACATTTTTTAATTAGCATTTCAAATGAAGTCTTTAACACATCATGCTTCAAGCACCAGTACAAGAATCGAAAGAAAAAGCAGGTGAAAATGGCAATTACTCTTTCCTAACAACTGCAAAGGATGTTATCACCGCTACAGATATTAAAGTCATTTACTTGCCAGCACCAAATAAAAAGCCGTATGTAATTAAAACATATGGCTGGCATTAACTGAAAAAGGGACAGGAAATTGAACATTAAAGGTGACTCTGCCCTTAATTTGCTATATTGCTTGGGGAGAGAGGAGATTGTGTTGAAGTGTTCTGAGAGAGAAGCGCTGACAACCTTATCTTTGAATTTCCTACCTTTTGTCAGTTACCATTATAACCTGATTACTCAAGTGTTTAAAAAAAAAAAAAAAAAGCATGATGAAGGGTTGTAAAACATGATCTGTGGCTCTTAAAAAGTTTAACTGTTTTAGATGTTAATTCTTCAGCGTAATGAGTTCGTTTCCTTCACTCTGCATATTTTTGCTATTAAAGCCAGTGAAAATTTCCATCCTTCCCATTTTATTTCTGCGAGCTAATTTCTGGAAGCATTTTCACAATCCTGTTTAAATAGAAGTTCTGGATTGTCTTTTCAGAATGTGTACCAGATTAGCTCTTCTGACTGCCTGTATGGAGCTACTTCCATTTATGTGAAGGGCTGACAAATCGGTTTTGTGGTTTGCTTGATGCAATGCTGATGACCTTCTTCTTTTCAATTCTGCCATTCTTTGTGCTAGTTGTTAAATACATCTCTTGACTTTACTATCCTTGCATAACAATCATAAATCCTAATCACGGATATTTTACTATCCTTACATTTAGTATTTATATTTTTTTCATTGCTAGGAACTCCTTGACAGCTTATGAAGTTTCCATGTTATAAAGTCAGAAGGGTGAACTATTATCTAACCATTTTATAAACTGTGGGCTTCTCATGTTTAATGAAAACATCAGTTCTTTAAGTAAATACATATTCTGCAAACAAATGTATTAAAAATGGATCCAGTTCTGTAGGCTATTTCAGGAGTGATCTCCATTATAATATTTGTGGGGAAAAACTCTCATCTTTTAACATAAATTTACAAAGCCTTACTATCTCATTGTTCTAGAAATACGTATTTCTAACAATTTCAGGTTATGTTTCTATGATTTTACCATTCTGAATACAATTCCTTGTCAATATATTTCATATCTCCTTAGGCTTAAATTGAGATGACCATGTAAAGTAAGTAATCAGTGTTTCTGTGGGACTGCTTGGATAGCTGAAGCTTTGCTTTTTGGAAATTCATTTCCTTTTCTTTTATTATGCTTAGTACTGAATGATGCTAAATCCTAGCTTGGTATTCCAGACCATGAGATGCTGACGACATCCTACTTTCAGGCAGCTAAGACAAATACTTCCCTATGCCTTTCAAAAACATAAACCAAAATAGGCATATTTTTCAGACTCCCTTAATCTGTAAGAGCTCGGTATATTCTCCTGATCTTTGGCTTATTGTTTTGTCCTTGATTAGATTCTTTTCTCTGGCTCAGTTACTTGGTTGGTAGCTTAGATTCCTGAGGAAAACTCAACCAGCAACTAAATATGTGCTTGAAAATTTAATGTGCAAATAAGAGCCATTTTAGTACTCAATAGAGTATATTTTAAGCTGTCCCTGTATTTTCAGTTTCAAGGATCACCATTTTTCAGTTTCAGAGTTAGCAGCCCATTAAGATGAAAGGGAAAAATCAATTCTTTGGTTACTGTGTCAAAACCTTGATGCACTCTGATGCACATCAGCACTATGTAATTTGCAATCAGGTCAGATTTTCAACTTTGAAAGTCTGAATTTGAAAATCTGATCTCTCTAATTGGTAAAGGGCAGCATTCACTGTAGTTCATTTCCATAAGTTCAAAACCTTTGTAATTTATAAACTATACAACTGAAAGCTGGGATAACAAACCTGAGTAAATTCAGAAAATAAGTAATTTTCCACTACTGTGTAATATTCTGGACCCTGCCAATGAAGATGGTTCTCAGTATACGCTGTATTCATCATTTCCATGTTTTCTGCTACTTTGCTCTGATTATAGTCAGCACTATGGTTTTGATTTATAGCAATACAGAGACAACAGAGCAGTTGGAACTTAACAAAGCTTTTTCAATGAAACTAATTATCCTTGAATGCATAAGATTATAATACAAACAACGTGGCCACCTCTAGTTAATGTTTGACTAAAATTAAAGTGAATTTACTGCACCTGAAGGGCACTAGCACAAAAAGCCCAAAGTCTCAGACTATCCGTTATTTGCAAAATTGATACAGTGAAAATAACCACGCTGAAAATTGATCTGTCTGTCACTTTTAAAGAAATAACACGTTTGTTTGGGTTCTTTCTTCTGTGACCCTTCATTATTGTACTGAAATCACACACAAGGATTCCCCATTTGAGTATTCTGTCCCAAGATTTCATGTAATTGTTATCATCCAAATATTGTTTAACACCAATTCACTGAGTAAGTGTCAGTTACTAATTGAAGACAACTGTGAATCATCAGTTGATGGCCAGAGCTCCTTCTAGTTGACTGGAAGTCTCTTTTCCAGGAACTAGCCTTCCTGCTCCGGTAAGAGTATTTGTTCGTTTGTAATTATCCCTTCAGCTGCCTGTTAAAGACTGAGATTTATCTCTGCTATTGTCTCTTTCCTCTTTCCCTCCTTTCCTCCTTCCCTTCATACAGAAAAATCCGTAAGAAGTTTACCAAGTTGCAGCTGAAAAGAGCTTCCAGAACACCTTGTTCTCCAATTCTTGCGAAGACAAAATCTCTCATGAACAATAGGCAGGCACGAAGAGAGCCAAGAACCATCACGCACTGAAGACACAACAGCATCAGCAACATAATTATGTTAAAATCTTGTTTAATTGTGAACACAGACACAACGGGACCTTCCACATCTTTGGGACCTATATGGACACTGTGGCTGGGTTCTGTGTTCTGGTCAGGATCCAACAGTAGCCCTTGTTCTCCTTTGTCTCTGTAAGGGCTACTTAAGGTTCGCTGTGCAGGCCTTTTGATGATTGTCCTGCTGTTTCCCCCTCTTCCCCTCGTCAGACTTGGATGGTCAGAGAGGGACTATTTATACTGACCACAAGGAAGAAATATGGATGCAGAGAAACCCCCACAATTTTGTCTATGCCTTCTAGTGGTGTGATACATAAATAAGCAGCTTTCAAAATGATTGCTGTGACTTTGTAACAGGATTTAGCCTGTAGGGGTCAGCATCTTCAGAAAGTGCTGCAGACTTCAAATGTTTGAATTTTTTAATATTGGCTTGAATCACTTTGGATTTGATTTTCTGATCTGCTGAGCAACCAGAGGCTGGAATGAGGAGTTGTTCAGCAGTTCTGAAACTTGGACCAAAGTAGGTAATGCCCAGAATTAGTGGCCCATTTTAAAATGCTGACTGTATTAACTTTGGTTAAAATCCTGGAAAGTATCATGTGTGGTCATGACCATCTGCCTAGTATGGTTATCTATATATTTGCAAGCATCCACCTATTTCTTTGGGGATTTTTAGCATTTCTTGAAGTCTATTTTGAACAGTCAAAGCCAGCAGAATGCCATTCCTGGGAAAACATGAGGAAATAAGAATATTTCCTATTAGCAATGACTCTCCACTAAATAATTACTACATTTTTATACATATGGACAAGAAAGTTGTCTTGCTGCAGAATGCTTTGAAATTCATACTTGTAAGGCTACAGGTGGAGACTTACCATGGAGAGATGATGTGCCTTTTGTAACTACTTGTAGGAAGCTGCCAGTCCCCCTGAAAGTGGGAATGGCAACAGAGGCAGGTCTTTTTTCTACTCAGGTACTTACAGGTGAATAATCTCTGCCCTACTTTGAGATCGAGAGGCAAGCAGTGTGTAGCACTGCTGTGTAAACCTAGCTGAGATACACTGATTATCTTAAGCAAGTTATGTCTTTCAATAGGTTTTGTTTCCATATGGCTTTTAACAGATAGTCAGACACTGAACGCATCACCATAAGCTAGAATAAGCTTCAAGATGTTTTTTCTAGTTCTTTACTAGGTGACTCTAGCGGCACTGTATGGGTGTCAGGTTATTATCTGGCTATGGATGTATGCCCAGCTCTGTGGTTAGAAAGATGAAGGTGTAAGTAGTATCTCATACCTCTGGGTGATTTCCCTCCTTCCCCTTCCTGAAATATACACCCCCACGCTATTTACAGTTTCAGTCTGAAAGAGCATCTGTGATACTAGCCTGTAACTAGCCATGCTGACCACGTCAGATTTTGAACTCTTGAGACAGTCATCCAGATGCTTCCTCGAAAAAGAAAGCACACTGACCTTGCGAAGGAACTTGATGATTTTACAGAGTGACGGATCCAGGTCTTGTCCACTGTCCTTCACCAGCAAGCAAAGGGTGAATAAGGAGGAGAGATTTTGCCTGAAATGCTTCTAGTACCCTGAGCACCCTACTGAATGTCACTGATTGGGAATCAATTGGAGAAGACCTGGGATTCATCCGCTTACAGATTTTTCCAGGAGCCACTGAAGTGCGCAGCCCTAGGATTCTCTTCTATCCACACGATCTGCTTCTTCCTCACAACAGGAGAGTTTTTCATCAGATACTGAACAGACACAACCCAATCTTATTAGTAAGAATTGCCTTTATTAACTGCGACGTATGGAAACACCTTCTGCATAATAGCTTTCTCACCCATTAAAAACATGATTATTCAGCAATCTATTTGACTGAAAGTATGAAAAAAATGAGCAGAAAGAGCTTTGTCTCCCTCAGGCACCCCTGAAATCACACACAACAGACTCATTTTCAAAGTGTCTTTTGCTGTAAGCTGATGGATATCCTTTCTACCCTGCCTTATTAAGCTTGTACTTGAATTATTTCTTTCGGTCAGTGTGCTACAGTGTCTAGCCAGTATTTTGTAAAAGCCTCGTGTGTTTCTGCCTTTGACAAAAGTATTGGTATTTGTAACAGTCTCTTGTGACATCATTTTTTCTTCTTTCCCTCTGAGGAGTGAGAGAATCATAACATGACTCCCTGTTATGCAGCTTGATGCAGTTATCTTCTGCATCAAGCATCCAAGGTAAGGAAGAGTCCTCCCCTGCAGCTTCAAGCCGAGGGAATTCATCAGGAAGCAGTGGAAGTAATGCTGTGACCCTGCCTGGCAGAGTTGTGCCACTGGTTGTAATAGCCAACAGCCAACGCTCACAGAGGGTTAATGCAGTCGAGACTGTTCACTGTTATAACTTCTGGTCCATCCTCAAACTGCTTTGCATGCAGCTGCATGGAGACCTTCCTTCCTTTAAAATGCACACAGTGCACAGAGAAATTGCACGCTGCGTATCGCACCTTTGTCTTTACCTGCTCTCTCTCAATCTTACCCTTCCTGTGAGATGTTCTCCAGAGGATGGATACAGAATTTACCCGTGAATTTCAACAGAAAGCAATGATGAAAGGTTAGGTGAAAATATGTTCCTGTTTGGTTTGACTTCTGTAGAAATTGTGACAGTTCTTTCCATAACATCTCGCAATTCCATGCTGTCTGTTGAGTTGAATTTTGTTTTTTTTTTTTTCCTGCTGACCTTGAGCAAAGAGCACATTCCTGTGTAAGTTATAACAGTATATCCACAGTACTGTTTTTATCAAGCTTCTCAAGCTAGTTATTTTAAACCTAGCTAACATATCTCAGTCATCAACAATGACACTGAGTATAAACATATGCCTCAGAAGCAAGGACAAGACATTTGGTTCTTAACATGGATCTGAGCAAGAAAATCTAGGCAGCTTCAGTACTGTGTTTGCAATATGATTTATTTTCTTGTTAGCTAAATAAGAAAGCTATCTGAAAAACCACCTCTCCGTTTACAACTACAGAGTTCAAAAACCATGCAAAATGCATGCTCATTTTTTTTTGTCCAGAGGTCTCATATAAAGAGGAAGAAGATTTTGTTAAAATGTTACCAATTTCAAGTATGTAGTTATTCTGCAGTCTTGAAATATTTAGTATATTTTTTCAGATTATTTTTCAAGGTAATGACTTGGTCAAGGAAGCTTTGGTTATGTAGGATCGAATCCATCCTACATGTAGGATGGATCTGGGAATACTTAAAATACATTGGTGACATTCCAACGGCATTCTAAATTGTTTTTTGATTTGATCAAAAGCAAATATTTGTTTCTGTAGTTCAAAACTTACAGCATGGTACAAGAAAATGGGGATTAAAAATGAAAAGAAGAACAAATGAGTAGAAAAAGAATGAACCAGAATCGGCACTTAAAAATTGTGCACCTAAATCTGAAGCAAGCTTTTTAATAAATGTCGTTTTAACCTAGGCACTTTCCTAATTATAAAGTTGCAGATAAAATGGAATGGCTGCGTAGTAATTTCTGGTATAGTCACAGCATAATATCCTACAGCCTTGTGTAGAGAACAATTATACTCCTTCAGAAATATTATATTGCAAAGTACAATATAGCAGACACAGTGCATTTGTATATGCAATGCTATGGTAATGGAAGTGTGTTAGAATCCTCTGGAAATGTCAGCAAAAATATTTTTGTTTTACATTTCTTCTTGAAGGTCTTTTATATAAACCCGTGTCTTCATAAACCAGAGTGGGTGTCAAAAGATCTGAGTTTATATAACTGCAGAGTGGAATTTTTTGGAGTAAGTCAGGACTTTTTTATTCAAATGTTGCATGTAGAGGGAGGAAACCTAATTTTGGAATACATGGGTTTTGGATAAGAGTTTTCAGATTGTACTATGCAATGATCAACACAGATTTGCGGAGTATGCTCCTGTTGCTTATAACAGTTGTTGCTGAAATACAGCATTGAAAATTAAATTAAAAAGAGAAACATAAAAAGCTGTCATTTTTAAAATTCCTTAAATTCTTTAGATTGTAAGTGAATTTCTCTAAGGAATGGTAAAACTGGGAGGATCAATGCTGAATATTTGAGGATGTGGAGCACCTTAGAATGAAATATATTACTGTCTGATTTGCATTAAAGTGTCTTTGTGTACAAGCTTTGTGACTCTTGGTCCTTTTTGTAGGAAAAAAATTTTCTACATTGACACTGTCTTATAGGCTGTTCAGTAAGCAACAAACTGAAATGTGATGAACTCTTAAAACTGCACTAGTGTTAAAGACACAAATAGTTGTCTGTGAATAAAGAGAAAAGATTCAGAAGAAAGAGAGAAAGAGAAACATGAAGTATTGTTTATTGTTTATTGTATTGGAACTAGAAAAATGTCTAGGATTGAACTGAAATCTAGGTAAAAGACTACAGACTAGAAGATACAGTGTGCATTATAGTCTTCAGTGCATTGACATTGGCATCCAAACTTTCCAGGTCAGTATTAGTATCAAAAAATTACACTGCTTTTAATTTGGTAGCACCTAGAACTGGTGACTTCTATGAGAATATGGGACATAAACTGAATAGTTTTCTTTACTAACGTGCAAAATAATTTCCTCAATTACATTGGATAGGTTTTTTGGTTTTTTTGTTTTGTTTTGTTTTTTGCAGAGGAGGAGATCCACACGGTGGGATTTTAACAGGACTGCTGCTTCACAGGTTTGTCCAAGGCAGTTCTTTCTATTTCCTAATTGCCCCACCCATCCTGGAGTCATCTGTAAATTTTGTTTCAAGTTCTTGCATTAGAATGGATATTCTCTGTCATCCTCTCCTGCCAAGAGGCGTAGGCAAATTCCAAGTCCAAATATGGTGTTTGGGTTTATTTGGAATGATAAATTACATATATCAATCCTTCCCTAGGTGAGCAATAATCATAGTGAGAAGGAGATGATCTCTGGACATAGTTCTTTGCTGGGGTAGCTGGGAAAATTGGCATCTTTTTAACCAAGCTTAGAATAAGCCACAGTCAAAAAGCAGGAGGTCTGAGATGCTCATCTGCTCCATTAGTGTGGATTTTTATGAGCCTGTCATGCAGGCTTTTGTTCATAACTGATGAAAATGCATAGCTAATGGTGATGGCTATTGAAAAACAGTGTTTCATAGCTGAGAATTTGCTCTATCAAATAGTGTTATTGTGCTCTTTGTAGCTGTTGTAGTTTTCATAGAAATAAATAGAAAGCATTACTTCTGGAGAGACCTTCTTTGTAAGCTAAGCAGGGGAACTTTATGAAAATGAAATCTATTTGTTACTAATATTATGGGAACATCTAGACATCAGGGCAAAGCGCTGTCTCTGACCAGTAAGTTTTTGAAATAAGCACTCAAATAAAAGTCCAGTTTGTGTAGCTGGAAGGCTCCTCCAGCACTAGAGTTGGTATTATGTCAGCAACATTGTGTGATGTGCACATTTGTTTTCAACTGGCTTGATAGAGCCTTGTAAAGAAGAAAATCTCCTGCCTCTTTCAGTCTCTATTGCCTAAAGCAAGAGAATGGGAGGAAAGGATTAGAGCCAGATTTTGATGCTGCTTCACTTCCTATTGAGTTAGAGATTCATGGCTGCAGAATCTCTTCCCAAAATCTAGTATTCATTGAGTCCGAAAAAATGTGATGACTCCCTAATTTGTTGGCAGGTTTGTTTTCCCCATAGCCCCCACGTGCAGCTTTGTTATTACTTCGGAGATTTTCTGCCCCGTAATGTGAATCAATAGTTTCGTTAATGTGGAGGAAGCAGCTTCTGTTTCCTTTGGGCTAAGTGTGGCTCTTTCTCTAATATTTTCTGCCTAGGCACATAAAAGAACATTCCAGGTAATAGTAGCAATAAGGGAACTTCACAGGTACATCCGTGAAGCTAAAAAGTAAGTAAAGCATGTACAAGCTTAAAATAGCATGACATAACATATTAGGTCACTGGATATAGTTTTCATTTGTTATATGGTTGTAACTGTCCCTGGCTGAAGGATTGGACTGTCTTTCAAGCAGTCCTTTCTCTTCCCAGTTCTCTGTTTGCTTTTACTGCATTCATCAAGCTGTTACACTAGTGCCATTTCCTCAGCCTCATAGTTGCATACTGGGAGAAGGAACTGCTAAAATAATTTATTGGAGCAGATGCAATGAAAATTGAGGGATGAATGATTCCACATTTGTTTTCTTTCCTTCATTTTGCTGGGCACTTAAAATAAGCGTGATTTTTTTTTTCTCAAAGTTTTAACTTTTCTGCAGTCATTAAAAATAGAGATAAAGTAGACTATTTCCCCACAGAGTTTCCAGATTTGGGAGCACCAGTTTGTACAGAGAAATGCACTGATTCAGGGGGAGAGCTATCTGGATTTCCATTAGCATTTTAACCTCTTATCAGACAGTGAATCTAAGCAAACTTACCCTGAATGCCTTTGATCCTTGGGAAATGCATTTAATCCATAAGGCAGCCGTGTCCATGGTCTGCTTGCAGGAGCCTGACTCAGTTCTAGCCATTTGTTAATCCAGCCCTAGTGCCTATTTTTCCTGTTTGCAATAGTAGGCAAAGTATTGATTGGTCTTTCCAAGAGGGCTAGACTCCATCCTGCAATTTGTACACAATTTAGGCATGGTTAAATAAAATCTCTCTCTCATTCTGGGACTAAAGCAGGTTTCTTGGCAATGATGGAATTTGTAGCATAAGAAATGGTTGAGACTAGCTGAGGACTCTGGAGGTGCTTCCATTCCACTGCTGCATAACCAGAATATGCACCAGCTCTCTTATTTAATGGCTTATTTGGATCCATTCCCCTTATAAGTTCAGGCACCCTAATCCTGCCATGCTTCCTTGAACGCTCATCTCTGTCTGTGACTTTTAACTCACTTTTCAGAATGATGTCAAGGGAGATTATAATTAAGAAGATGCTATAAGCACCCAGAAGTTTTTCTCCCTCATCCCTCCATCATTTTCAAGTTTAAGGCTGTTTTATCTTCTATTACTCTTTCCCCTACACCTTTCTTTATTTTGGTATTTTCTTTACTGATGAAGATTAATCTAATATGCTCAGGTCTTACTTGAAATATGATAATCTTCAAAATCACAGATTTGTACCTACAAGGGTGGAGGGCAATGAACCTAGATAATGTGCTGACCAAATAGAATTCTAATCCAGACTAATATTTCAAGTCTCTTCTTGGGTGTTTGGAGCCACTATTGTGTACTGTCTGCTCTAAAGTCAGGAGCTTGCTGCAAACTTGGGGTCTCAACCTATTTGGCTTTTTATCCTGCCCTGAAGCTTAAAGGAGTTCTGCTTCAGGGTTTGGCTCAAGTGTTTCTATCAAACATGCCTTGCCAGGCTCTAATTAGACCTGCTACTTGAATGCTGAGTAGCTTTCTTCTGTTTACTATTTGTGTGGATTAAATTTGATAGATTTCAGTAGAAGAATATAAATGAAGTGACTGTCTAGCTCTGGATTTTCTCCATCTTCCCTTGATGCACTAATAAGAATCAATTGCAGTTGCTTATTATTTTTAAGTAGCAGTTAATTTGAGAAAACCTGATTCATTAGCTCTTTTCATTTTGCTGATTTGATTTCAGCCTTCTGCCCATCTGGGCCAACCTACATAGATGGTTCTAAAACCAGAGTGAAAACATCACTGAAAATGAAGACACAGTCTGACAACCCAGCGAGGTGCTGTCTGTAACAGCAGGCTCTGAACCTCTGTTCTAATGGGTACAATTCTCAATAAAAGGACAGGTATTATTCTGCATTCATTCTCCCATTTAAGCATTTGGTTCTCTGTATGTTCAAGTCTGGGAACAGTGTGTCAGACTGTATAGCTGCATAGATAAATTATTTCCTGAGTAGATCAGTTATCCTCTCTGGGGATGTTCCAGAAAATCCCACTCTCACCATAGGAACTGTAGAATTAATCTCCATGATCTCATGATGCTTCTAGAAACATCCTTATGGCCAATGTCCTGTATCTGTACAAATCCTCTTGAAGTTAATAAAGAATCCTGAATCAGGATTGTACGCTAAGCCTGTAAGCTCTTTAGGTTAGGGCTAATATCTTCCTGCAATTATTAAAATATATATAAATATGTGCTTTTAAGATGTATAGCTTTGCAGGAGTGCCTGTGGTATTTATTTAAAAAAAGAGAGTGGTGCAGAACCTGGTAGGAGACATAGGATTGTCTTAGCCCTGGATGCAGGAGAAGGTGTCACCACAGCAGTTTCTACAGGTGTACTGTTGTGTGACATGGGGAAGAAAGGGGTGTGTTCCTCTGTTCTGAATTAAGGGGCAGAAAAGAATGACTATCTCTTAGTGGTCTCCCTATATTTGAATCTAGGCTGATTCCTATTCACAACTTTTTGGTTTTTTTTTCACATCATAGCAAAAAGACAGTATAATACACTGAAAGGTACCGGATGGTTCTATGTGGATGAAACATTGCTTTTTTTTCATTAGACAGACAGAGGGAAGTTAAAACATTATTTGTAGAGGATAAAGGTGAACTTTGCTCATGATTTTATGAACTTCTTTATTGCACAGTTCTCTTTGTGCAAATAGCCCTTGACACTCTCTTGCTTTTTGTTATTTCCAGCAGATTGGAGTCATTTGTTTGTTTCAGCTGGACTGTGACAAAGCAGCAGGTGAGAGCTAAAAAGAATCAAGCTCACTTTCAGGTTTTGTGCAAATATTTAGAGGGACTTGTGAAGTTCTATTATATTCAATTAATTTACTTCCTACCTCCTTTTCCTTTGAATATTGGTTTGCAATTCTGGAAAAAAAATTTCCAAAAGTGGAGCTGGTACCTGGACTGGGCTAAGGCTGTGGGGTTGGTGTTCACTTTAACACTCATGCTGATTGAAGATGTCACCCTGGAACAGCTACTCACTACTGATCTTCCGCTGGGGATTTCTGCCCTCTCTCAGCAGGAAAAATAGCATGGACTCTGCAGTTTTCTGCTTCAAAATCAGCCTGAAAATCATGATTAACTACATGGTATTTTCTGAAAAGAAAGAAAGATGATTGAAGAGAATCCACTAGCAAGGAGGGAGGGGAGCAGAGGGAGCTCTGGTGGCCATGGAAGACAAACAGCTCAGGTCAGTGGCATCTTCAACTACATGACTACATCTGGAAGAAGAGATCTGTCCACAGCCTAACCCACAAAATTATTAAACTTGCAGAATTAAATATCACATGAGGTTATTGGAAAAGTAGAAATGATCTCAAATCAATCAATGCAATGCCAATCACTCTGATTTGAGGATCTATGTTTCTGATTGCCTGCATTTATCTGCCTGTGACTAATCCAGCATTGACATCTGTGTCTCTTTTTCACCTATTTTGAGTTCTCACTTGTGCCTGATTGTGACCATTCTTGTTCAATCACTGCCAATTCAGAAGTATCTATCAGTCTCCAGCCAGGACTGGATACCTATTAAAAAGTGTAGACATTGAATTGCTTAGTCCTTTCTCTCTGTGCTGCTTGAAAAGAGCCTGACTTGCTCAACATTCAGACTACAGCTAGTATAAAGGTCAGGAACGTATTTGGTACAATTTATCTGTTTGAAATGTCAAGTGATATGATAACTTTTCCATAAAATAATAGGTTAGTCCACTATGATCACTGAGAAAGAAATAATCCTATTTTCAGATGTTTCTGTTTCATACTGTCATGAACACAGATACTCAGTTTCTGATGGCTGAAGAAATTCATTTTCTATGTTGTTTATATGTAAGTTGCTCCGAAAGTAATGCCTCATTTATTTCCATGGAATGTACAACTAATACGAAGAGGACAATAACTCTATTTGATAGAGCACAGTTTTAGCTGCAAAAAAGTTGTTTTTCTACATAGTCACCACCACTAGCCAATTTGCATGGATCAGCTGAGTTAGATACTCTTCATTTCATGGTACGACTGCTGTGCATGGCCTTCTGGAACATAGCTTGTTTTTCACATTGCTGCTGCCACTGTTGAAATGCACCACCCACCGCCTCACTGTGCTCACATCCACTGTTTTGTCTCCAGAAACATTCAACAAATTTCCATGAATGTCAGTGGATGTGATTATTTCTGCATGGAGGAATTCAGTGACACACCTTTGCTTCATACACGCTTCCATGTCACATGCCATCGTGTCAGGCTGCCCCTCTGCTGCCATCTGTCACACAGCAACAAAACACAATGGAATATTGGTGGGAAGGTTCAGCTTCTACTACCATGTCACCAAAATCCATCTCTGACATCATGTGCCAACAGAATAACATAGGAGGCATTACTTTCGGAGCATCCCTTGTAGCAGTGTACCTATACTCATGAAATTCATTCAGCTTTCAATGGTGCAGGATGCTACAAGTGTCTGTCTGCAAATCTTTCATAAATATGCAATGAAACATCAGTAGTAATTATGAAGCAAGTCAGTGAAGTACAATGCTTTATGATCAGCACTGAGGAGACTCAGGTAAATAGGCATATTTTCCTGATTTCTTGTTAAACACTCTGCAAGGGAAGAACATGGATTTTGGTAGTCTCATGCAAAGTTTATGGAACTCATTGCCACTCATTTTTTAACTTGAGCACCATCTAGTGTGCATAATAAGAACAATTAAAAAAAAATAAATAGAGGACCAGTTCTTTAGGGCAATTAGCTGTGGAAGCTCAATTATGTTGTCAGTGTCAAAAGGTAACAAGCACATCTGACATTGTCCTGCTAATTTACAGTAAAACAAGTTTCAAAGTGCTTATACGTTCTATGGGCACACAGCTCTTTAATTTGTACCTTGTTTAAATAATTTGCTTGCTCATAAGATTAACACAATAAATGAAATGCACAAAAACAAAATACTTATTTACCAGCAGGTTAAAAAAAAATCAAAAATCAATGTCTGCTTTATCCTAATGCAAATATGTATTTGTATATTCCTACATGTATGAGTGCTGAGTTGCGCGCATTGCTGCAAATTGATGCAGTCCATCAAGCCCCTAGCTTTCATCTAAGTGTGTCTTGGCAGATGTTATCTAGATTTTGCCCAAACTTGAAGCACAGTCAGAGATGAATTTCTTCCCTGTGTGTCTGGATCAGAGTGTAGTGCATTTGTGAGAAGTCCAGTGTGCTGTTACTTTTCCTGTTAGCATTGCTTTGTGCAGCATGTGCTCTGTGTCTTGCACTTACCACCGGTGCTAATACTGCTATTTGCAATACATTTTGTTTGCACCTGTGTTGTAAAGTCCCTCTCTAGTAACTTCTGCCCTTTCTAGTCGCCTCACATTTCTCAGTATCACAAGACAGAATGCTGCAGCATTACTAATTTTCATGCTTCTGTCAACAGTCGTGGCTCTGCACCTTCTTATGAGAACTCCCATAGTGAAAGAAAGATCTCCCATGTGTGCTGCCGCCTTCCAGGGATTACAGATAGTTTTCAGTCAGAGAAGGTTAAAACTTGCTGATTGAGTTACAAAAAAGAGGCTTATGGTTTGTTCATCAAGAAAACGGTTCTTCCAAAGGTAGGTGGAAGGGAAAGAAAGGGGTTGTTACTGTGATTTTTTTTAACTCAAGGCTTTAAATTCTATTGATTTTTCACTACCATTATTTTATGAATCAGGGATGGCCTCTGCAGCCAAGACAATATTACTGTAAGACAAATGTGGTAAAACTACACAGAGAGAATCAACTTTTTTATAGGAATTTGGGGTGTTTCTCAGTTCAGACAAGGTTGCAAGAGTTCTGAGGGCATCATTGGTCTCAGTGGGACTGTGTACTTTTGTAAACTTGAGAGGTGTGTGGTCTCATATTGCATCTATGTGTGACCTTGTTCTACTCTGAAATAATTCAGATCAATAACTGAAATTTTTAGTGCTTAATAGCTGTGCTTGGATAAAGCTTTTGAAACTGACCTGTCATTCACTGACTCATTACCCAGACATCTTGTCTCCAGCAAAGATGGCACATTTTTCACAAAAGCCATACATCAAATGAAATTTCAGAATATATCGTCCAGATTAGAAAATGATAAAAACTACATTATGGTAAATGACCCTGTCACCCTCAGGTTTTAATCTGTTCATTACCTCATAAGTGGCACCTACATTACCTCGTATGCAGCACCATCTTGGGAACAGATGAAGCAAATTCTCATTTTAGGGGGATACTCTAATCAGAAGTGACAAAGAAAGGCTACTGGCATCCTGGCTTGTATAAGAAACAGCATAGCCAGCAGGAGCAGGGGGGTAATCATCCCCCCGTACTCAGCTCTGGTGAGGCTGCACCTGAAATACTGTGTTCTGTTTTGGACCTCTTACTACTAGAAAGACACTGAGGCCCTGGAGTGTGTCCAGAGAAGGGCAACAAATCTGGTGAGGGGTCTGGAGCACAGGCCTTATGAGGAACAGCTGAAGAAAATGGGATTTTTAACCTGGAAAAAAGGAGAAAGGAGGCTAAGGGCAGACTTATAGCTCTCTACAACTATCTGAAAGGAGGCTGTGGTGAAGTGGGGCTCAGCCTCTTCTCCCATGCAACTAGAAATAGGACTAGAGGGAATTGCCTCAAGTTGCACCTGGGGAGGTTCAGACTGGATATTAGATTTGTTCTCCAAAATAGTGGTCAGGTTTTAGAAAGGAGGTAATTCAGTCACTATACCTGGAGATGTTCAAGAAACATGTAGATATGGTGCTAAGGAACATGGTTTAGTGGGGGAATATTAGTGTTAGGTGGATGGCTGAACTAGATGATCTTGGAGGTCTTTTCCAGCCTTGCTGATTTTATGATTCTGTTCTGTGATTCTGTAAGTGTAGTGTTTATTGTCTGGTAGTTTTATGATATTTATTTCTGCTCAGATTGTAATATCAATACTATTGAATCATTTATAAAAGACTAATTCAGTTTTTCCTTTGGAAAAGAAAATTTTGCTGCAAACCAGATGTTGTGTCTGATCTGAACTTTCATGGGTAAATTGATTACGAAAGCAGAAACTGCTTATTTTCCCTCAAGAGGAAATATGCTGGAGAGCACAACATTGAAACTAATTTATAAGAACTATAAAAAATTATCAGTCTTCAGTCTTACTCTCCGCCACTACACACACACACATCAAAAGACTTGCATTCTCCTACATCATTAAGGTGTGGCTTCCATTCTAACCTTATCAAGGGTTCAAGCAGAATTATATTGTGGTATGCAGCATAGAAAATGCCACCAACCTACGGGCTTAGTATGTTGCTTCCATCATTTCTGGAATTGCTTTGCCTACCTCAAGTACACACAACAAAAAGTATTCAGTCTCTTGGAAAGCTTTGCTTCAGGGATTCTTCATTTCTTTATGTAATTTCTGAAAAGTCGAACATTTAATTCCTTCATGTTTTAATATTCTGTGCACTATCAGCTATTAAAGTTATCTGCATGGAAAATAACTGCTTCCCACTAGTTCTTTACTGGCAGTACAGGAATTCAGCACAGGGGATTTGGCTTTAACATTTGGAATATGTTTTGAGAGCTTTAGCATTCTGTCTTCCTGGAACAAGCATAGTTTTTTATGGGATTGTTAAATGGAGTTTCTATTTTGCAAACAGAGATGTATTCATTTCTGATAAGAGTGTGCTTTTAAAATCACTTAGATTTGGCTTAAGTCCTTTCTTCTTCAATAGTAGTTTTGCAATACCTGTTAAGTCTACTGCAAATATTCATTGGTCTCCACCTCCTACATGAATTTCTGTAAAAGACAAAATCTTTTACAGATAGGTAGGTGATATAGTTTGAGCTATCATTGTCATGAGGGATGGGAAGAGAACATCCAGCAACTCAGGGTGAATTGTATTCTAAAGCCAGGCAGAGTTAATACCCCAGATCTCACAATGTACATCGCCATTTTCAGTTTTGGGGCAAGGGTTTGTTTGAGTGCCTGTGACTGTAACAAATGTTTAAATTGGAATAATTTGATTCTTAAATCAAGTTATTCTTAAATCAAATGATGAATGAAGAGGAGAGCTGCCTATCTGATACCAATGAATGGGGAAGTCTGAACACTAGCTTCATAAGCTTCTTACCAGCACAAATGAAATGGCTTTGAAAGGGCTATCTTTAGAGTCACGATGTAATTCTGACAAAATTTTGTCATTTTCTTCATTTCATTTTGTGGAAAAACCAGCAATTGGATTTCCTGACATGGTCATCTATCTACATGCTATTGATACCAGCTGTGAAGATAAGGAATAGGCTGAGCTCACTGTGTTCCTTTTGACCAGCCGTTCGTTGTCGGTATTGCATGATGAAGACAGACTTCCTAACTAAACAAATGAGTTGTATGCATTTCTATTTATATATGTATATATATAATATATGTATAACTTAGGTCCAGGGGCCTCCAATCTTCAACTGTTTTTTGATCGTAAGCAAATACTGCTCTGTGCCAGTGTCTGAAGGCCATATGCCTGCATGTTCCCATTTCCTCACCCTGTAATTAACTCTTAAGAGCCGCTCCCAAGAATGCTTAAAATCTTGTTGATCTTATAAAAATGGAACAGCCAGCCTTAGGAAAATTGGCTAGTTTAACAGGCAGGTTTTATGTGATGACTTTAAGTAGGGAAATTAAGTCCAAATGAGAAGCAGACTAACATTTGGCCGTAGTTATATCGAAGAGCGTCCTTCACGGAAAATTCCAACTGCTATTTTTCATGTGAGTCTATTTCATGCTGTGCTTTCAGGATTAATTGGATTAAATTATTTTAATCTCTCTCTGTTTGTGCCTGGTCATTAGTGAGAGTTTTCAGTCTGTATGTGTTGTTCCTGAAGGTACTTGGCTAACAGTGAGATAGGAGGAGTTAAAGATGCCTTTTGGTCTGGGTCTGAAAAGCATGAGAAAGATGTTGGAAAGAAACAGCAGCCAGAAAAAGATGCACAGGGACATTCGAGGCAGTCACTTGGCAATGAGGCTTTTCTGCAACCCAGAGCTGTATCCACCAGTACACAAAGTATTGTACTAAAAATATTTTCCAATAAAATACTTGTTCAGAACAAACAAGGAAAAAAAAAAAAAAGAAAGATAGTTAAGAAAAGGCAGGATTGAATGGTTTCACTAGTTAATGTCCCAGTCTGATTTAAAATTGTCCAAACTCTTTGTCCAAGATCCTTTGTCAGGGACTACGCGCAAGCAATCTAAATTTTGCTGCTTAAAACAACTCCTGTCTCTGTAGATTTATCAGCACAGAGCTCTGACTCCATTTCACACCAATAGATTTGGCTGTCATGTCAGATACACAGAGGACTCTCTGTAGCTGTAAATCAATGCACCTTTTCTTGATCTCAGTGATAATATATTTCCTGTTCACCAGCTGAAGACCAGACTAAGTATCTACTGACTTGATTTCTCATTTGTGTTGTATTCTTTATTTCAAGTTAGATGCAGCAACTATAGTTTTTCTTCTGGTTTCAACTTTTGCTCTGTTTTATTTGCTAGGTTACAGCTGTATGTTAATACATTCCTCCTATTCTAGCAAGTAATCTTGAAGTAGCTTACTGAATCAGAAAGTAGGACAGTATGATTTTATGAGAAAAGAAAAAGTGGAATCTTCATCAAAAAATGTGCTCTCTGCAGAATTATTGCCCATAAGTAATAACCACATTTCTGTGCTGTCATTTAATCCAAACTTTATTTGGATTTTTTCATCAGCTTTTCCAGAATGTAGGAGACAGTGATATAGAACTGGTACAGGAGGCTGTATAACTTCTCCTTCTTACTTATAAAAATGTACAGAGCAGAATAATGATAGTATGATTTTGTGTATTGAGTTTCTTTTCCCAGGTGTATCTAAATAAGTGGAACAAGTCCTAGTATTCCCATAAAAAGCAAACTATTGCAATGTATTAACTTGCCAGTTCTGTAGAGAGTCCCAGTATATGCTAGAAAGGCTCATTTTGTAAAGCAGACATTTCCATTTGCAGTGAGTGAACAGAAAACTCACTTGAAGACCTACATTTAATTAAAATTTTATAAAAGTTTAGTCGTCTTAATAAAACAGCATGAGAGAAGGTGTAATGTGTATTTTGATATTTCGTGTTTCAGAATTCATTTAGCTGTTGTTATCCTGTGGTCTTGAGCCTTAGCAGGAAGTCAGAATGATAAGATGAGAGGGAATGACCTTTAGTTTCTCCAGGGGAGGTTCGGGTTGGATATTAGGAAAAACAACTTCTCTGAAAGAGTGGTGAGGCATTGGAACAAGCTGCCTAGGGAGATGGTGAAGTCACCATCCCTGGAGGTATTCAAGAAATGTGTAGATGTGGTATTTAGGGACAGGGCTTAGTGGGCAATAGGGGTGGTAGGTAGACAGTTGGACTAGATGATCTTAGAGGTCTTTTCCAACTTTAATGTCTATGATTCTGTTTTATTTAAACATGATCTTTGTGAAAGCTATCTGTTCTGTGAAAGATGCTTATTTCCAGCCCACCTGTAGATATGGAGCCATACTTCTTCAAAGGGTTCATAATGCTTGAAGTAGTTTCCTATTAAAACAGTCCAGCTATAAAAAAAAACCCCAAGTTCAAGCTCTAGTGGCTAAATTTGGAGCTTGGTGGAATTTCACATTCCTAGATTTTTAAAAATCCAAAGATGAGAATTCAAATACAGTTTTCTTGCATTTGAATAATCTAAATTACTATTTCATTGTATTTTGTATAACAAAAGCAGTATCTCAGCAAGTGTTTTCTTATGCAGCTACCATTATAAGGGTGAATGTTTTGTTTGTGCTGTTCCCTTTAAGTGCTTGTGCACTTAGCTCTCCTCATGAAAAGAGAGCTCTTCTGAAGAAGCTCACCTCATTTTTCACCTCATCTAGAAATCAGTTTCTCAAATTGCTGTATTCTGTTCAAAGCTTTCAGAGGTGGGGATGCCAACTGGAAAGGGCTTTGTCTTCACCTCCCAAGCACTTACTCAAAATATACTTTTTCACTAAGCAATGGAAAGTGTTATTTGAAATAACTAGTGTAGCTACAAGTAATGAGCTCTTTTCCCTTCAAAATTATGTTGTAGGTACATTTACAGCCACTTAGGAATGTTCTGGTAACATGGAGGGCTAAGAGAGGTGTTTGAGAAAGAAGAGGAAAACATCTTCTTGGGGCCTCTTTCATCATGAATAGTTATGATGCAACTATGTACATAGTCAGGAAGAAAACATGAGGATCTTGTGTCCATTTTACTGTTTTGTCTTCAGGGCAAGCTCCCTCCCAAAAGCATGTCAGAAGACAAGTCTGACTTGCTGATAAGTGGACTCTGAACTTCTGAAAGGCAAGCGGGTTCCTGCCAGTGTCCAACTCGTGATGTAATGATCACTGTGCAAAGTGATAAGAAGTATCATGGCTTGACTAATGGAATGATGGAACCAGGGAACTCTGTTTTCAGTCAACAGAAAAGTGATAAGACCTCTACCTCTTTGAGAGGTTGGGCTTGGTTTTTTTGTTGTTGTTGTTGGTGGTGGTGGTGATTTTTTTTTTTTTTTTAAGCATTTCATCTCAATTTAAAATGAAAGAAGTGGATTTATTGCTGTGAAAATCACACTTCCTGAAATGATATCATTCCTTGGATGAGCAGAAAGAAATCAGACATTTTCAATGTCAGTTATCTTGAAGAGTGCACAAGCATGCTGTTAAAAATGTCATTGCCACAGCACGGACTGCATGGCAGAAACATACTCAAGCACTAAATAATAGCTAGATATGAGAGCCCATTTTTATATGGTGGCATGACAGTTTGCGGACAACTTTCAGAATAGAACCTTCTTCTCAATAGGCTTTTGTCAAGTTTCAAAATAAGAATTTTAATGAGGTTCAGATATGAATGATATTTTTGTCTGATGAAACCAGTGAAAATTCCTAGATAAGGTGGGCAATAAAGGATAAAGGGTGGTTATGTCTTGCATGAAAGTATAGTTTTGTGCGGTGTGTTTGTATTGGTAGAAAGAGGTTGCCAGCTGCTTGTAAAGGCTTTCTTAATATTTAAGTGCGCTTATTGGTTATTTTTCACACTTCCATACAGTATGAGGATCAGTAGGAAAGACTGTTGATTGATTCTGTCTAGCGTTTCTGATACTTGGGTATGGCACAGGACAGTGATAAAGGGAATTTTTGAAGTCAGAACTGAGAAGTGCTTTTGTGTCCATTGTACAGGTGGTTGGAGTTTCTAATCAGAATGCAGATGAGGTGCTGTGGCAAAACTCCATTCCCACGGAACTGCTTGGATGAACTGCTCTGTTCTATAGAGGAAACAGTTCATCAGGATTCCTTCGTATTAGGGAGGACAGTATTTCTACTGAACAGAAGACATTGTGTCATATCTACCAGATTGAGTGGATAATCTAGTATCTGAACAAGGCAGATATATCAATTACAGTAAACAAACAGACAGTGAACTAATATAAATTTGAAGTGTCCCAATCAATAAAACAGCTATGGTTTGTATTAGTGCTTGATTCTTGCATTTTATGTCAGCATTTATGTGCTGCTGTTTATTCTGCTTCACCCTTTAGAAACTTCATTATCTTTTGGACAGTTTCTAGATGCTCAGTGAGTAGCTGCAGTCAATAAGAATGAGGAGTCTTCCATGTTTGAACTTTGTTGTAATTGCCATATTTGCTTTAATGTTTTGATATCACCATGCTAATGCTGACATCCTTTGGCTCTGATTTCTGCAACTCACTCTGGCTTGCTTTGCAGGGCAATATGTAAAAATATACCTCACAGTTAGATTACTTGACAAATTTTGGCCACAGCACAGAAGTGCTTTGCTCTTCTGTAACCTGCACTGGCTGCCCAATATAGCTGGCTGGTGTTTTTATCTGTAGTCAGGGAACACACAGATGCTCACTGAGTTCCAGAAAATATCCACTGTTGAGACATCAATATGGCAAACTTGAATTGACACAGCAGGTAGGGCATTGGACAAACCTATTATGCCCCTGGGACATTTCTTAGTATATGGAAAGCACTTTGACTTTCTTTTGTAATAACAAACATGATTAGGAATTTTGCTCTGCAACAAAGCTCACAATGGAGAAATGCTGTGTAGGAACAAGCTTGATGTCGGAGTTAACAAAGATTGGTTACAGAATATACATGCTTGAGCATATGCTATATTTCTTTCTTTTTTTTTTTTTTAATAGGAGTTTTTTTTTTTTCCTTCTTCTTCTTTTGTTTTGTTTTTGTTTGTTTGTTTAAATCTCCCTAGGATTAGTAGAATTGGTGTAGTGATGCATTTTGTGTTTGACTTGTGTTGCTTAGTAGGTCAGAATAGTGAGTTCATGGAGGCTAGGGTCTGTACGCTTCCTTGCATCTTCACAGGACTAGAAAAGAGAGGGCTGTGTGGGGCTGAGCTGCCAGCTGGGGTTAAACCACTGACACACATTCCAAGGAGCACCCCTCTGCCTCAGCTGCCAGAGGGAAGTCCAGTCAGGAAATTTCATAGTTCCCATTCAGGGTGGATGGAACAGCTGCTCCTCCCTTAGCCCATCTGCTGGTGGCACATCTGTGCGGTCCCAGAAAGCTGCCTCTGGGAAAGCACAACTCTGCCTTTCAGCTACGGCTGAACTTGGCAGCTGCTCAGGAGTTATGCATGAATTTCGACTGAGCCTTTAGAGCAGAAGATTCTGAATTCCAGTGGAGTTGTGCTGGTACAGTCTAAAGGAGAACAGCATCTGCTTCCCACTTGCTTTCAAAAGTATATTTAAATAAACATATTAGAATGTATATATTGCAGACTATTCCATGCTAGTGATATAGCAGTTCTGGTTTATAAGTACCATTGCATACAATGAATTAAAATGAAAAACTCTTATGAAGCTTTTTCAGTATATTCCACAAAATAATTTTTAGGTCACATACAACTTAATTAAGAAATGGTAATAAATTGTCACAATATGCAAGATGTTAACATCTCTAATTTTTAGTCTGTTGTAGAAAATAAAAGCAGATAGAAAGCTAATGAGATAAAATTATTACATGAAACAATCCTATAAAGTTTTTCTACTTTAGTAAGTTTTTTATTTTAGAGATCTTCCATGGTCCTAAATTTAGTCTGTGGAAATACCACTGGTCCATAAGAGTTTGGAAGTACTTAATTTCATAAGGCTTCATTTTGATACTTGAACATGTTATCCTTATCTTTACACATGAAAAGAATATCATTAAATTGGTTGGCTGTAAGGATTTCTAGTTAGATATCCTTCCCCAGTGGGAGTCAGCCCTTAAATGAGGTCTAAGAGAGGTGCAGCCAGGCTCCACCCCTTCTGGTCATACAGCTGAATTTCCTTCACCTGTGCTCCCAGGGCTGACCAGGTCCTTTCTCCAGGTGATCAATCAGTGGTTCAGGCTGTGTCTCAGCAGTTCCCATACAAATACCCAAGTTTTTTTTTACATGAAGAACTACTCAAATGCACATTAAAAGCGTAGTCAGAATATACTTATACCTCTAAAAAGCCCCCAAACTCGGTAAAAATAATTTGCTTTCTTTAAAAAGCATTCAGCTCTCTAAATGATGAGATTGGTGTGTGAAGAGTATTACCAAGCTTTTCCATCAGCTTTAAAAAGTTTAAGTTATTCATGTCCATGGACTCTAGGAATCAAAAATGTACTTGAGGTAATCAGAACATGAGAAATCATGTCTGCTGTTAGGTTTCTTCTGGGATAGCTTTCTCATGTCTTTTCAGATGAACTGTTGAAAATACATTGAAGAGAAAAGATGTGGGCAAACAAGGTGGAAGAAGTAAAGAAAAGCTTTTTTACTAGTTACATTTTTCTTTTTAACTAAGCTTCTTTAAATGTATATCTAAAAAATGCAAAATTTCCTTTCTGATTTATGACAAAGCTTAGAATTAGTGATTTCATAATACGTGATAAGAACAAATTCAGAACTAGCAAGTGCAATGTTCAAACACAGGAAACATTCAGAAGAGGCAATAGTGTTATTGGCACATGGAAGCAGAGACATAATTGACTTTGAATGCAAAGCTGTGGTTTAGGCAGCCATGTTTGCTCAGAGGTTCTGCAACCCAGGTTCATACAATTAATCTCACAGAAATCAGTAACGTTTTATGTGAGAGCATGAGAGAAAATGATCCTTATTAAATAGGAAATAATTCTATTTTTAAAAGTTCCCTGCTTATGTTTATCTTGCTTCTGCATTTCAAAAGCTTCTAATTAATATTTACTTACGGTCTGAATGTTACTCATCTGCATGCACAGCATAGGAGTGAGATGTGGTACAGTTTCTTTCTGAACCACTGAACTGCTAAAGCAATATACCACCATGAAATGCAGCCTTGCCAACAAAAGTAGAAGTAATGTAGTATCCTAAATGCAAAGTTAAATAGCTACATAATTTCCCTAAGAAATCTGTTTTTGTATTAATTTTCTTCAAATAGTCAAAGTGACTGTACTTTTTTTAGTTAATGTGTAGAAAATGTGGATTTTGATCTAGAATATTTTTACAAGTAACTCAGTTGAATTTATTATTTTCTTTCAAATGGCTCAACATACCAAGACATGATAATATGATATTTTGTTCAAATATTCTGCTACTGTGCATCCTGAAAATCATGTTTATCTTTTCAAAGATTGTATGATTGAGATCCCAAGTTCAATTAAGTTATTCTTGATGTGCTCTGACCAGAGATCTCCATGACATATCTGATTTCTCCCATTGTGAGAAAGAGTATTTTGCAACATTGAAAATGCAGCACAGCCTAGACAAAAAATCTGTGATAGAGACAATAATATGATATGCTAGGAGTACTACTGCTCTGGATCTCCCAGTTGACAGAGCTTCTAATTTTATTTTATTTTTTATTTATTTTATTTCTGAAATGATTTCTGCTGTTTGGTTTGTTTTTGAGGTGTGGGAATGGTTGTGAGGAACAGAAATAGTGCTGATTGCACTTCCATTGTTTTTCATTTTTGTTACTATTTTTTTCTGGGAAAAACTCACTTTTTTTTTTTTTAATCGGTACTTGGTATTCATTATTAATAATGAAGCTGTGTGATATGTTGTATTATGAATGTACCTTACTTCTTCAGTTCTCTGGCTCAACAAATAAACATTTACAAATGCATTACACTTGAAAAAAAAAAAAAAAAATCTCCTCCTGCATCTCAGCCATGGGCCCAGAAGTCATTTCTGTGAATGTTCCTATGAATAAAATGTCAAACATCAATATTTTAAAAATGAAACAGAAAAGGCTGGTAAAAAGTATTATATCACATTTCTAATTACAAGGCAGTTGAATGTGATTAGTGATGTTGATGCTACTTGAACTGTTGCACTGGCAACTCTTAGCAAATATTTAGTTTTGAAATGGTGGCTACCCTGTAGTTGCTGTATAGAAAACTGACTTTAAAGCTGTATTTAATGATGGTAGAAAGGATAAAGGATAGGGCTCCAAGTTCAGACGTACACTGGGCTTTTATCTCAGATAGGAAATTCAAGAGATGGGAAAGAGCTGTGGTTCAAGCAACTGGCTGACTGTACCATGGAAAATATTTAGGTTTTGCTGAATAAGACACGTAAACAAGATAACATGGCAGCCACATGACTTTCATAAACAGTGAATGCCTACTAAAATTGTATGACAAATATATCTTTATTATATGACAATCATTCTTGGGGATCCTAGGATCTGATTTATATTCCTAGGAGTAGTTTTTTAAATTTGTACCTTGCAAAAAAGCAGCAAATTACTAAGACATCTGCTCATGAATCATTTGAAAGAAAATTGTCAAAAAACCCTTCAGTCGATGCAATGTTTCGTTGGTATTTGGTGAGGATGAGCACAGGCAGTAGTCTACAGTCATTGAACTGAAATGTAAAAGTACTGGTTTCTTATCCCAGCAGGATTACAGCTCTGAATTGTTAGTCAATTCAGGTTGTGCTGTTTTTATCTTGGTTAGTCATTGGGAAAGGACCTTTTCTTACTTTACTGAGCTGCAGATAATAACCAATGTGTGAGTTGTACTCTGTAAGTAGCTCATCTGGCTCTGCTATCATTCCCTTGTAAAGGAAACAGCACCTGGAAGGGGAAAGCTACAAATATGTGCCAGTGGGGAAAGAAAACAACGAAAAAAGCCCCTTTAATGTCAAGCAATAAACATTGTCTATGGGGTAGTATAGAATGATTTGGTAGCACTTGCAACAGCCATCATTTCTGAGATTGAAGAGATCCATTGTTTGTTTTGTGTCAGTGTGATCAATGGTTTGTTTTTACATTACATCAACACAGTTTTTCTTCAATATGTTGCAGCACTGAATCAGCTTGTTACAGTGCCTGAGCACAATTCTGAAGAGAAAAATGGCTGTTGGCCCAGCAGCAGGAACTAATACTTTATTTGTATATGACATCAATTATTACAGTGGGTAGGTACCATGAAAACATATTCTCCAGAATCTAGCTGCTACCCTCTGCTTTGAGAGAGATGTGGAACAGAGAAAAAACTCTCCTGGTAGCTGTCCCAAATGAGGAGTTCTCTCTTTTTGCTACATGCAAATTGTTTCAGGGTTTTTTATTGAAATAATGTAAAGGGTAAAGTCAACAGCAAATGGAGCCTGAGCAGAGGAAAGATCCTATCAGAGGATCATAGAAAGCCAGAATTTGAAAAGGACCTTAGACTGAAAAGGGCATTTGATCCAGCCCTATTAAAATCAAGGCCAAATTAGATAATTGTCTTAATTTGCAGCCAGTGCCATCATGTTGCTATAAACCCATCTAGTAGTTGAGATCAAGGAAAATACTGCTAGGTGGACATCACACTGTGGAGGAGAACCCAAGCTGAAGCTGCTGCTTGTTGGTACACAGCTGCCGGATGGCCCATAGGCTCCATACCTCCCTGAAGCAGTGCCTGGGGAGAGTGTCAGTTAGTACCTGTGTGACCATAAGGATTTTTCAGACAAACCCTACCCCTTGCTTGGTTCACTCAGTCAGTTGACCTTTGCACTGTCATACTGCCACGTGTTCCTTTTTCCTTGTGACACCAGCCAGTGTTACTCTGTGGAGAAGTAGCTCCCAGTGCAGCTCTTCAGTTGCTGTAAAACATGGCAGTAGGCAAGGCTGGAGCACAGTGGTCACAGGTGGGACGATGAGGATTAGCTGAAAACTACTTTTGTCTGCAGTACAAGCACCCTCTGGTCATGGAAGCAGATTGCTTGCAAATACATAATTTTAATAGCAGTTGAACTTGCAGCCAAGAAATCATTCTTCCTTTCTCAGTTAAGTGAAAAGCTTATAATTAATTCAAAACTCTGAGGACTGTGTTGCAGATAAAAGTCTATTCTCTCTGGCTTTTGAGTATTGCATACTTAGCATTAGGTCAAAAGAAATCAAAACAAGTGTAAGATGCTTTAAAAAGAAGAAAAAAAGAAAAAGGTTTCTAGCTCGACAGAAATATTTCCCATTGTTGTTTTAGACTAGTAAATGTTTCAAAAATCATGTATGCAAATTTCTTTTTCTTGATCAGGACCAAGGAATGTAGTTGATTTTCACCTTTGCATAGAAAATAGCAGAAAGTATTATAGAAACATTCTGAAGTATAACTAATGCACCTGTCAATGACTGTTTTGACAGTCTGAGTCAGAATGTATGGTGATAGTCTGTAATCACAGGAACACTAGTTCATGCCAAATAGGTTGAGTGAGTTTTAATTTTACACATTTGTGCCCATCTACAGCATATGAAGAATAATAACCCATTCAGTGAGGAAAACATATTTGGACAGGTGTTTGGCAGAGAGCTCTTACTGCATACAAGAATTGCAATAAACCCATTCAGTGGTTACCAAATTTTTTGGAGTAATGCCCATCACATCTTACTCCATACCAGCTGAAAGCCAAAAATACAGGAGAAGCATACTGGAAGATCTTGTAACAGTTCAAAATACTCCTTCAGACATACATAAAAAGATTCTCTACCATCGGTTGTATTTTGCATAACTTTGAGACGCTGCATAGCATACAAGGTAACAGCAAATGAAAACAGTGCTTTATTATCTCTGCTTAATAAATTCTCCATCTCTGCTCAGTTGTCTGTCTACAGAACAGATATTGTGAGATTCAATGAAATATTAGAGAAGAGTCTCTTTAGGCCATGAGGAACTAATTCCACACACAAATATGGAACTCAGCTGTGGCTCTGACCATGTGCTGAGTTTGTAATTAGCAATATAACCAAGTGTGCTTTTATAAGGATTTTTAAACATTTATAAGGATATATAAATCCTGGAGTCTGATCATATTAACATAAGGTAGGTTTCATTCAGTTGGAAGATCAGCTTAGCTTTTTGTAGCAATATGGCATTGCCTTTCCTTCTGGAGTTTTTAAATGAAAAAATGAATCTGGAAGATAATTTTGAATGTCTACAATGAGCCTCTCTGATAAGAACTACTGCTGATCTCTCACCAGTTCCCATCTAGGAGCCTCTCAAGGCTAACTTGATATCAGTCTTTTAAGGTCCGTAGCCACTAAGCTCACATACTCAGCTCTGGAATAATCAGATGAATGTAGCTATATTTCTCCTACTGCTGCTGCTTTTTGACTGCTGCTTGCTCAGTGGTAGCTTAGAAGTTTTGAATTAATTTTGAATATTAGCTAGCTATGTATTTTGATATTGCTCTATTCACTTTGTAATGTTGACTGTCACCAAAGGAGGAGATAACATAATTTCTAATGTTTATGGAGGTGAGAAGTATTCAGCTATCATAAATATTGAAACAGTGATCTTTGAATAATGTGTATGTGAAATCTAAGTAACTTCATCTCTCACTGAAAGTAACAAGCTTACTGTGAAAAGTAAACATTGAAGATAAAGGTCTCAACTGTGTTAACACTGAGTTAACAGCAGGTTGATCAATGTTAACAGAACTGAACTGCTGCTTCAGGGAAACACTGTGAAACCATAGCAGCATCAGCTAGTTATACCAAGAAAAATGTATTCCTGAGTTGTTTCCTGGATGACTCAAAGATGACAATTCATAACCTGTTGTGCACTTCCTAACAGAAACTAGTTCCAATCTGTAGCTCTCCTGTAGATTTTAGGTAATAAGGGTAACAAAGGCCTCAGATGTGACCACACAGTCTGATCTTCACTGCATGTGTGCTCATTCTGCACTGGATACCGAAAGAAAAAATTTAGATTAGTAAATTTGGCTTGATTCTAGACTATGATAATTAAGTCATGGAAAATTAATTTTATTTTCTTTTCTGATAAGTGAGGCAAAATTTGCACTATGAGAAGCCAATTTCTGATCTCATTAGTTGAGTGTCAGTCTGTAGTGGTTCCATGACTTCAAAGCTCTGCTTCTCTTTTTAATGCCAGTTCTCCATCTGCTCACCCCTGCTCTCATGTTGTTATTGTGTCTTCTGCTTCATACCTCAGTGCAGTTTTTTGGTGAATGTTCTGTGCTTGGGCTACATTTTGTGTGTCAAACATGTGAACCCCGTTATTGAAAGAACATATCAAAATGCATTTCTTATATCTCTGTTCTGTTGCATGTTTCTATTTCATAAACAAAATTCTGACTTCATTGAAAATAATTGCAAAACCCCCCTTGGCTTTCACAGGGACAGGATTCACTGTCTGTGTCTGGATTTGTCTAAGAGATTGAAAAGTATTTGAGACAGAGACAGTTGGATAGACTTCCAGCTCCTATGATGGTACACTGGACAGATTTCTAATATTTTAGAGTGCTTAGCTCTTCAAAAGAGATTGTTCTACTTCTGTTAAATGAAAGCTAAGTCTGAGACTGGGGCTTCTTTGCTTGCCAGGCATTTTATAAATGTGGATTTCCACTACCTAAATGATGCTGCAGAACTCCATTTTCATTAATAACATTTATACCCTGATTCACCCTACCTGCTATCATCAATTCAGTAAAGGTCTCTATATCAAGAACTGCATCACACTGGGTTTCCTCTAAGGAGACAAGTCTGCTTCTCTCTGATCTGTATCACCCCCAGATGTGCTGTTGTCATTGTATGTGACTACATGAGTGTATCCAACTCCATTTGTGTGCCTTCTGTGTATATGCCACCTGATGCTCAGAAATGGCCACAGCACTCAGGTCCCATCTCAGTTTGTTGACCTTGTGTAAGCAACAGTTCCTGGTCTGAGTCTGTGTGGCAGACTTCTCTTACTCTCTTTTATTAGGTACCCACCTGTTTTTTTATGTACAGACCAAAAAGCAACTTTTTTGATTTAATTAATAACTATAACGAGTATGTAGGGGTACAAACTCAATTCTGAAGAAGTAATACCATCTGAGAGTTAATGCTTTGAGCTTGTTCTGCATCTATTTATGACCTCTGGCTTTAAAAGCAATACATTGTTAATTCAGGCATAAGCTTCAGTTATATATAGGCAATTGAAGCATGGAATAAGGCAGCCACAATACCAACAGTTTTTGGTATGTTTTCCAGAGTGCTGACTGAAACAGAGCAGGAAAGAAGCAGGTATTTTATATAACAAAGAACAATGTGTATCAGCATTGTATAGTTCTTTGGACTGTGTGCCTTTTGGACAACAGCTTCAATTTCAAAATAATGCAGAAAATGCCTAAAAATTAGGAGAGGTACTAGTTAAATAATTCTGATGAATGAAAAATGAAAAACTTTTATGGAAACAACGAGGAGGTTCAACTGAGCAGCAGTAATACAGACTCTAACTGTTATTTCTACAGAACAAGGTGCTGATATTTTATTCACTGCTTTAAATATGCTGTCTAATGTGATGGCAGCAAGAATTTCAACACTTCTGGACCTGGTCAGTGGTGATATGAATAGATTAATCTTGTAGCAAACATCTTTGGAAGATTGGTACTCTCTTTTCAAGTAGTAGCATTTACAAAATGATAGAATGATCACCAGTAAGAAATAAGCAGTAATTCTGTTGAATGGGTATGTGGTGCTTGATCTCCAGCTATTCTTCTAAAAACTCAAAAGATGCTCTGAGTAATTTCATTGCAAGCACAAGGAAAGAATGATCAAAAACGTCCACCTGTCATTTTACTTGCTGCTGTTCTAGAGCTGTACCCGGCTTTGTTGTTGTTGTTGCTTGAAGACTGCTGCCCGCATTTGGATGTAAATAGGGCTACTTTCTAGCCAAGAGCCTGTGAAGTGAGCTGCAGAGAAAGTACAATGAAGTTGCAAGTTGTGGCATGTCTATTAGAAATGTATGAGTCATAGCATACTTACTGTGATGGACAAACCGTTCAGAGATATCTTAGGGACTAATGAAATATTTGCTCGGTGAAAGAATGCAAAACCTAGCTGTACTGCTCTCAGGATTCCAGCAAAACCACACTTGGAATAAGAGTCTGAGTGCTGTTCTTGGTTTCTTTCAGTCTCATTCAGTGAGAGCACCGCCGATAAATGGCTTCATATTTCTGGGGGGATATCAAATACATGGATCTGTGTCATTAGCCAACAAGAGTACCATAACCATTGGAGTGATTTTTGTAAAAACATTTTGGCATCCAACTTCCTTTTAAAGTATATTAATATCCATTATTATTTCTATCTGTTTAGTACTTTGTTTCTCAAAGAGCCACGAACACCTGTATCCCTGGGAAAGAACTCTAAGAAGATTGCACATAAGGAAAAGTTTCTTGTGCTCTACCATCAGATGTTCCAGACTGTTCCCTGAAACAGTATGTTGAGTATTTTGATATCTTTTTAGATTCTAAATTGTTGTGAATTAAACTTATTTTCTTTCCTTTTGGTTGTTTCTGGGAAATCTTCCTAAGCCTTTCAATTCATACTATGCTGCAGATGCCTTTTGCCTAAATATGATCTTATCTGCAGGAAATTGCAATTATGTGTGAACAGAGGATTGGACTTACGGTTTATTAAATGTACAGAACTAGTTAAAGCAATCTGGAAATGAATTTTATAGGTATGACTGTACCTTATGAAATAATGTATTCTTACAGATTAATTTAGGTACATTGTCTTGTGGAAACCCCCCCCCTTGTTCTTGGTCTGTCACAGGAAATAAATAAGGAAAGAATTCCTTATTGTGTAAGTATTGTTAGAATATTTTCATTTTATCTGTGATGTTAAGAGTTGTATTTTTTATTATTATATCACAGCTGTCTGAAAACTAGAAAAAATTCTTAAATTGAAATAGATCATTCTGAAATGAAATTTAAAAATTGACATGATTTTTTTGCCATATGATGTGAAGAGAATAAGGAAACGTTGATTTGACCTTTGCAAGATATTTCTACATCTCTTTAGGATGTTCAGAATCCCCAGAGCCAATTAGTTTGTTACCATAACAGCTATGAGAAGCCAGAGACAGAGTTTCCTTGGTTTCTTCATACATGCTATAAGCAACACAATGTCCATGTCAGTTGACTCTTAACCTATGTATAGGAAAGCAGCATTTAGGCGGCCCTCTGTTTCTTCCTAGAGCTTCATATACATTTGTGTTCTGTTCTATTTCACTTTGCATCTTTCACTCTAGTCACATGGTTTTGTGAGGATCCTTCATTGGAACCTTTCTGAATTAGTCCCTTTTGCAGTACCTTGATTTTGTCCCTTTGAGGGAGGGAGTTTGCTCTCCATACCTTTGTTTTGCAGTGTTGTGTGTGCAGCCAAGGTCCACCTGCCTTTAAGACACTTGGAGCTTAGTGCTACTCTGTAGTTTGTGAGAAAATTCTGAGATTCTGCAAAAGGAAATTGCTCTGTAAATTGAGTTAACAGTAGTATATTTGACATAGCAGCAGCAAAAAGATTAGGCTGAAGGGTTTCTTAAAGTAACTAATGCTTAAAACTTACAACAGGATTTGTCTTTCATGAAGCATTTCAGAACTGTTGGTTTTCTAATGAAAAATATTTTTATAATTCTGCAAGGTTTATTGAGTTTAACAGGATGGTTTCACCCACAGCACTTTCTTAGAACCGTTGATATCTCAATACATCTTAAATATATTGGGTCATGGTAATTCTTGATTCAGCAGATACATATGCATGAAATTAGCAGCTTACACGTGATTTCTCAAATATGTATAAATATTATTTATTTACTTATTTTTTCACAGCCACCTTTCATAGAGCAAACACCCATGCTAGGAAAAGGTTCTACACCAGAGTATGGTGGGCATGGCACAGATTGACCAGGGCAGTGGGCACAGCCCCAATGCTGGAGTTTAGGAAGCATTTGAGCAATGCTTTCAGACATAGGGTTTGAATGTTGGATGGTCCTGTATGGAGCTAGGGATTGGACTCCATGGTCCTTATAGGTCCCTTCCAACTTGTGATAATTTGTGATTCTATGAATGAAGTGGCACCCAGCAAATTTTGGAATGCTGGAGTCTTAATATCTTCCTAATATTTTTGTTTCTTCTCTGAGTATTGCTGACTTAGAAATAATTGCAAATATATGCTTTTCCAGCATTCCAGGATGATGTAAGCATTACTAAATGTAAAAAACAGCTAATTTTGATACATTTCTATTCCCATTCTTTCCCATACTGAGCTATAAAATTGTGGCCCAAATTAACACAGGAATTGGCAGAAGGGACCGCATGGTGCCAACCACTGAGGTTAATTTTGTGCCATGTGATGAGGCAGATGTCTGATCTTAGTTATTTGACTGGTTTTTGTCTGGTGCTTCCCTCCTCCTGTCATAATGCCGTAAGTAAACCTGGTTTATGTTCCAAAGTGTTTGTTTGCATGCATTTTATGAAAGAAGTAAAAAAAGACCTTGTATTTTCCTTGGAGATTTAGGGAATAAGGTTTTCTTACTCTTTCTTCATCCTGAATTCTTTGGTATTGTGATATAGTTTCCTCTTGAGCATATATGCCTCCCCTGATGCCCTATTACAGAGGTCTGTCATCAAGAGATTACAAAGGAAGAGGTCACCACTAGAAGATCCATCTTTAGCTAAATTGGTTTGAAGAAGGAAGAAATTCAGGAATGGGAATGTGCATAGAGTGGCAATGTCTCTGCCTCCTGCTTCAGGTCTACTGAAAGAGCCTGGGTCCTTGCTGCAGTCTTAGATGTATTTTGTCAGTAAGCAGGTACACTCAGAATATTTGGCAGCTGGGTTTCTTGATCATATAGAACACACAGTTGTGTTCAAATGGGTTTCATTCACTGTGCAATTGCTTCTGAGTGAAAGGTGGCTGTACATTTGTGTGTCTTTGGCTTGTGGGTTTGGATCCCCTCCTTTCCAAATGCAGTATCTGAGCATTTGCACATCCTCTCTCCCTTTGCAACACCATGAGCCCACTCTCTGAGTGCTTGTTTTTATTAGGCTTTTGATTGAGAAAGGAAACAGGATTATTGGACTGTGGCTTGACTGCACATAACCCCAGTTTAGTTTTTTGTTCCATTATTACAACTGCTTATATTAATTGAATTTTTAATAAAAGCCCAAGCAATTCACACAGCTGGTGTTCTCGAGGCTAGTCATAGCCGGAGGTCATCAAAGCTTTCATGGGCAATTTCACATCTTTTTTATTTGTTCCCTGCTGTTTTGTTTTGCTTTGTTTTCTATAGGTGCCCAAGAGGGAAACTGTTTGTTTTCTTCCTCATTTGCTGTGTTTGTAGAGGGATTGTACAACCTTCTGATAGTTCCAGCATTTCCTCTGCAAGTCCCTCCTCAGATCATTGAGGTGAAAGTAAAATGTGCTTCTCCAACTGTTCTATCACTGATTGCGTGTTGAAGTCTATTTTCCTTTTTCTGCTATTCATCCCATCCATAATTCCACTGAGTTTTTAATTATTTTTTTTTAGCTCCCCTTTCTAAATTAGACTTTGGCTAATGCAGATTTCTCAAGAGTCCCCTGCTCTGTGAGTTTCTGAGCACTAATTTGTGTAAGGAAATTGTCAGGTTCTTATTTCTTTTAAGTGCTTCTTCCAACCTGAGCATCACACAGAAGCCATTAGACAACACATGTATGTATACATGTATATATGTGTATTTCCAATTTTGTGAAGAAACATGAGTGAGGCATGGATGAATACTGGGTATTGCCAGAGCACAGAGGTGCCTAGGACATGGGGCTGTTGCCTTTTGGCTCAGTGAGTTTGTACTCTACTGAGGAGACATCACTGTGCATGTCCCAGGGCTGCAGCTCATGCAATTAATCCTGAGCTTGCCAAAGTTCCCAGAAGGTCCCTGGAAGTTCATTTTGATCACATCCAGGCCTTCAGACACTCCAGATCTGCCCGTGAGCTCCCTGACCCTGTATAGCACACAGAGTGTAAGAGAAAGCTCAGTGTTACTACTTTGGTTTCCCCAAATATTCATATCTTTAGCTGAGCTACGTTATCCCTCAGATACCATCAGGCTCCAAATCACATGCTTTAACACTGAAGCTGCCAAATACTGATAGATGACAGGCAGGAAGATAGTAGAGCCTGATCTTGTAACAGTCCTCATACTGAGAATATATAACCACTTACTGAAAATCGTTATCTTCCTGTAACAGGATCTTCACATACCAGTGGGACCTGAAGTTGGCTTTCTAAAAGATGGGGATGGCTTTTAGGATAAAGATCTTTATACAGATGCATTTACATCAATTTATACTCTAAGAAAAGTTAAATAACCACTGATGAGATTTCTTATGTACTATATACTAAATGTTTGGCCTGCAGTTTTTTTCCTGGCACAAAGTTTTGTCCTGGATACGATTTTTTTTTTTATTCTCTTCCAAATTTGTTATTCTTGGTTAGACATTATGTGAATATAACTGCACTGATATAATTTAATTTGTTTCTCATATCTGAATTAGACTTAAGTACTTCTGTGATTGCATGGGTACTCATGAATAGGAATAAAGCAATTTTTCTGTGCAAGGCAAGCTCTTAAATGTATTTTCCCTAACATTTAATACCATTGAAAATCATTCTAGTGTTTTGAGGACATTAAGGGAAGCTAGATGAACTATTTTATCTTGAAAGTAGTCCTGTCTTTTCTTGTATGGTGTGAAAAAGGCCAGCAAATGCTAATAATATCCATCTGTCTGGGCTTTTGAAATTACTTCCTCGCACACACAGACATAATAACTCCTGAATACATAAAAAACGTTTGATCCTCCAAAACCAAATTCCTGTTAATTCCACTGTAAAGGAGCTGAACTTCTTCAGTGCTACAAAATGAAAAGTAGCACAAAGCTATAAGTTGATGAAATTTTACAAATGCACCAATAAAAACTATTTTCTGATAAAAATATTTTTAGGCATTTCTTTATTTAAAGTCCCACATGCAGACAAAAGGGCTCATTAGAAATACATTTTGTGTTCACCAAGGTCGTGCCTGAACTGCCTTCATGCCTGATTCTCTGTTTCCAGGGAGAATTTAAAAGCTGAGATTGCCTGAATTGTGAGCGTGGTCTAACACTTTATCTAAACAGAGCTGACCATGGAGTTCATTTATTCTTTTTCTAAACAAAAATTGAGACCTTTGGCTCTTGATTCCTTCAGCACAAGCTAATTTGCATTCCTGACTCTTCTCTCTGGAATTGTGTTCTACAGAACTCTGGCTTAATTGATACCCAGAATTGCCTTCAGGGTGTGAGTGCAGTATTCTTTAGCATCTGGTAGGACTGGGTGATGTGTAGCTGGTTGTAAGATGTCTGTACTAAAGATAGGAGAGGTAGTGGGGCCGCCTTCTCTTTCTGAGCATCGGACACTGCTCATAAGACCCTTCTTTCTTACACAGGTCGGCATCTGTGGTACAATTTAGAAAGTTTACATCTATGCACAGCTAGACAGTTGAGTAGTAGCACAGAACTGATAGAAAATCACTGCAGAATTTTGAAATAAAATACTACTCTGTCGTATATTAAAATATAAGTTTTAAACTGGTGGATTGTCCTCCTACTTTCATACAGATGGCTCCTTATGGAAGGTGTTGGAAAAGTTCCCTTTCCTGGAGATGCTCAAGGCTGTGTTGGCCTTGAGCAGCCTGGTCTGGTGGGCAGCAGCCATGCCCATGGCATGGAGAAGGAACTGGATGGACTGACTGTAAAGTTCCTTCCAAACTATGCCTTTCTATGACCTCTAACAATATGAGACCTCTATTTTCTTTGCCCCCAAACATGATTCTTATCAGTATGGTTTCCTCTGTTGCTTGAAGCATATAGAGCCGTCAGTTTAAGAACCCTGGCTTCAACATTGCTTTCTGTTTCCATTTCTGTTCAGTCAAGCACTTTGAAGGGCCTGTAGCTCAGAAAAAGTGTGCTGTGCAAAAAGAAGTGTAGTGTAGGTTGTTGTGCTTTGTTTGTTTATTTTAAAATTAGTTTTTCTTTTTCAAATGCAGCTTCAGACAGATGCCTAACCTGTGTCTTCATGTTGCAGCTTATGAGCTGGTAAGTCATCCATGCATCTTTTTCCCTCCCAGACACCTTTACACTTCAGCTCCTTTACTGCAGTGGCTGAGAGTATTCCCTGCAATAATAATTGATATCTATCTAACACCACATTTCAGTGGAGATGGGCTATTGAATGTAGAATGGTGTAAAGAGCTTTAAGTTTTTCATGTTGGATTTTTGTGCCATATGGAAAAAGCAGCATAGCAACATAACCACTACTCCTAATTGTTTAAAAATGTCAAGATTTTTCAAAATTCAAGGATTACATTCTGCCAGAAGAAACTCTCGTTTCTGTAGAATTAAGGTTTTTGGCAAAAGAGTCTGAAGGCAGAAGCCTATGATCTCATCAGCCTATTTCTTAAACAGCAGGGAGATGGACAGAAGAAGACGCTTTTACAACATCTCTGCCAAGGGACAAGATAATCTCTAGCTTTCAACTCTGAAAAACGTCCAAGATTCAAAAAAAAATTTCAGTACACAAATCTTCATCTTGAAAAAGTTAACAAATATGGACTGCAGGCTAAAGTACAACCATGTTATAAATTGTATTCATAGCAAATTCACAGATGAATATAACCAGATGTCTTTTTATTTGCAGCAATGTAAAAAATAAATTAAAAAAAAAAAATTAAAAAGAAAAGGATTAGCTGAATATTTAGCAAATGAATATGAATTATTGCTGAGAAGATTTAGAAAAATATTAAAATTATAAAAACAATCTAGTATCTACTGGAATGAATAAGAAATACTACACAATACCCATGGTAAAAAACTGTTGTTATCCAAGAATCTTGTGAACTTGACACAAAATGGTGTGTTTATAAAGGGAAAAGTTTTAGCTCTAATGCACAGCAGAGAGGTGAAAATGAGGTTTATGCCAGTGTTGCAAAGGAAATATTTGGCAGAACTGATCTCCTGCTAAGTGATGTATTGGTGAACTTGACAACTGCTTCTTGTAGAATAGATTGTAGGTGAAAAAACAGATAAGTGTCTGCCTTGATTCATATTGATTCTGAATAGCTTTTATTTCAGTTATTCATAATCCACTCAATAAAATCCACAGTGACTGTTTCATGAATAGTGACAAATAACTGAATGTTTGAGGAAATCTGTTTTACTTTTGAAACTGCAGATCAAAGGAATATACAATACAGTATTTTAAAAGGATCCTTCACTCAGTTATTCTTATTAATACTATTTGGAAAAAAAAACAAAAAAACAAAAAAAAACACAGAAAAGCAGAATTTTAAGTGACTTAAAAGACATTTTTCTTTAATTTTAATGGTTAGGGAAATTCCTACAGGACCATGTTATTTATGACCTAATGTAGCTTGATTAAAAGCCAGCAAAACATATCGGTCAGGTTTTGATTTGACCAAGTGTCAGAGAACACACACATGATGTATTTTAAATTGGCAAAGGCTCATTTTGGTGAAGAGCGCTGTAAATTACTTTTGATTAAAAAAAGAAAAAAATCAGCAGAGGAAGGGAAAAATCATTACGACCAGAACAAGAGTAATAAAACATTAATGCTCTGCGTAAAGATTGATGGGTGGTAGAGGAGCTGATCTGTAAAAGTCACCAGCACCACAAGGCATGAGTTTATTAAGCGTATGAAAGAGGCAGAGTGGAAAAAAAATTAGGTAATGCTTTAATCAACAGAAAAGGAAGATAAACAATATTTGTAGGCTCGTATTAAAGGAGTTTTAATTTGAGGTTAATTGTCTCTGCAAATCTCAGACCTCCTCCCTCTCCCCTCAAGTCATTGACCATTTGAATACAAATCTTCCCCAGCCCTGATTTGTTTGAGCAACTAAAGACAGATAATGATGGGTGGAGAGGCATATGGGGAAAGCTGGCACTTCATCTTATTTCTGGTAATTAGAATATATGAGAAAATGCATAGAAATGTCCTTATGTGTATTATATATATACTTCACATAAAGTAATAAATCACCAACTCCAAAATGGGTTGAGTTATGACTCAGATAAACACAGATGAGAATTAGGGCCCTAGATTTGAAGTTGTTTGTGGCTGGGACCACATCTTCACATCTCTTTCCACACAGGCACCATATAAATTGTGCTACCTTTCTGGGATCCTGACCATTCCTGTGATATAGAAACTAATGAAATCTTCCTCTGTTAAGAAAAGAAGTAAAAAAATGGAAATACTTTAGTAAAACAGTATATAAAGTGAGTGATCAGTTGACCGAAGTTTTGGGGTCCCAGAAATTGCCATCTTAAGTTTGATACTAATTGTATTTGGCATCCAAGCTGAAAAGTCAGACCAGAATGCCTGAAAATCTCACAGGCATACAATATCTTCTATTTTGAGAGATGAGTCACTTAGATAAGGAATTGCAGAGATGCTGGTGTACTGTTTCCACTGTTGCTCTAGAATAGGAAACTTTCCAGATAAAAGTCCATGTACAGAATTGTAAGCTGCCAAATCAACAGCCTTCATACCACTGGCAGAGGTAACATGTGTTTCTTATTCCATCTAGCCAATATGTCTATGTTTAACTCTGATCTAAAAGATCTGAAATATGGTATAAGGAATATATTTTATCTTCTTGCTCATTTATGGTTTACTGCAAGATGCTGAGCTTTTCTGGGAGCTGGTAGGAGTTTTTAACTCCCACTGGTTTTGTTGCAAACTTGGTATAAATATTTCACAAGAATGCCTTCCATTTTGTGGAGATAAACTCTGAGTCCTTCTCCTTTCCTCTGAGATGATATGAAGCACTTCAGTAAAAACTTAAGAAACACATTGATATAGTTATCAGACATAGATCTCCAGGTATTTGGGTTTCATCTAGAAGTAAGGGTAAGTCTAAAGGATTATTTCAGTGCCTGGAGTAAATATAAATATATATATTTAGCCTTGTAAAGCATCAAATCCAGAAGCCAATTCCCTTTTTGGACTAAGAACAATTAGAAACAATCAGCCTTTCAAAAAAAATGCATGATGTGAACGTCTGTCATATATACATTTGTTGTATGTAACCATTTCTGTTCATGCTTTAATGCTATTTTCAGTTCATATTACTGGGATTTTCCATGTTTTTGTTGAAAGGTAGTAATTTTTATCAATCAGCCTTTATGAGCTTTTATATCCTTCAGCAAAATGTCAAGCCTTTACAGTTTGTGGATTATATGCTTCTCTTTCTAAGAAGGTAAGTATTTTAAAAATGAAAATGTGTGGTGAATGTTTTAACCTGAAGAATAATGCAATGATCATGCTTATCAGACTTAAAAGAGATAAAACAAGGCTGGAGAGAAGAGGTTCAGTGTTTTCCTGTATTAAGGGTGCTCTAATGGGCTCTAGTCTGTAGAAAAGTAAGGAACAAATCAGTGTTAGGGAGGTGCAAATTAATGGTGTTAGCTTTCCAGATATTGTCTTTGTATGTGAGTAGTTACTAAAAGTTTTGTACGGTGGACAAAAGAACATGAGTATAAGGTTTTCAAACAACAGTGAAAATGAATAAAGTTCATTTGTGTCAATACAGTGTTTTTGTGTAAAATAAGTATTGACACGCAGCATGTCTGTGTTTCTTGCAACAGCAGTTCCAAGATACAGCTGCACTGCTGGTGTAATCATGTTTGAAGACTGAAGAGAAATAAAGCTTGCACAGTTGATGGGAGGCCAACTTGGGCCTGGACACAAGGTGAATAGGCAAGAAAAATACATGAGAACCCAGACTGTTCCATTTATAGGCTGGTATACTGCCAGATTAAATAGAACAACATGAATTCCATTTAGGAATAGTAATCCCTCATAGCCTTGCTCACCAGATTTCTCTACTTGCATCAGTGGGAACCCTGCTACTTGCCTGATGGGTCGTCATTCTTGAGCTCGTACCTTGTTTGTGTCCACAAGTTTTACTGTTGTTTTTTTTTTTCCCCCAATTTTCATCATCAATAACATTCAACTGATGACTTTTAAATGTCCTTCCAATGAAAGACTTGAAGTCACTCATTTCTGTCTACTTCTAACTTCATTCTTCCAAGAAATCCCACATTTGTAGTGTCTTGCTCTTCTGTATTTAAAATAAGGCATGTAATTGAGACAGAATTTTTGAACCAGAAATAATTTTTGTTCATGCTGAAGAAAGAAGTAAGAGATGAAAGAAAGAAGTGGTAAATGGGAAGGATGTCATAGCATTTGGTATGAGGAGAATTTGGGCTGTTTTGTGAATGCTACTTACTGTTGGCGTATGCTCATGAAGAGCGTCCTAGAGGATTGTGTGATATTGCAGCCTGCAAATTTATTTGGAAAGTCCTACCTCTGATAAGTGCATTTGTAGTGAAACTTCTTCCAAAAGGAACGTCAGCACACATGGAAGCAGACATGAGATCCGAAGCTGTAAGCAGTACACAGCAAAAATGGGAGATTTGTCTCAGATCTCATATTCATACTGTGGAACAGCTCTCTAAGGAAGATGCAGTGTTGAAGACTGACCACTGACTGCATATTCCAGGGCTGTGCAGATGAGACCAAACTAATTTTCCTCATTTTGCACTGAATAGTCTTTTTCTTTTTTTCTTTTTTCTTTTTTCTTTTTTTCTTTTTTTTTTTTTTTCACAAAAGATCTTGTACCTTCAAATGCCTTCATGCTTCAGGTAATACAAAACATGACATCAACATAATGCTTAATTTTTTTATTTTTTATTTATTTTTATTTTTATTTTTTTATTCTGATGTGTCTCATTAATTCAGGACATTTAAAATGGAAAATTTTCTTCCAATGTTGTACCCCAATAAAATGATGGTCACAAGCTATGATGTGGGCCCCAGGCAAGACTGGAGCCTGACACACCTGGCACCTCATGGATACAGCAAGCCAAACAGAGAGGGAGAGGAATGTGGAAAGAAAGAATCAACAGAAGAACCCTCCGTTTGCTTGGAGGACTGAATATTACTTAACATGAGTGGGAGATGCTGAAGAATAAGCAGTGTATAGGTGTTGCTCAGAAAAGATTTGTTCTCTCCCTTTAAACTACTTATTGAAATGAAGGACATCATTTATGGGATACTGTAAAGCCATCATGTACTGTAGGTAAGTTGGAACTTTTTAGAGTCTTTTTACTTTATTTTAAAAGCCATTTTCTTAAACTGACAGAATAAGTTCCTGTGGGTTTGGGTGTTTTGGTGTTTGTTTGTTTGTTTGTTTTTTCCCAGAAAAAATGGATTTTTAAGAAGTTAGCCTTTTGCAAATTTGGCAGTCTTCAGTGTGTTGTGTTTTATCTCTCACAGGGAACTTTTTCTGCCCATCCAAGGAGTGTAGAATGTCTCTACAGGACAACATAATGTATCCATTGTAGCATGTTGTACAACAAAGTTGTACATTTGTAGCAATGCTTCTTGAAGAAATAGCTACTGTGTGACTGGAGTCTGGAACACTAACTTCCAATACCTACAAAACCATAGAACCATAGAATCATAGAATTACTCAGGTTGGAAGGGACCTCAAGGATCATCAAGTCCAACCGCAGCCTAACCATAGTACCCTAACTCTAACAACCCTCTGCTAAGTCATATCTCCGAGCACCACATCCAAACGGCTCTTAAACACATCCAGGGACAGTGACTCAACCACCTTCCTGGGGAGCCTATTCCAATGTTTTACCGCCCGTTCTGTAAAGAAGTGTTTCCTAACGTCCAACCTAAACTTACCTTGGTGCAATTTGAGGCCATTTCCCCTCATCTTGTAACCTGTCACCAGTGAGAAGAGACCTACCACTTTCAGGTACTGGAAGAGAGCAATAAGGTCTCCCCTCAGCCGCCTCTTCCCCAGACTAAACAGCCCCAGCTCCCTCAGCCTCTCCTCATAGGGCTGATTTTCCAAGCCCTTCACCAGCCTCATTGCCCTTCTCTGGACCTGCTCCAGTACCTCCACATCCTTTCTGTACTGAGGTGCTCAAAACTGAACACAGTACTCGAGGTGAGGCCTCACCAATGCCGAGTACAGGGGCAGGATGACTTCCCTAGTCCAGCTCACCACACCATTCCTGATACAAGCCAGGATGCCATTGGCCTTCTTGGCCACCAGGGCACACTGCTGGCTCATGTTCAGCCGACTGTCCATCAGTACACCAAGGTCCCTTTCCATCAGGCAGCTTTCCAGCTACACCTCCTCAAGCCTGTAGGGTTGCCTGGGGTTGTTGTGACCAAAATGCAGGACCCGACACTTGGCCCATTAAAACTCATGCCGTTAACCTTGGCTCACTGATCCAGTCTGTCCAGGTCCCTCTGCAGTGCCCTTCTCCCCTCTGGCAGATCAACACTCCCTCTCAGCTTGGTGTTGTCTGCAAACTTACTGAGGGTGCACTCAATTCCGTCATCAGGATCATCAATGAAGATGTTAAACAGAAGCGGCCCCAGTACTGAGCCTTGGGGGACATCGCTTGTGACCGGCTGCCAACTAGATTCGACTCCATTGACCACGACTCTTTGGGCCCAGCCATCCAGCCAGTGCTTCACCCAGCAGAGCATACACCCATCCAGACCATGGGCGGCCAGCTTCTCCATGAGAATGTTATGGGGGACAGTGTCAAAGGCCTTACTAAAGTCCAGGTAGACCACATCCACTAAGTGGGTCACCTTGTCATAGAACAAAATCAGGTTCGTCAGACAGGATCTACCATTCGTAAACCCATGCTGACTGGGCCCGATCCCCTGGTTGATCCCCCTTTAATTGGTCCATGATGGTTCCCAAGATTATTCATTCCATAACCTTCCTGGGCACTGAGGTGAGACTGATAGGCCTATAGCTACCAGGATTATCTTTCCGGCCCTTTTTGAAGATGGACCTGCACACTGAGACAATTTGTAGTCTTTGATACTGGAGGGAAAAGAAAGTAACTGGTAGCCTCTGAGATGGAAAAATTGAAGTTGAGTAAGTTATAAGGTAGGCACTTGTGTGCACACATTTTTGCTGCATGCTCTAATGAGTGCTGCAATCACACAGATCTTTCAAGATGTATTTTTAGAAATGTGACCATATATCCAAAACATTAATTTCTTCTCAGATGGCAGGAGAAAGAAAAGGGGTGGAAGTATCTTAGGTATGGAATTCATAGAGCAGACAGAGTTTCTTTCAGGAGCATGCTTTTTTTTTTTTCTTTTTTTTTTTTTCTTTTTTTTCTTTTTTTTTTTTTTCAATCAGACATCTGGGTTTTGCAGAAGTACTGAAATATTTGCAGTTCCCCAGATATTAGCAATATTGTATGTCTTGCTGTAGGAGATAGCAAAGCAGCTAGGTAGAACAGTAGTTCAAAACACAGATCCTGCTGAAACTGTGATGAACTCATCTATCTGTGTGATTAGTTGAGTAAGTCAGAAAATAAATAGTGTTAATGAGACCTTTGCAGTACTCATGGAATGTGATGAGTTTAGCATTGCACTCAGGTGCAGAAAAACTAAGAATTCATATTGGTATTTCCCAGGATATGTCAATAGAAAGTGCTGGGTGATTGTAAAGGAGATCTGATACATGCACTTTTTATGAACAGAGGTTTACCAAGTCTACCTTTGTCAAATTCTTTATAGAGGAATGGAAGGCCTGTCACAGGCATAGATTGATCTAGATAACTCTGTGACAAGTTGTAAACTACGTGATAAAATTTTCTACGTGAAGGATGAATCACTCACTTTCCACTTAACCAATTTAATTACAATAAATAACAAAAATAAAGCTTGCCTGGTCACCCACAAGGAGTCAGACGTAGGTTTGCATGTGGTCCTTGTTTTAAATGATATTTACAGATTAACTGTGCTGTGATCCTAGAGATTCTGCTCCATAAACCCAGATATCTGCTATGACTGTTCAGCAACAGCTAACCCTAAAAAATGATCAGATTTACGAATATGGAAAAGCGCTTAATCTTTTTAAATCTGATCTTTGTTCAATGATACTGACATTCTTTCCCCAGAGGCCTTGATAGGAGGGAGGACTTAGCTTTTTTTTGGTCCTTTTCAACAACTGTTATTATGATAATAGAAAGTGGCACCCAGTACTGACAGACCTCATATCTGAAGCATATCAGTGCAGCATATATGCTTTGAGGGCAAAGCATGTTTTGCTGAACCAGCCATTCTCTTGCTTAACACACAACACATAATCACAACCTGTGTCCTTCATCACTCATATCTGTCAGCCTGAGTCACAGGGGAAATGCTGGATTATTAGCACTTTTCTTTGGGCATGTGGTGCTGACTAACATTCTGTAGCTTTAGGGACACTCTTTAGTTTTAGACTATTTTAAAATAGCAGATACACATGGCTGACCTTTACCTAAAGTGATTGTCTTGAGAAAAATATATTATTTCAATTTTTTCAGAGTGAGAGAGAAAAAAAAATATCCCTCTAGAAATCCTGCAGAAGGCCTACGTAATTTTGGTATCTTTTAAGCTTTGATTTAAAAACTTCTGGCCCTCTACATGATCATTACTTTTATTGAGGAAGTGTATACATTCTACTGCTCACATTAATTACTGATAAGGGAGATGTAGGAAAAAGTTCAATGATGAAACATATTTCGTGTGCCTGTTTTTCTTTTACCAAGCCAAGTTCTGCAGAGCTGGCAGCAGCTTCAGAAGGTGCCTTCTGTAATCCACCGCCCTCGTGACAATTTGAAATTCCCTTCTTTCCATCAAAAATAAAATCTCAGCTTCTCATATCTTGTCAAAAATGTGCTTCACAAGCTATGTACTCTGTGTGGCAGGCAGGTATTTAGGTGAGAAGCCATGCATAGGACAAGGGGAAAAAAAAGTGGGGAAATTTCCTCATTTCTTTAATTATGCCGCTCACTATGAAGATAGAAGGAACAGATGCTGTTATAAATATGAGGAAAGGGAAGGAGCGACAGCTTGGCTGGATTACAGTCTTGGACCCTAGTCATCTAGTTTGTCATTTTAACTCTCATAACCAGGATTGCCAACTCTTCTTCAGTCATATAATACTTGGCAGTGAGAAAGTGAGGGAGTGAGTGAGAGAGAAATCCCAGCATATTTCCTGCTTCCTAGGATGTCTCCAGCTCTTGAGATAATGCTGTTTAGTTTTTAGTTGGGATGGGTTAACCTTAAGATAGATGTATAAAAAATCTTAAATACAGTAAAATAAAATGTTTTTTTCAGTCAAGCTTGTGATTCAGATTTTTTTCAGTATCTGAAAGTAGCAGTATCAACTGTTAAGAAGTAGGCTTACATTTTTGCAGAAGGCAATTGGTCACATCTGAGATAACGGACTTTGTACTGGATATAACAACACATCTGTCTGTCCTTTGTTTAGGAAATGTATTCTGGTATAACTTGCTGCTATTGAAATCAGAAGCAATTTTCCTAACGTTACCTGTTATTACTTTAGGAACAGTTAGGCAAATCACTGGGCCAAAATTATATATTTCTTGCAGTATGTCAAAGCAATGAGCCTGAGAATAATTTAAAAATCTGCATGGCCTTAATATTTGCAGAGCAGTAATCTAGTGTGGAGAGCTTTTCCTGGAGTATACAAAGTTTTAGAATTTCTTTAAAAAGGATAAATTGTCCTCTCAGGAGTGGAATAGTAATTTATGTGTTCTTGGGCTGCAATGACAGAAATTGAATAATTTCACTGCAATTTGATTATAATTCAGCACTAATGCAGTCAGTCCTTAGCCTACATTGAGGTCATTTTTATTTAAGCTTCCATTTGAAGAATGAGAAATGGACACAGTTAAGCAGAACAAACTACTTTTCTCTTTTCACCAGCCTGTTCTGTATTGTAATAGGCATTGTCAATGTGTCTCCCTCTTCCTACGTCAGTCAGTTCTCATTTCTTCCAGCTTTGCCCATTGGACTTGCCACCTTTGTTCATCTTGTCAAGGAGTCTTTCCAGTTGGCATACCTCCCTCTTAAGACGTACACAGAACTGGAAACAAGCCTCTACCTGTGGCATTGTGAGTGTCCAATAGACTGGAAGGGATTCCTTCAGGAATTGCTTATACGTCTCTATAATGTTTATTCTTTCCTTTATAATGCCCTATATATTTGTTTTCATTTGCTGATCTACAAAGACCTCCAGATATTCTCCTGCAAAGCTTTCACATGAGTTGCTGCTCATGCTTCTATATGCTTAGTTTGTTTATTTTAGTTTGTATCACATTGCAGTTGTCCCCACTAATTCTGTGTAGAATTTTATTCAACTTTTTATTCAACTAGCTTTAAGTATTGCTTGAAGTTCAACTTGAGTATATTTTCACCTGCTCTGTTCTTTCTTGACATGTTTTTCCACCTATGTGAACCAAAGTCTAGGGCCTTGCTGTAAATGTACAACAGTTCTATTTCTCCTTTATTTGCCTTGTTTCTGGAAGGATATTAGATTGGATTGACCAGACACTGGTGGTTGTTAACCTATTCAAACAGTTGTAGATTAAACATATATGCATTTTTTAGAAAATTTACTCATTTCTTACATTGATCTGTGTATCAAGAAGATTAATTTTAAGTGTGATATCTTTAAGAAAGCCAGCTATTTCCATAAATCATACATAGCATCAGTAAAACCCTAAGATCAAACAAGACGGACTATTCCTGATTGAAATATATGGAAGACAAGTGTATTTATAAAACATATAAAGCACCTTGTTCATTTTCTTTAAAATTTCTAAAGGAAAACATCCAGAGGAAATCTTTATTAGGGAGTGTAGTGATAGATAGCCCTACTGTTAATGGCTTTAATCTAAAAAGAGGAGAGATTTAGATTTACTTTAGAAAGAAACTCTTCACAATGAGTGTGCTGAGGCATGCTGGCACAGCTGCCCAGAGAAGTGGTGCCCCATCCCTGGAGCCACTCAAGACCAGGTTGGATGGGGCCCTGGGCAGCCTGAGCTGGGGTGGAGAGCAGCCCTGCCCACAGTGGGGGTTGGAGCTGGGTGGGCTTTATGGTCCCTTCCAGCCCAAACCATTCTGTAGTTCTATGAAATCAAAGCTTTTGTTTAAAAATAAATAAATAAACAGAGAGAGAGGAAAAAAAAGCAAGTAAACAAACAAACAGAACTTCTCTAGCACTTGTTATTATTGAGAAAAATGAAATGTAACCTCACCTAAGAGTATTGCCTGAAAGATCAGGACAAAGGAAGATGAATAAAATAAAACTTTAAGAAATTGGCATGAAAATTAAGATAATGAGGTGATAGACTTACTGTTTTTTAAGTGCACAGAGAGGTTGAATAATACTCAAATGCGCTGTTAAGCCTAAACATATCGATTTAGGTTAACAGTGTAAAGAAAGCCTGGACCATATATAACAAACAGATGATATGTACAGAACAATTAAGGAGGAAGTAATGTGGTATTGATCACAGCCCAATGAATCTAACTCAATCTTTCTTAAAGGCATAAATATTAAAGGGAATAAAAATCTATTAGACTATAAGGGTAACGGACCAAGGAGAAATCAGCAGCGTGAGCCGATGATGGAGGAAAAATCATGTCAGATAAACTTGATTAATATTTTGGAGATTGAATTACAGATGGCTGCAATGGAACAGATGTAATTTGTATGGTTGCCAGATCCTGCTCCTATTTATACAGATGAAAATCCCAACTGGCTCAGTTGGCATCCATTGGATTCCTGCCAATTGAACTTAAGAGAGCAGTGAACACATCTCTGGCCTTCACTGAAACTTTATCATCGTAAATAGTTATTCAAATATGACTATGTGTATTGGTATAGTTGGGTAAATTTATACCTCATAGAAAGGGATTAAATATAGGATTCTAGAGGAAATGGAAAATTGAGCCATAGATAATAGTAACAGAAGCTTGTTTTGATTTGAAAACAAGATAATCTAAATGAGGCATTCCCAAAAAATGGTGTGTTTACTGAGGCAGCATGGACAAATATGCTACAACCTCATTTATGCTGCAGGGGGTGGTCCTTTAAGACTGCTCTTTTTTCAGAGTTTTCTCTAATTTTGAAGGAAATCTGCCTGAATGCCCTAGAACAGAGCTGCAGGATGGCTGGGAACTGCTCCCAGCTTCCTGCATTAGCCTGTTCTTCAGTGGAGATGCATTCTGAATCATAAGGTTGTCCAAGACAATTTACGAAATGCCATTGTGTCATGCCTGCATGTGTCCAAAATGCTGTGAGTTTTTTTTTTTTTGTTTTGTTTGCTTGTTTGTTTGCTTTGCAATGGCAACTAAGTTCCCCTAGACAATATCTGAGATACTGATAAAATATGCCATCAGATTATGAAGGATATTTAGCTCTGAATCAGGACAGCAATATTGCAGAAGCTGATCTAAATAAAGTAGGTATGAGTTAGAAAGTTGCCTTGGATAAAACATACTTTTTAATGCTAGGGAATTTTAGGATTATTTTTTAAACAATGATCTAAAATTGTTTTGAATAATGCTGGCCTGTAGATTCTCTATAGAAAATTCCAATGAATTGCATGAGAGAGCCTTGAGTGTGGAAATACAGAGCTCAAAGTCCTGGCTCATTGCAACCAGCTACAGCAGAGTTCTTTCTGTGCTGATAAGATTCAGTGTTATGAAGTTTGTTCAAAGGGATAAGATAATTGGAATTTAATAGAGTACAGCACGGCAATACATTTTTAAGTATTTTTAGAGCACCAAATAACGAGAAAAAGACAGAAGGACAGGAGTGAGGGCTCACAGTTGAAGCTGCATAGCTGGAAGGGGTTATTTGATTACTATGTTATCGTTCACCCTTAGAATATTGCTAATTTGATGTTTACACACCAAGAGGTAATATCTCAATACAAAGCAATTAAAGTAGCAGAAGTGTTTTTCTTAGTCATCTCTGCTCTACTCTGGATTTCTCTTCTCAGTCAGGCACTTAAATTTGCACAATACTGACTGATTAGACAAGCAAAGTTTTAACACAATAAGTCTTTAATTCAGAGGACTATGTAGTCTTTGTTTCTCACTGTTGGATACACGGTAAATATTGAGCCTACAGACCTACAGAAATGTCAGTGCTAAGCAGAAACAAACATATGCCAGGAGTGAAGGAAATGGAGGGCTAATGAGGCTTTTGTCAGATGCCTTTCTCTGCTTGTTGCGTAGCTTCCATTTTCTAGCTTGCTATTTAGCCTATAAGCCTCAGGGAAACAGATTGTCTCAGAGTCTAAGTTTGTACAGTGCCTTGCTGAGCCTGGGAGCTTTACATCATAGAGTATTTGCTTTATTTATCACTCAGATATAGGGGATTTGCCTTCTGTGCAGCTTTTCTTTTCCTTCCTGGTCTACAGAAATAACACAAGTCTATACAGAGGAGAGAGTTAGTTCTTCCAGAGCACAGGGAATCCTAAAGCAAAACTCCTCTGAGCATGCAGCAAAAGAAATGTCCACTGAAGTCACAGAGGACCATATTGTGTCTCATCCACGTGCTTTGTAGCTGTATGTGGAAATGAATTGAGTGCAAAACCTGCAGGTAGCATGCTTGGGAACTCACTATTTTTCATTGCTGGGAAACAAAAGGACTTAATGAACTCAGTGGGAACAAACAGCTACAAGGAGGATATGTCATATTCCAGTGCCCAGTCTGAGAGGTAGCACGTTAGCTACAGGAGTCAGCAAGGATGAATGTCTCCTCCCCACTCAGCTCTGGCAATGGAGTTGTTTTACTGCCCAGTCCCTGCTTTGAGTACACAGCTGGTGCATAGGTACAGGAATTTTGCATTAGCAAATTCTGCCTTAGTTCTTGTTCAATTCAGCTTGTAGTTTCCTATATCCGATTTAAAGAGAATCCATGGTAAAGGCCCTGCTATCTTTCCGTGCTGTACTGGGACAAGCCCCTTTAAACCTTACCATCTTCTCAAAAGAGTATTTTTTGGAATTGTTCAGAATGTTCCCGTACAGCGTGGTTGTATGTGGCTGCAGACCATCTGACCCACTGCTCTTCTTGATATCTTTCTCCACCATCATTATGTCTTTCATGAATGAGTCCTTAAATATCATTTGAAATGAATTATAAAATTTGAACATTCAGATGGGAAAGGAGATGAGATGGTAGAAGAATTATTTCCAGGTGTTTTTGCTTTTTTTGTAAGAAAGTGTCTCTGTAGCATAGCCCTGTATAATAACACTTATAGGGAAAAAAAAAGGGACATCTTTGTAGACTATGCATGAAGTGACTAACATAACAGAGAAAATTTCAAACAGATTACTATACTTCTCTGAATAAATTAATGAGATACAGCTGGAGGTCTGAGATAGATATGTGAATATGAAAGCTACGTATTCTATGGAACTTTATTTGAGTTGATATCAAATTCTCCCTTTCAGATGATTGCATAAAAGTAAATATATTTTTCAAGCTGGTTCTAATGATCTGTGTCAGCTGCACTATACTGCAGAAGGAAAGCTTTCTAAGTATTACTTTAGCTGATGAGTAAAGATATTATCCATCAGCTCTGTAAGATGAATACATTCAGCTGGATCAGACAATCCCTTGGAAGACCACTGCTGAGAAAAGTTAGCAGGGGCCAAGAAGTTGTAGAGGTTCTGCATATTAGCCCCATCCCATTATAAACTGACACTGAATCAAGACTGGATTGGCTAGCTGTTATCTCCAAAGAGCCTGTAGGTTAGGATGGGCAGTGTGCTTACTTTGCTGGAGGGAAACAGGTATAAAGGATCTGTCTGTTCCCATTTCAAGTTTGGTAAGGCAAGTATCATTTTGTTGGTTTATGCTTCTTCCCTTTGGAACAGTTTGTTACTTTAGAACCCTCCATTTTTACTGCTACAGAGCAGTACTTTACAGAGCAGTATTGCTACAGAGCTACTGTAGCAGAACATCAATGTGTTATAGCAGCTTCAATTCAATCTACTGGTGAGTACTTATTTTGTAAATATCTTCATTTAGGACTAGAGGGAACTCAGTCTTTTTGGTGTCTTTGCAGATTTATTTTCGTAGACTTGGAAATGATCTCAAAAATTTGGTCTTATGCCTCTCTGTGTGACTCCAGTATTACCTTATTTATATAGACTTTCTATAGGCCACCTGACATACTTGGTAATCTAAAGAAATCACCACTTCAGCTGTATGTATATATGGAAATGCACTGTTGTTTATTGCATTTTAAAAAAAAAAAAAAAAAAAAAGGATAGAAGCTGTGAGATTTTTCAAACTTATTAACTTATTTAGTGGCTCATTCTGAAGTCAGCTCCCATGGAGGAAAAGAAAGCTGATTTACCTGAACAAAAGATCTCTATTTAGGTGGTTTACATGGTATTGCTATAGCTAATCATGTCCCTGGGCACTCAATTTTAAAAATGAATACTTATGTCAATTTAAGTTGCCATGGAAATCCTCACAGCATGAACCTTCTCAGTGAAGACCTTATGGCAGAGAACAAACTACATCTATGATTTCCCTATTAACATCATATAGCAGTGTAAAAAGGTTTTTTGCATACCTTTAAAACACACATTCAATAAATACTCTTCTCCTGTTCTAGCATACTTTTCCTAACCTTTCTTCTTCAAGTTAAGTAAATGAACATAAGTTTCTAATAGTGCATGTTCATTTGAAGAAACAATGTAAGAAATTGAAATTATTAACTCCTCATATCTTAAGATATTTTCAAAGTAATTCTTTCTTTTCATTATTTACTAAAATCTCTGTATGTTGAACTTTTAAAAATTCAAGGGTGGGATTAACTATTGGCATTTTAATTCATTTGAATAACAGCAGTTTCAGTCCACTCTCAGTAAGTGTAAACTTTGCAAGCATAGGATCAAATAATAAAAATAATAATAAAAGAAAATACAAATGATCTTTCAGTTTATAATTCTATAACTTTTTTTGTTGTTTAGATTATTAATGAGCTAAGTTTAGAGATTACTTTGCAGTCCATTTAGATTTTACTTGAATTCTAAAATAATGAGAAAGAAGTTAATAGATTGACTTCTTCTTTTTAAAGATGTTCTCATTTCCCTCTTGTGCTTTCTTCTGTGTGTGTCAGGATGTTCACATTTCAGTGAACATCTAGAAGCTGCTTCTTTTCAACAGGATGAAACTGCTGATTTGTGAATTACTGGCATTTCTGTGAAGCCAATTTCAGCTGTAATAAGAGTGTTAAGCCATCAAAAGTATTAATTATCTTGAATAAGGTATGCTATTTGAAGTTATAATGTGTATACTGTGTCAAGCAGCCTTTATGTGCCAGTGTAGCTCCACCATTGCATTATGGAATGAAAGGCCAGTAGTACTCTCTTACAGTGCTATGAGACTGGGGTAATCCATTACCTACATGTTCATACAAATGCAACTGAGAAAGGTATATGTTCCAGTATAGTTGGGTGAGGAAATAGATAAAATGATTTCGATACAAAATGTTAAAAATTAGGTGGAGGGTTGGATTTGAATGATCTTGGAGGCCTTTTCCAAACTTGGAAATTCCACAATTTTATATGGAAAATAAATTCATTGACAGAATGCACAGGATGTATAAATTTACCCATAAAAAACATTTGCCAAACATTTTCTACTATTTTGATGTGTCTTTTTTTTAAGCAAGAAGAATGTTAGCATCTTCTACAAAGACTATGGTTTGTTTTTTTTCCCTAGCAAGCAACTTTAAGATGACCATGCACGTGAATCACACAAACTGTATTTATCTCCAGCTTCCACTGGACTGATGTTGGTGTTATGAAAGTAGTGTTTGTGACCAACTTGGTGCCAGCAAAGGCCAGCCTCTAATAGAGGTGGGGTTGGCAGTAATGTGGATTAAAGCACACAAATGAGCAAGGAGAGAGTTCAGTTTGCCACCCGATAGCTCCCCCTGTAGTAGATAAAAGGAGTACTTCATTCTCTGGAGCTTTCAATCTCTCTCCATTCACTATACTTCCTTTTAAAATTGAGTCTATTTAGCTTCCCCTGCCAGACACTCTGGCACAGTTCCTCAGGCACTTAAATATCATTGCGGATTTGGGTTTCTGAGCCTACATCTTATTTCCCTCTGAGGGGGAGGAAGCTTTGCAAGTAGAGTTAATTTTGCTAGAGAGGAAATAAATGCCATGAAACCTTTCTATTAGATTAAAAAACTGATAATAAAAAAAACAACCTCTGGCCCATCACTTGGTGTGCCTGTGAGCTGCAGAGCCCTCGCTGCAGGGAGGCTGTGAAAAGGCTGATTTAGGTGGAGCTTCTTACAGAGCTGGCTTCCAGTGAAGCCCAGGGTACTTCCTTCCTCTTCTAAAATCTCTTGCTTTTTCTGTCCTCCAGCAGCATGTATGGAGTGCATCCAACCCACAGAGAGCGCAGATGCAGCTGCTCTGTAAAAGCTTCTGAAATATCCTGTGTCTGACATAAATAAAAGTGACCTTTAGTATCAATCTCCATCTCTGTCTGCCAATAATTGGCTAGCCATTTTCTAAAACAGCAAGCATACACAGCACTCTTGGCACAAATTTCACCAGAAAAGAAAGGGTTTCACAATTGTTCATGCCTTCTGAGTATCTTTATGCAGTATATAGATGCTCATATACAAATCTCCATGTGGCTATATATGTGTACACACATATGTACAGTGTGCAATGGTATTTTGCAAGCAGCAAGGCAACACTTGCATTATTTTAGTGTACCAGCCTGATTCTATTAACATACTGGAATAAATCAGGGCAGTTGCACCTAAATTGGCCAATATGTAAGTAGTGACAGACTGCTTTCAGTGAAGAATTGGGTGTAGATTGCCTAGCTAATCCAGAAGAAGGAAGAAAGAGCTTTCGACAGTTGAACACTGCCGTCCATCTTGGAACAGAAGCCAGGAAATTGGTTAATTTTCATTTTGAACTCTACATCTGAAAGGATAAGGCAGTCAAATTTTAGTGCTAGCATGCAGCTTTCTGCCTTGATTTAAAAATAAAGCTAATCTAATAGTTTGTGGATGAAAAAAAAAAATTAAATTAGAAATAAATTCTTGTCACTGCAGTTCATAATATTGATGAAAATCATTACAGGATTTACTGTGTGAACTCTAGAAGCTGAAAATATTATTTGGATATTAAAAATATATTGTAGGAAGTTACACATGTTTTCTGTGAAATGCTTATGGCAATTTCATTTCCTATGGTTCCACAGTTATTAAATATCACTTTTTGTTCTCAAGGTATGTGATCTCTGCTCTCTGAACTGAAAGCATGTCTGGAAGGGACTCATACAGTATTCTTGCTTTGTTTTGTATCTTTACATAAAATAGCTTTGATTTCATTGCTTTTTGCATCATTCAGTGCTTTTGATTATCTGCACTTTTAAAGTGAGTTACTCTTGCATCACACTGCAGGTTCACTATTGTTAGTCTGTTGGGGGTCCTTGATTAGCTGCTAGCAAGTTCTTCTTTTCTTCTGCTTCCACTTCCATGCTGTGGTTGGAGAGTCAGTGATCCTGATAAGAAATCTTGGGAATTCTGTGTCTCTCATACATCCACAATGTCATAAGAATAGCAAGATACTATCCTATATGGGGACCTCTGCATTTAATGTTTTCTTGCCATTCTCTAATAAAGCATACGGAGTTGGAACCATAAGAGTTGATGGTCAGTATCAAGAAGCAATCTCAACATTTTTCCCAGATTGTTGTAAACCATGTTGATCTATCTGTGGTCTGACAAGCTGCTGATTATTTTTCCCAAGTCCAAATGTGATGTTCAGCTTCTGTTTGTAATGTACGCCAAGACACTGACAAACAGCTCAGATAAAATGTATTCAGCCAAATAATTGTCACTCAATCAATGGCTTTGTAACGATATGTGCTTTCTGTCAGTATTAGCTTTTGTTTTATAGGGTAACATTTTCTGTAATTCTCTCAGGGGAGTAGGAATTATCCTTAAGCTTGCTAGCAGTACTGGGTGCTCCTTTTATGGCTCAATTTGTCTTACTATAGGTAGTGAAGAGATTTAACAAGAAGGTGCAGAGATTCCCAAATAGTGTAGCCTATGGTGGGGATGTTCCCGCAGGTCAGCAAAGATGAGGTTTTTGACATTCCCAGGCTCCCCAGGGAGGTGGTTGAGTCACCATCCCTGGATGTGTTTAAAGACTGTTTGGATGTGGTGCTCAGAGACATGATTTACCGGAGGGTTGTTAGAGTTGGGTAGTATGGTTAGGTCATGGTTGGACTAGATGATCTTTAAAGTCTTTTCCAACCTGAGAGATTCTATGATTCCCACTCACAGAGACTGAAGGTGTCCCTGCAGCTTCTTTTCCTGAGACTATTGGGTAAAGTGAAGTGATAGCTATCTGGCAGTGATTTGCAAGAAGAGAATGAACTTTGCTCAGGTCTTGAAAAAAGTAGAAACCAAGTCCTGTCAGCCCTCCTCAGTGGAGGTGGCTCTCTGCAATGTTCAGATCTTCAAGCATGTGAAGATGCAATGTAATTTAATTATTTGGTTAAAGATCTTGGAGGTATATTTAACCTAAAGCAACAGCAGTTTAGAAATAATTGTCGTATAGGATTTACAGATTTGGGAAACTGTCTGCAGAAGTGAATCTGATTTGCCCAATGACTTGGCCATTTCAGTGGTTGTTTCTGCAAAGGTGCTGAATGGGAACTGTTTGATATATATTGATTTGATATATATTGTCCCCTTAGCTTTCAAGCTTTACTCAAAATTTCAGTAACAATAAAAGGGAGAGTTTTTATGCACTTCCACAGTTTCTGGACAATCACTGATAATATAACTGTCTGGAGCCAGACAGTGCTAGCACTTGTAAGTTAAGGTATTTAACCTGGAGAGTAGATCTTAGTTTTAACTTCTTCATTACTACTTTAAAATTAACAATTTTATTTTGGGTCCAACCAGCAGTTATGCTGTATACTTGGATGCTGAACTATTTATTTTCAATCAGATACAGACCAGGATACGATGACCTTCATCAGCCTGAAGTGTTCATTGATGTACACTCAGAATTAACTGAAAATAAAATAAATAAAAAGAATCCCCAACCCACTGAAAAATCTGCATCACAAGCATAAGCTGTTTTTCTAGGTAGTTGTTAAAAAGCTTAAGTATTTTTTCCTACTTATATGCAATGGTGGTGGGAGGATTGCATTTTGCGCATCTGTTCTATAACATTAATATGTCTGGAGAGCTGAAATCAAAGTACTATGAATGCTTTTAATGCCAAAATGAAAGTATTATCTTAATGCAAAATCATAGGATTGGCTTATAGGTGTGAGTAAATTCTACATGGGCCTGAAGAAATGGTTTATTACAACACACCTTACAAGTTAAATGATCCATCTCGTCTTGTTTTCTGCATCTAGTAGTTTGTATTTCAAAGGAGCAAGCAACACCTAAAAATAAAGCAAGAATGGAGGAAGAAGAGTTCCTCTCTTGACTTCTGCAGGCTGCAAATTTATGCATTGTATTTAGCATTTGAAATATAGCTAGCATTTGACAGTTAACTTGCCTTAATCATTCTGTTAATAAAAATAATTATACAACCTTGAGCTCTGCTGCTGATCACTGCAATCTGTTTCCAGCATGATCTGTGAGGGTCACTGTTTTCCTGTGTTTTGCTTAACATTGTATTTTTTTACTAGTGCTGATATATAATGTGATCGTGCTGACAAACATGTTTTGTTATTGATCCAAGAGATCTTTAAGATGATCTAGTTCCAACCTCCCTGCTAAAGGCAGGGACATCTCCCTCTAGACCAAGTTGTTCCAAGTCCCATCCAGCCTGGCTTTGAATGTTTTTTTCTTTCTCCTTACAAAACTTATCAGTTTTCTCACCGGGTTAAAGGCACTGAACCACCACAGTCTCTCTTGAGACTTTGTCCAACAACAGGCAGGTCTGAGCTCTTTGCCTTTTCCCATTTGAGGTAATGAGGAAAGCTCCTGCTGACTTCCAGGCTAGGTGAAATACAGCCTTGGGTAACTCTATGGATGGTTGTCAGTAGACTCAAACTCCTCTGTGTGTGCTTCTAAGCTTTCACATCAGCACCTGCTTGTGACTGTGGACAGTCCTGAGTGTGTAATAATTAATGAGATGTAGTGCAGGTACGTGTTTTTTCTGGTCCGTGTGGGCTTTATTGTATGAAATTCTGTTTAGAATGCGTATTTGTATAAAGGCATTGCTTCTGAGTCTAAGAGAAATTGTGAGCAACAGATGGACTGTCTATGTATGAATGTATGTTCAGCTCAAGCCTGCCAAAATGCAGTAACAGAGGTAAGATCATTAAGTATGGGATGACACAGTATATGTACAATTCAGATTGAAAATGGCTACCCAAATCAGGACAGAAGTGAAATCTGGAGCCAAAGTACCTACTGAGCTGACCATACATACATAGTAACAGTGCCTGACAGCTAAAAAGTCTCCAGGGCTCACATGAGCATTTGGACCCCCTACCCATAGATAGAGAAGCATAGGTGGATCTCTGGGACAGTTTGCCATACATAGTGTTGTATACATGTGTACACACACACACATGCATAACATACAGAGAAGGAATAAAGCACCTGAAAAGATTCAGTGAGTATCATGAGCCTTCTGGAACTATTTTGAATTCATAGAAAAAGAAGTTGCAGGTTTCTAAATTGCTGTTGTTCTAGAAGGACTTCTTCACAAATATAGTTTGATTGGAATCTTAATTTTTAAACTCTGAAGTCTTTCAAGGACAGCATTATCAATAATCTAGAGATGCTTTAACTTGTATTCTGAAATTTCCACAGCTCACAGTGCCTCTGAATGTATGAACAGCTGTTGATTACTGCAGATGTTGCCCTGCGTGTTACAGTATTCTATCTACTCATCATTGTGTGAAATATGTGTATATGAAATGTTCATGTGATATGAAGTAAAGACTGAATGAGCACTGCAGTGGTTACCTCCAAACTGATAATATAACACTTTGACATCCTAGGCCTACATCCCTCAACCAGAGGTGCTCATTCAGGGAGCAGGCAGCCCTGCAGGCAGACAGGCATAGCAATCCCAATGATAATTGGATAAACGGCTCCCTTGTTCAAGGGATACTTTTATCTGTTGTAGCTCACATCCTTAACAACTCCAAGAACAGGATTGTTTCTTAAATCAGGTCCCCTGTTATTAGGAGAATGTAGCAAAGTTCTTCTATATGCTTTAATAGGAAAGATAGTGAACCTAGATACAAGTCATAGGTTAAAGCCATGCTGCTTGAGTCTTTCTCTCCAAAAGTATGGACACTTGCATAATACACATATGAGCTTTGTAGGTGATGAGTTAAGTATGGTTAAGTATTTAGAGCTTATACTAGAATTAAAAAAAGACTTTATGCTTTTTCAAACATGTAATTGATAAAAATCAAGAATGTAAATAATCTGTTTTCTAATGCTAGTAATGTGAAAGGTAATATATTAAAAAAAAAGAGAAAACAGAAAAAAATGAAACAACAACAAAAAGCCAAACTAACATAGTTTCGAGAACAAAAATGAGGTAGACAATTTGACACTTATTCAAAAAGAAGTGACAATTTAGTAGAAAATGGTTACAGCACCTTTTTCTTCTTCCTTACCCCACCACACTTTGGTTATTTTGAATAGACATTTCCACAGCTGAAAAAACTGCGAAGATGCCACAATGATAGTGTAGCTCACAGACGGATCCCATGTGGTATGTCTGGTGTGTTACTGATGGCTGTGATTGATTCTGCATGGCCAGATCTGGTAAATGCATAACAAGTTACCTGAAGCAAGTACAGTGATGATCTATGTAATGTTTGATATCAAAGCTACTGTTGCTTCCCCGTTTCATAACACTCCCTCCTCTTTTTCCCAAGGTATTGAGATCCTCAAGCAGTAGAGCAGATAAAGTTTATTTTTTTTTTAAAAAAAAGGTATTTTTATCCAAAGCTCTCAGAAGATCTATAACTTATCACAAACAAAAGCTTTGTGCTCTGAGGGCTAACATACCCAGTTTGTCACAAATGGCAAAACTGAGGCAAGGAGATAAAAAGAGTGTTATCTTTTTAAGTAAGAGTAGTAAGCAGGCACAGCGAGACTTGCACTTGAAAAACTTTTAATTTATTCTAGATAGTATCATTTATATTACTGTATATCTAATCCCGTTACTTGGATCTGTTTTCAGTTGCTTTCATGTAAGAAGTATGGCTTTGTTTGTTTTTAACATAATTACTGGTTGAAGATTTTGCTAAATTTTTACCTACTTGGGGAAAAAGAAGTTATTATAAGGCACAGCACTTGATTACACTTAATTCCAGTGCAACCATTGTGTTAGGTTGTTCATATTTCCATGCATTCTGACTAAAAGATGATTAAGATGAGACAAGTGGGTTAAAACTTCTTTATCTTCAACGTCAAGTGTTATAGAAACTAGTTATAAGGCTGCTTGCGTTTTGGATCCTGAGCAATATAAAGAGCAACGCATTCCTCAGACCTCTTCCAGCAGTACCTGGAAAACAGAGATAACGCAATGTATATGGGGGAATATTGGAGGACAAACCATCCATACAAACAACGAATGTGCTGATGCTGCTGAGAAGCAGAGAAATTACAAACAGGTTCCCTTCTGCTTAAACTTGTTCCGTATTGGTATGTCTTGTTATATTTTTGGGAACTACTCTACATCATCACCCATATAAGCCAAACATCATGACACAGGGAAGAATTTCTCTCCTTACAGATGAACCAAGAGAAAAGGCATATGTTGTGATATCTGTGACATGAGGGTTGAAACAGAATCACATAAGCACTGATATTTTTTAACAATATAAGTAACCAAGAGTTCAAGAGTATTTGTTTCTTGTGGTCAAGCACTGTTGCATTAAGTGTTTATGTTTCAGAGATGGCCAGAGATCAGTATCAGTGTACAGTAGCGACACATACAATAACATGTACCTGCTGTAGAAAACTGGTAAATGTCTTAAACCAGTATGATCTGTGCTGGCGGATCTCTGCACATGCATCATACCAGGACTTTGAAAACAGCCTCATTCACTGGACTGCAGGATTGGGAATTAAATAAAGTGATTTCATAGAGGTGGAGGAGGTGAGTACATATTGGAATCACAGGTGTAGAGAGGCTCTATGCAGCTGGGCAGGTTCAGGTCTTTCAACAACTCTTTCTGGTGTTAGTGATTAGCAAAAATAATCACTTATAATCACTTATAATCATATACCTTTAATTTGGATTGGCAAATACTTTCCTTCTCTGTTCTCTCTGGAAACTGTTTTCACCAGTTTTTCTTTTACTTATATCATGTGTGTCATTACTATGAAATAGCCCTACGAATCTTACTCCAGTAGGAGAGCTGTGCTCTTGGCCTGGCACCCAAACTTTGCCATGTTTTTGTTGATCAGGGCTAGTTGGAAGCTTAGAGTATCTGCTGTAATTGCTTATGAGTGTATTCTCACTTCACGATATTTTGCACATTGTTTTTTCTTGACAATGTTTTTCTTGTATTTTCCCCAGCTTAATCATAAGGAGAAAGCTAGATGAATGCCTGGCTTTGTTTGCTCCAGTATAGACTTCTGCCCTAAGGAGTAATACAGACTATTGCAAATCCTGTAGAGGCTGCGTTTCTGCATCAGGTGATGCACAGCTTGGTATGGACTAAATACACAGAATTTATATTGTTGGAGTCTGGGAAATCATTCATCTCTACTCACAAACACTGGGCACGGACAAGTAGGCTATCACCAGCAGCTAGAGTCAGAGTTTTGCCATCCACGGTAACAGTAGATGCACCCTCCTGAAGGGAAAGAACAGATAGTCAGCTTTTTTAGTTATATGTTCTCTCGTGAGTAGGAAGAAAATTCTGCAGGTAAGTATGGAAATATTTTCCACTGAAAGAGCACTTCTAACTTGCTCAGTTTTATGAGGACTAGCTAAATATTCAGCTGATGTTCCCTGTCTGACACTATTAGCATCAATAAAAGCATGCTTCATGGTTCATTGTTCCCCATCACAAAGCAGCAACTTCTTGCTTGATATCTTGTAGATATGCTGCAACCAATCTAACCCAGAGGTGCAACTGTCTGGAAATTTACAGAGAGAACATTCAGGAGTATTTCAAACTCCTTTTCAACTTTTCAGATTCCTAATGCCTTTTTACATCTTGAAAAGTAGTCCACAAGTCAGCAGGGAGCTGACAGAAATCACTAATGGGAGTCCATCTACACTGGAACACGCTTGTCATTATCTTGTCAAGCAAAGGAACCAGATTCCTGCCAGCAACACAGTCTTGATTGCAGTCTGCTGCGAGCTGCAGTGTAAACAAGTGTCCTTCAAGATTGTTACGTCTTTAATTAGTAGTTGATGGTCCCTGTGAATTTCAGCAGAACGGGAACTGATAGAAACATCTGCTTCACAAGCTAATCTGACTTGCTTTTCTCCACAGTGTTTCCCTCAAGCTGCACTTCCTAGAAGCCAGTAGAAAGAGGGGGACGTGGATCACCTACTTCTGCACTTTAGTGTTCAAGTTCTCACATTGTTATTAACTTTGTCTGCCTGATTCCAGTTGTCCTACAGTATAAGGACAAATGCTTCAAGGCAGAAGTAACTGGTGATGTTTTTTATTACATAGAGGCATTCTTGTATATTTACAAGATATCCCCTAGCAGAAATAAAAATCCTCACCAAGACCGGATGGAGGATAGCAACAGTTCCATACTTAACATACGAGGTGAGGGAAAAGAGACTATGGTGGTAGTAATTTACAGTTATTTTTCATGAAAGTTTAAAGCCAAACAAAGTTTCCTGTTTATGATGATTTCCATTAGAAAGAAAGTAATAATCAATTTCTGTTGCTCTTTCCAGGAGGCTGTACTACTGTTCAGTTTGCTCTGACTTGAAATATGAACTCAAGGGTTAACAGATATAAACTGAATTGTCACATACCAGCTGCCATATCCAGATATCTGAATTCTTTTTGCTTTTTTCAGTTGTTCCTGATCCATAAACTATAACCTGAAAAAAAAAAAAAAAAAAGTCAAGGAAGAAAAGTAATAGATTCATCCCCATGAGTGAAGTGTACAGATTCATCTTCCTACAGCACTCAAACATTCTATTTTTAAAGAAAAATGTTCATAGAATCTGACATTATTTTTACGGACATTAAAATTCACATTACGTTTTGTATTCTCATATTGATTCCTCCTGATAAGATAAAAAGGGAACTGATCACACCTGCCACTCCTTATGCTCCTCTGTATCCTCACTTATCTATTCCCACTGCCTCCTCCCACTCCCAGCTTGGCATCAACATCCTTCCTGCTTCTGTTCTGGGAACAGGCACTTCCTCCTCGTGAACTCTGGGCCCCGTCAAGAACCTGCTGAAGTAAAAAAGATTCTCCCAACATTAAAAAGGTTGTGGATCAGACCTTATTTTTCTTCACTGCCTACCTTCTCTGTGTTCTTCTTGACAGAACTGTGCTCCCTGCCACTCCACTGTCAGATAGATTCGATTCTTCAGAGTGTGACTTCAAGTAACCCAGGGAGAGAATGTTTTGTAAACTGTTGTGCTGTCAAGTGGTGACAGCTTCATTTGCACCCAAACTGGACTGTGTTTGACTGGCCAAGAAATGCAATACTCTAGCATGGCCCTGGCCCTTGGGTGCTGTACAGTTCTCTTTGTTTCCATATTATGTAGGTTAAGAAGAGAAAAAAAAAAAAAAAAAAAACCACTGTGTATTTACACGTTCAAATTAGACTTGGCAACAAGAATGCTATAGAAACATACTGGGAAGCTAAGCACACTCGTGAGTAGTATTTGCATCATGCTGGTATTTTTGATTCGAGAAATATGGGAGCGAGGGATGGAGAGAACTGTTTTAGTCCCAAAGAAAGTGAATGGAAATCAGACTCAGGTTGATTCTGCACACAGCAATGGCTGAGATGGCAGCCCCCTGCCCTAGATTCAGCAGGGCAATGGACAACAGTGAGCTTGTACAGGGGCCAGGCATGCTAAGGGAGTATAGTTTTCTCTGTTGTGAGGCCTGGATTCATTAAGTCTGAATACAAGGCACCTATTATCTGTACCTTTAAAAATCTCACACTTTTATAGCAATTTAAACTCCTACCTCTGTTTCAAAAGTATCTCCAAACATTCTCAAGGATTGCTTCTGATTTATTTCTCCCCGATGATCATTCAACCAGCCTTGGAAGGAGAATGGCTCCATTACAGAAGAACAATTTAGAGGGAAGGGTGTTTCTTTCAGGAGCTCATCTGTAAAAATGGCAGAGAGTTGTCAGTGACATTTCTCTGGATCTTCGCAAACTTTTGCTGTTGCTTACAGCTTGAAGGGCTCAATATACAGACATTGTCTAATTAAAAGATCATGACCATAGCACTGTTGCCACATTTATCATGACAGTACTTGAGGTTAAGATGTGTGTCTTATTTGGAGTCTAGATGAGGTTGCTTCTCTGTAGCTGTTGTCAGAATTGTTACATGTCCAGGCTTCTTAAAAATACATTTGATAAGTATGCATATAGTTCTTCTTAATGTGTTCTTTGTTTCAGACAAGCTTTCAGACAAGCTTGTGTCTTGGTAAAAAACTGGTATGTCATTTCTGACCTTTGCTGAGTCGCTTCTTACACATCCCCATGTGAGTGGAATGAGACCATACAACCACCCAGTTCTAACAGAGTCAGTACTGGCTTTTGTGCTTCTTCTCCCCTGGGTGTTATTAAATACACTGTCCACACTGAAGCCAACTGGGTATCTCTTTAAGTTTAATAAAAGGCTTTTTTTGTGGTGTTCCTGCATTTGTAGGTGGATTTAATTTCTAATAATTTTCCTTCAGAACTGATTTAATTTAAAATAGCTGGAGGACTGAATGCAATTTAACTGTACCTAGTAAAATTCAAGCTTTGTGCTGTGTGTTACTGCTATATGAAATTAACCTTAGTCATTTTCCAGCTCAAAGTGAAATGCAGAGACAGTGCAGTCACCTTGGGGATTCTAGGTAGTTTGTCCTGAGAAGCCACTGTGGAATGCCCCTAGAACAATTTCAAGTAATTATGCCAGCCTAGATGCAGGAAAAACTCACTAGATGGCTGTCTCCCAAAGGCATCAAGCTCATGACCTCACAGCCAAATTTTAGCCTAAATCATAGGAAGAGTAGGTTTTATTAAGTATCAGTATATTCCTTATTCAGAGTTGTTCTGATTCTTTCTAAAGCCATCCTTCACTGCTCTGCAGTGTTCTGAATGCATCCCCACAGGCTTTCAGGAAAAGCTATTCCAGATGCAGCCACTGAACGATGTATGAAAATGTGGTCAGTGTATCTAAGGCTCAGCAGTTTGCTGCATAAGATGCTCTCATTTAATGGATCATAGTATGCACCAAGCATCTATATTGATCTTATTAATCTCTAGAAGATCTGGATGGGAATGCCTTTTTTTTTTTTCTTTTTCCAGTGGAAACAGATTTTGCCATTAGAATTTCTTTCTTTCTTTTTTTTTTTTTTTTTTTTTTCCCTTATATTAAACTAAATGGAATAAGCCAATAAGTTCCTGCAAAGCAAAGCTCCTCTTTAAGGAGCTACAGAATTTGTACATTAATCTGCAGTAAAAAATAATAGAAATTGGAAGCTTTTCTCCTTTCTATGTTTAAAAAAATATATATCTACTTTTACATCACTTAACTCATATTTAGCATATTGATGTGGAATAGCAAACTCCACCAAAGAAAGTAAGAAGGGAAAAAAAAAATATCTTTATATTAGATTTATTCTAATTTGGTCCTGGAAGCATTAAGAAGCTAAATCTAAATACTATATACTTTCTTGCTTTATAAGATTACAATTTTGGTGATTTATTTTCACAGCAGTATGCCTGTTGTTGTTTTCTCACTTTTCAGAGGTCCATCAAATTTCCTTTGGAGGTCATTAGAAACACTGCACTTTGTCCTTAAATTATGGATACACTCAAGTGCAGCTGTACTGCAAAGTAGTTTTTTGGTTAGAGACAGCTACAATATAAATGTCTAAAATACCATTATGATTCAGATTCTCACACAGATGAAAATAAAAAAATATGAATGTCTAAAAAATCATCAGAAGGCATATTCATACACAAGAAGAAGAAAAAAATAAAGAAGTTTAATCAAAAGGTTTAATCAGAGCAATGAGTTTTCAAGTAGATTTTAAAATACTTTCTTTCACCATTGGTAACAGTCTTAATTTTCTAAATCAATATGAAGACAGCAGAGATTTTTCTCTTATTAGAATAAAGCAAACCCCTTCAGTGTAGGAAAGCCTTTTTGAATATAAGAAAGTTAGCAGCTGGTAGAGATTTAGTAAAGTATATATACATATAGTATTTAGTAATACATATATGTATGGGAATTGTTGAGTCTTGGCCTGAACCACTGATTGATCACCTGGGGAAAGGACCCAGTCAGCCCTGGGAGCACAGGTGAAGGCAATTCAGCTGTGTGACCAGAAGGTGTGGAGCCTGGCTGCACCTCTCTTAGACCTCATTTAAGGGCTGACTGCCAAGGGAGAAGGTTTCTGGAGTTCCCTTCTTTTGGAGTTTTGTATTACGAGCCTAGGATAGGTGTGAGTATTTCATTTTTGATAGTCTCTTCCCACCATGATAATCTTTCTAATTATAAAGCTGTAAAATATCATCCTAACCATGCCACTCTTTTAACTGTACATTTCTTAATTTTACTATGTGTACACAAAACCATGAATATATTATTTTCATATCTATCAGTATATATATAAACATATATGCTATATATGTGCATGATATGTATATATTTATATAAAAATACCACTATGCCATAAGAATCCTGCTCAGCATTGCAGGGTGCATCTTCTTCACAGATCAAGTATTCTAGCATCAAGTAAAGAAGTCAGTTCTGGCTTCCTTTGCTGGAGAGTGAAAAGCAGCAAGCTAAATTTCTAGAGTGGATACTGTGATATCACAGTGGAAGGATACTCTATAGATATCGCATTCAGTTGCAAGGAGTTTGGGGGTAAAAAAGCTAAAATATTCCTTTGTGAACTAGGCAAGAAGCAAAGGGAATCTAATGATGAAAAGTAATTATATACTTCTTAGGTAGTATCTTAGCTTCTTACTCTTAGTCAGACTAGTTTTGCCAGTTCTTCCTAGTTCTTGGGATCTCTGACTCCAGCTGTGCTGTTCAACAGTGCATCTCACTGTACAGGACTACAGGAAAGTAATTTACACTTTGCCTTGAGCATGCATAACAAATTCTATGCTTATTATAGTGCACTGTCCTTTTCTTTTTCTTTTTTTTTTTTTTTTTTTTTTTACTAAGTGCCCATGAATCACAAGTACAATTTAATTCCAAGTGAATACGAATAATCTTTTAAATTTAATCCTTGCCCTAAAGAACTGATGATCAATCTTCTGATGCTTTCTTGTTAGTGGGACATAGTGATGAGTTCAGAGCTTATTCCTAATTCTGAAGTTAATAACACTTAACTGGTGACAGTGTAATGGCCTCTGAAAACTGAGTCTGGACAAAGTGAATGTTTAACTTGACCCATATAATGGTTCTGTTACTGGTTACGGAAGGGCAAATAGGAGAGTGCTTTGATGATGAAAAACGTGACGTAATATGTCTGATGTTGCCAGTGGTCTGCTTGACTGGATTCTCATCTAGCACTGACATGCATTCCTTGCATGAAGTGGAAAGCTGCAGATGACCTAATGCTTGTGAACTTGAGCTAAAGAGCTACAACGAGGAGGACATGATATTCTGTGATCTTGCATATACTGGAGTTGAAGCATAATGTTTTCAAAGGAACGGAGTGTTTCTTATCAGCTTAATGCCTTATATTTAGATATTTTTCATGTATATATCTTTGCTTAGTCTTGTATGTTAGTTTTCAATAACAAGAAATCTGAGTTGGCTTGTTTCCAGAGTTCTTATGTTGCATTAGTACTGTGAAACAAAGCATGATGGTGAAGGTGAAAATTATGCTAACAAACTGTAGGAAGATGGCAATTCTAAGCTAGTCAGCTGAAAGCTCTTCATATTTATCTCAGAATGATGAATCACTGAGTGAAAAACCAAATCTAATACATTCCAAATGTACTGGTCAGGAAATCCATTTAAATAGTTCCATAGTTAAGTTCATTTTTGGACTTCATTATTATCAAATAAACATCCACAGCAACGTTCTTTACGATTTTTACCACTCTTTTCAGCTTTAAATTAGAATGTGGTGATATTGTGTATGGGAACTGTTAGGTCTTGGCTTGAACTAGTGATTGAGTACCTGATGGTCAGCCTTAGGAGCACAGGTGGAAGCAATTCAACTATGTGACCGGAAGGGGTGGGGTGAGGTTCACTCCCTCTCACACAGACCTCATTTAAAGGCTGGCTGCCACAAGGGAAGCATCTCTTCTTGGTGATTGTTGTCTTTGGAGTGTTTGGCAAGTTCTGATGCTTGAAAAGGGGTTAAGTGGTTCCTTATATATTAATAGATAATGACTTCTATTTTTGGGGGGCTAATTGAAACTGGCTTAAAGCAGCTATATTTGTTACTGCATACATTTGTGTTATGTTAACCTGAAAAAATGTTGTGTTTGCTGAAAGCACTGTTCTTGCTCGTTGTGAACACCCCTCCATCTTGAGTGGTGCCTATCTCTGTGGGCTGTGGTCTTATCTCTATGCAAAGGCATCAGGAAAGCCCTTTTGCAATAGTGTCATTTTCTGTAGTAGCAATAAATATCCATATCCAAAAGGGAATGTTTAGATCCTCTTATCCTTTAACTGAGCATAAACATGGTCTAGGCAAGGGGTAAGGAGTTATTTTAGAATTATGTGCTGTTTTTTTTTCTATCTACTTTATTATTATCCCTTCCGTCTCTTAAGGGATGCTATATAATAGTGAATAGTTCTGATGTGACTTTTCTTACAGTTTCATGTTAAATTGCCAATGCTGGCAATAATATATACCCTGGGATGCTTTTCCCTGCATGTTCTTACCTAATTCCTGGAGTAGCCATTCTCAATGTTAATGGAAATGTCAATGAGGCTAGTAGGAGTTTAATACCTCTGCAAATAAAATTATCTAAAACATGTGGACTGAAAGACATAAATTTAGGCACCTGGATTTGGAAAAAAAAAAAAGTAGTTAACCTACTCCATATAAAAGTCTAGAGCTAAAGCACGAACAATTACTACTTTGGAATTAGTTGGTTCATTTCACTGGTGCTCAGTATAGATGCGGAAACATTCAGCTGAAAATGCAGCATTCACTGGCTGTAATCATTCTTTTTCCTGTGTAACTGTATTGATTTTTGTAGCGTGTCCTGAGAACTGGTGTGACTGCTAACTTATGACTTGTCCATGTAGTTATTTCTAGGCACATTTTTCTTTGTGTCATTAAATCTGTGCTAGAAAATAAACACTTTCTTAATTGAGACAGAAGTTTGATGTGTAAAGCTTTGAACAACATTACTGTAATAAAGAAATATTGCCTCTCCAAAAAGAGATATCATCTTCCAGAAGGAAGAGGGTAAATTAAAACAACAAAATTGCAAGATTTAGTTTATCTTTCTGCTTAAAGGCTTGTCACAATATAGCAAGGTCATTGTAATTAAGAATGCCAGGCTTTAGCCTTTGACCAGGATTTGGAGTACAATCCTAAAATTGGGAAACTTACCTACTATTTCTGAATCTGCCTTTTATGTGGCTGTGGGTGTCACATTGTCTCCTTCTATGGAAGAGGAAGTGCCATAAGCCCTCTCTACGTTTGTGGGATGAGGCTTTGTACAGTACGTGTGAGCTATTATTACTAAATAGCCTTAGAAACTCCAGTGAAAATGTCAGACTGACAGTGTGAGTTGTCTGTTTCGGATGTTGCTGTCTGGGGAATGTTTAACAGTGAGAGGGAAAAGGTAGCTACCTTATTAGGGAAGATGTACCTGCTGTGAGACTGCTCTGAGCTTTAGATCTTTTTAAAATACTAGATTTTTTTTCCTGAAGTCTGAATGGAAAGAAAACAATTTTATATGGCACTTCTCCCAATTTTCATGGCAGGTTTATTATATACATTATGCTCTTAAAGGTCAGAAGTGTCTTGCTTCCTATGGTGAAGCACAAGGAGAGCTCTCAGATTGCAGTTCATGTTCTGCCTTCCCTGCAAGAGACTCAGCTGAGGATACTGCAGGAAAAGCACTCTTCTTCCTGGAGACCTTGGGTTTTTCTTTGGTGCTGTCATTAGTGGTTCTGAGTCCTAAATCAACTCCTGGCTCCAAGGAACTTGCAGCGCTACTTGCTTTTGGATGATACATTTAGGTTTCGGATAGAAGAATTTAGCAGCAGTTTCATATGGCAGCCAGTGTACTCTGGATGATGTAATCCTTCTTTATTGGTCTACTAAATGTTGCTAACTTAAGTTAGTTGTGATCTATTTGGTTTGTCTGAACTCTTCATCTCTATCATTGGCTGTATACTCCTTGTGGTGGTATATATCTGTGTGGTATGGAGTGTTGTTAAATATAAAGGAAGGGGAACGGATGAAGCAAACGAGAGGTTGCATAGTTAAGTGGGATTGTATGTATATGTTAGATGACTCTAGTCTCTTCCAGGCAGCCTTTGGAGAGAGATGAATATGGCCTGGGAGATTCTTACAGTTTCCTGGGCAGTTATGGTTGGTTCAGGCAATTCAAAATGCTTGACTGTTTTTAGTCAGCTTGAATACTGCTCTGTCCTGTAGACTTGCTGCTGGCAGTTTGCAAAGTACATTGCCAAGGGGAGTATTCCTACTATCCAAATGCTTGAATGCTACTTGTTTTAATATGTGTATGTGAAGCAGAAAGAAGATGAGTAACATTACAGATATGTGGGAAGTACCTAAAAGATGAGAAAAGAGAATCAAAAATTCCCTAGGTATTAAATGTATTCATCCTCCTTGAAAAAGGAAAGAGAAGTTTTCTTAAGCCCTATTACAAATGGTTAACAGAAGAGGCTAATAATTTGGTACAAAATCTTTCCAGGAAAGGTGCCTCAAGTAAGGGTTGCATGCATAGTATGTTTCTGACTGATTATATTTTACTTAAATGTACTTGTCTAAAAGCAGGTCTTTTTAATGGTACTCCTGCCTCTTCATGTATTCTGATTATCCTGCTCCCCCCTTGGAAGGAGACTTTCCCTACTGTTGGCTAAGCCAGAAAGCATAAATAAATAAGAAGTCTGGACATAGGCATGGAGGCTCTTTTGTTGGTTTTACATTTAAAAAAAAAAAAAAAGGCAATTGGACCTTGATTCCATTTATAGCTTTCCTGTATGAGTGAGCTGCAATCAAGGTATTCTTTGAAAATGTTTTTCTTCCATTTATCCCTGAAGAGAAAAGGCAATATTTCTGACTTATGTATAAATTAAGTTAAGAGTACTTCAGACGGCACTTTAAAAGTGAAGGGATTCTGGATTTTCTGAAGAGAAATTGAAAGAAGAGGCTGAAATCCAGCCCTTTGCATAGACTGATTTTAATCTTACAAGTGTTATGCTGGTTATTGACATCTGCTTCTTAAGAAGGAAAAAAAGACAAAAAAAAAAAAAATGCTGCTGAGGGAATAGATCCAAAGCATTATTTCTGTCACTGCTATAACTAAAAAATCTGCTATCTTTATTTCTCTGTGCACAAGATACCACTATGACTTTCAGCTTCTTAGTGTTCAAGAAAACTAAACACTGAAAAAGCTGAGAAGCTACCTAGGCTGAAATCCAGCCATATAACTTTGCCTGCCTTTTGCTTGTAGCAACAGTTAGGATACAAACATTTTAAGTATTTGTTGTCTTGACTTAGAGACTAATGTAAGGATTACAGAATAGCAGAATGGCCTGGGTTGGAAGGGACCTCCAGGATCAAGGATCTCCAACCCTCCCTGCCACAGGCAGGGCCACCAACCTTCACATGTAATACAAGACCAGGCTGCCCAGGGCCCCATCTGATCTGGCCTTGAACACCTCCAGGGATGGAGCAGAATCCAACTGGGGGGGAAAAAGGTGTGTTGAGTTCTGAGCAAAATATGAACACTTACTTGTTTTACTTATTTACTGTATCTTTAAAAGGCTTTTTTCAACTTTAATTGAAGTTTCTCATGCCTTTTGGCCTTGGTAAAGTTTATAAGAAAAAGCTCATTTACTGGATTTATCATTAACTTTTCAAACTTTTTTAAAAAAAGTATTGAGGGCATCAACTTCTGATTGTCAGGTCTATTCTTTCACTCTCATCTTCTGCAAAAGTATTGTCAAAATAAATCTTTGTTCTTTTTCCCTGTTTTGAAATAGTTCATTTGCTTCTGATGTTATGATTATTATTACTAGATGATCATTATGGTGCTTTTCAACCAAGGCCGTTCTATGATTCTATAATATGATTCTATGATATAAGCACTTAGTTCACACTGGTGAGGGACACTTAGTGGAAATCTATGTATTGAACATGGATAGTATGTGTGAGAGAATATTCTTTTTATTACAGCAGCATCTAGAGGCTTCATCTGAAATCATACTTTCTGTGCCAGTCAATGTGAAAGCACAGTGAAAGAAAGCAGCTGTCCTATATCTCCTCATTTCCAAAAAGGAAAAAAAAAACACACCATGACTCAAAAAGCAACTAGGCAAAAGATAAATATAAGGGTATTACTCTTTTGTGTTTCGGGGTAGCAAAGCATGTCATACAGGTCATCTAGACCTGTGAGTACTAATGTAGTGCTTTACCTGTAATCAGGACTATCTCAGCTGTGATGGTAACCTTCTGGGAGTCTGAAAGAGCTCGAAGTAAACTAAATACATTTTGATGTTGCATATAAAGTTCTAGGAGACAAGACTTCTTTAAGAAGCACAGTTTTCTGAGAGGCACACTTCATAGTCATTCAGAGACACAATGTTAAAGGTACAGGTGCAGTCTTTCAGGCAGTTTTTTGTCTGGCTTAATGTTTCCTAAATGCAGAGGATTGTAAGGCTGCTGTTCCATACAGGACTCTTCTGTGAACTTATTATTTGAGGGAGACCAACAAAGGCACCTATGTTTAAGGAATGTGCTGTCACAGAAAAAATCTTAACCCCATTTTAGTATTTGAGTAAAAACTTTGCTCCCGTACCAATTGAGACTAAATAGCTATACAGCCACTGACTTTATGGTGACTGTCAATCTGAGAAATGCAGTAATATGGAAATAAGGCTTTTTTCTCTAATCTCTATCAGAGTAATTCATAAAAACCATTTTGTTTATGGCATTTGAAAATGGATATGGAGATTAAGGACAAATTAATTTGAAAACTTTTTAGAGAAGGAAACTAAAATATACCTTTAACTTGTGATGTGCTGTGTAATTTAAGTTAGCTGTCCTGCAGCTGTAAGAGTAGTATAACTGAGTATCACAGCAGTGTATGTGTGCACATCCACAAATTTCCTTGTTGGACTATCTACAAACAGAGGCAAAATAAAAAGAGGTCAAGATAGCGTAGAAATAAAATGCTAAATAGATCATGTCCTACGTGAACTGAAAGCGTGACCATTCGCCTATGTGTCATTATTTCTCAAGTTCATAGGTGAAGGAGTACAAATATGCAGTTTATACATTCAACTCACTAAAACCACATTTTCTATAGTTGGAAACAAATTTTTCTTGGCATGAAAGAAAGTTACAGATACTGAGATTTTTGTACAGTTATCAGATGTCTTAATGTGAACAGCCAAGATTTTTTTGGTAATCATGTATAAAGATTTTATTTATGATTAATGAAAGATTAGTTATCAAAATAATTTTCATTTACAAATCTCACAGAAAAACAAACTTGGCAATCTGTCATACGGTCATGGTCATACGTGGACAGAATCAGTGTTCAATCAGATGCAAATTAATTTCAGAAAAAGACATGTTACCTGGATTTGGTTTTCCAGTTTTATATTGCCTGGAATTGAAAAACCTACAATAATAAATATTATGCATCATTTAAAAAGTTATGCTCATGTCTGAACAGTCATAGAGATTAAGCAGTAATACTGAATACAGCTATGCCTGGTCCTCATGTATTATCACATGTACTCAGCAGGGCTATACCAATTTTATTGGCAGAGGGTTGGGTTGAAAGTCCTCAAATTCATATCACTAAAAAATTCCCTACTCTGGTGCTGTACTGATTTTTTTTTTTTTGCTTGCTCCTTGTACGATTTTACTTGGATGCAGTTCATCATTAGTGAACATTTAGCAAATTAGTAAGTTTATTGACAACTTCTGCATATTTCCTGGGAAGCAGCTGCTTTTTACAATACTTAGCAAATTTGCCACTGTCCTGATTATTCATGTACAATATGGATTAAAAATATTCAAAACAATGAGTGAAAGAAGCCCAGAAACAGTTCATAGCTTTACCTAGTTAAACTAGACCCAAATATTCATTCAGTTCCACTCATACTTAGAAGTGTGCTCTTATTCATTCACAAAGTATGTTACAGGTGGATATGGGGAATTCTTTTAAGATCGAATGTAATGAGGTTTGGGATATACAAGATATGATTAAAATCTGCGGAGCAACGTTTTACTTTTAACAAGTCAATGTAAAATGCAGTATAAGAAAAAAGTGAAGCACATAGATCAGAGATTGATAATGGTCTATTAGATCATTTCTAATGCTCTTCTAAAATTTAAAAGTTTTAATTTAGAAAAGAAATTAACAAGCTTACTCTTGAATTATTGGTGCAAGTTGAGTGCCAAGATCTTCACAGTGAAACCATTTTTCAAAGAGGACATCAGTTGATGTTCCCACATAGTATCTGACAAAGTGAAAACATTAGTCAGTCTTTTATTAACTAACAGATCAGGTAGTTTGAGTCTTTTCAGGAAAGCAGCTACTTAGTGTGCCCTATTCTCAAGATTGGTGTACTTTGTTTTGACACATGGTTATTTAGGGAAGTTTTACACTTCCCTGATTAGCTGACTGATGGGGTACTTAAACTTGTGTTGAGGGCCTAGGAGTTTTGCTGATCAATCATAGCTAATTCATGAAATTCTCTTCACACTTAATCCCAGGAATTTAATTGGTCCATAATACTTTAGGATCAATAGCTCTTGCTTTAGGTAAAGTTACTACAAAAACAACTGTTATCAAATACAGTCCCCAATAACTGTTTCTGTTAAGTATTAGATAAATATTCCTTTTAATATTCCACTTGCTAATTGTCTGTGAATGGGGTGATAAGAATACAAGTTGTTTACAGACCTGTTTGCCAAAATTTATATGGCTTAAAATTGCATAAATTTGGGAGATATTTAGTTCACCCTCCTGAAAAGGAACTCAGTATTTTACTTGCATTATTTTGTCTTAACAGTTAAATTGTGCAAAGATCAGTTGGACACGATAGTTGTAGTCCATGGAATGGCACATATAGAATTTACCTACAAATTTTTAAAAAATATGATAAGGCAGGGATATTTCAGTACAGTCACGTAATACAAGTGATTGCAAGTAGATCTTATGTGCCCTTGGGGTTAGTGACTGGAATTAATGTTTGAAGAGGTAACAAGGCTTATAAGACTATATACTCTGGTGTATTTATATTAATCATGTCTGTCATATGACTATATAAGTATTGCCAGAAATTTTCTACAAGCTCCCTAGTTCAAGTTTTGCAAAAAGAAAGTTCTTGGAAGTGAGAAGCATCATTAATGCCTCCAGTGTGGAAAAAAAAAAACTGTGCTATGAGCACAAATTTTGGACACCTGTAAATCTACAGAGAAGAGAAACGTTACAAATGTCTTAGTCAAAGAAAGTCTATGAAGGGCTTTACAACTTCTGAAGTACTAAAGAATCCAATCTAACATCTAAAACCAAACTTTAACTTCTTTACTACAGGATTAAGTTTTGCTAGTGCATTTTTATTATAAAACAAAGAACGTTAACATTAATTAGGCTGAAACACTGGGACATGCTCTTTCACTTGCACAATAATCAGCATGCTGGGGGCTCTGATTTATGACAAGCTTGTTGGCATGGTAAATAATGTAATGACAGCATTACATTAGTCCTTAAGTCAGCATGCTTCAGAGCAATCTTTTGCTGTTGATGAGTGGAAGTTTGACAAGAACAGAAGCTCTGGTTGTAAATCCTGTTTCCCCATAGCGTGCACAGAGCCAATGTCACTTCAAAAACAAAAAAAATTACTTCCTGAACTTCAGGTCTTTGTTCGTAATTTCAGTATAAAAACACTTCAGTGATTTATTTTCAGATACTTGATTAATATTTTCAATGAAGAGCATGCTTTGTTTAATTATTTTTTTCCACCTGCTAACCATATGCTAGCTTTTAATTAGTTTAAATTTTCCCCAAGAACATGACTGTATCACACTGCAAATCCCTACTTCTATCTGCCTTGGAAAGCTATTCAACATCTATTCAACTTACGCCATTCCCAAACTTCATGTACAAGACATGTTATTTTATTTGAAGTTACATAAAGCTACTTAGGTCTTTTATTTCAAGTAAACGTTGTTTTCCAGATCACTAGTTAGTTTTCAGTTCAACGTATCTTTTTTAATAATGCCAATATTCAGAATTCAGGCCTGCTATGAAAATAATAATAATTCAAAAACAAACAAACCAACAAAGTGCATAGATAAATGCTGTTTCAAGTTAGCTGTATTTGATTTCAGCTTGGAATCCATTCCAGTGACTTTCTGAACAGTACCTTTATTAGTTTCCCACCTCTTTATATTTTTGTTTGAATAAAAAGTATTTCTAGCTTGCATATTCATGGTCACCCTGCTATGATACAGCCCATGCAACCACCAAAACTGTAGGTGAAAGGACAGAAACATTACAGACCTTGCTGAAATTTTAAATCTTTGTGAATTACATGAGTAACTATAATTTCACTTTGCATGTCCATTTAATGAAAAAACAACCTTTCTGTCTGCTGTGACTTGCCCTCCTAGACTTATGAAGGCTATAAGATAGCAGAACAAGGCTTATTCCTGCTCCCACTAGAACACTAAATAAAACTCTCATTTATTTGAAGACATTGTTCTTATATAGCAATGAAATCTAGGCAGGTGTGTTTACCATGTAGAGGTGTTGGTGTTAAGAAAACTGACTTTTATTTCCAGCTACCCGCACAGTTGGCAGAAAAACTCATATTCATCTTTTTGCTTTCAGTGCTTAAGAAGGAATTAATGTTCAACTTGCCAGAACTGATAGAAAAATCTTTTCTGATTTGTGCTGTTACAAAACTGAGACTTTAAAACTTCAAATGATAGTAGTAAGCAATATTACCAAGGAACTGAAACATAGTACTGTATTGACAAGATAAATTAATTGTGCATTATGAATCCTAACAGATTTGCCAACAATTATACTTCACCTGAGCCCATCCATTTCTGTCTTTTGTCTTTGCCTCTCAATTACAAGACCTACAGTGTCTGCATATCTTTGAGGAGAATGAGGTATCCTGGCAGGTAGGAGAAACATCTGTTCAGACAGAAGAAATAGGAAAGCATCAATGTTAGGAGGTCTTTGTTTCATCTGTAGTCCTTCTGCTGCAACCAACCTGTAAAGTCTTTTGTTCACTGCCCTACTTTCCTGCTACTCTGTGTTGATCTATATTGTTCCTTGCAGCTGTATTTATTCAGTATCAATAGTCTATAAGATGTTGCTTCTTGCTTTCCCAGTGAATGATGACCATTGATTTAACAATCAGCACTGCCTTTATTGCAGTGTGGTGCTGTCCTTCCCAGTTCGATCATCATTGTTAGACACAATTAAAACAAAAATCTAACCATTTATTCTCTCTGAAATCTTTAAAAAATGTATTTACTGCAGTTTCTCAATAGCAGAGATAGAAACAAAAAGCAAATTGGTTGTTAGCTCAATATTTCTGAACTAATCATTCACAGGTGTCCCTGCAACTTTGCAAGACATGTGACTGCACAATGAGGAGTGTTATTCTCCAGAAATAATTAACAAATACGAGGGACTACTAATTCATGCAAATGTCAGAAAAAGAATAGGTAACGTTTGGCTGGGAGAAGCCTTTTACTGAAGTCTGAAAGCAAATCTCTTTCTAGCAGCTATGTGACTATGTAAGAAGGCAGTAAGGCTGTGCTGTTCTTGAGTGCTACAGATTCCTATCTGAGTTTGGACAAGTCACTTCAGTTTCTCTGTCTGCGAGGCAGAACTAACAGTAGTGCTTCGCAAGGATTGGTGTCAGCCTTTCCACTAAGGCTGTTGTGTGCTCCTTCCCATTAATTCTTCTGGTATATGCCAAGGTGGATGTACTTGCCAGTGAGGAGTCTATTACTGAAATCCTCTTCTATAGGTTTGAAAGCTTATATCTTGATTTGTCATTGAAAAGGTTGTAATACTTCCTTTTAGTGACATTAAGTTGTTGGGTCTATTACATTCCCTTCTCTTTAAAGAGTGGTCTCACAAGATCTAATATTTAATCCTTTCAAAAGCTGAATGCAGTTCAAGCTTTGGACAATAATGAGTAGCAGTAGTAAAACATCTTTAGCAGTAACATCAAGAAAAACATCAAAAAAAGTCACAATCTCTTTAGCAGCATTGAACTACGTGCTGTAGCAAGTCAGCTACTATCTAGAGAAACATCTGAATACAGTTGGATATGCTTTATTTATAAATACACTTTAAAACTGTTCTGATATTACAGTGGTTGTGAAAGCTAGTGATTAGAGATTAACTGTTACTGAAATCGTGAAATGTTGCGCAGAGCATTATAGTTTGTTGCTAGTTATATGGAATTTGCTATATTGCATCCAAGCTTTTATTACATATATTTTTTCCAGCCCAGTGTCACCTCTTACACGGCAGTGATAAATTGATCTTGAAATACTTCATAAAATATTAATATACCTATGTAAAACAATAAGAGAAAAACAATCATGTTTTACCTCCCCTTCTCTGATGACAATGTCTTTATGCTTCTTATTTTCAATTATCTTCAAACACATGTCACCTTTCACTTGGTAAAAAAGCTGAAGGAATAGGAAAACATCATTGGGTCAGATGCTCCAAAATATTCTGTACTTCATCTTCTGTATAGAAAGGATATATGTACAAATACATTCGGCCTGTTTGCAAATAGATTCTAACTTCCAACCTTAACTGTTTTTTAAAATTTTATGAAATATGTATTATTACATTATCTGTGCATATACATATATGACGGTCTGTAATTGCTTGAAGAGCTCTACTGTAAATGCAGTGAAACTCTGTTCCACTTTCTCTATTCCTGTCAATTACATTTTGCAGGACTGGGACTTTATGGTTGAGATATCTGTTAATTCAGCTGGATATAAAGCTCCATTTCTGCTGTTTTTCATTACAGATGCATCAGGGTCTTCACTGTTAAATTCAGTCAAATTAAATACCACTTTTTCCAAATATGCTCTAAGCATGCATGCCCATTTGCCTGAGGTGTGTGGTGTTTATTATTTTTTCCCAGAGCTTTCTCATGTGGGAATAATTGCCTGTATAGAAGCTGTTCTGCTTTATTTCTGTGGATACTTTGAAGCCCTGCAACAGCTGCTCCTCTGTGTGCTCCTCTGCCTACTGTGTATGTCAAAGGATTATGTCCTAAGCTTACATAAGGACAGGACCACTGAACTTGTAATTCTGTCTTCAGTGACCTTTCCATAGTTCTGTTTTCAGAGCAGCTTTGTTGGGGCTCTGAGGTGCCCAGATCTGGCCTCAAGTTTCATGGCAGATTGTGCTACAATCTGAAAGCAGGTCTCTTGTTGACCAGGAATAGGTCCCTCATTGACCCCAAAATGAGTGCATTTTTAATAATTTTCCGTAATGATGGACAGCAATAATCCAAACAATCAACTTTTCTTGTTTAGACATGCTCTGGCCAGCTTCTCATCTCATATTCTCTGTGCCATAGCCAGAAACCAAACAGACCAATTTATGCAGTTGTTGAAATTCAGGTTGAAATTGCCTGAAATCTGACTCAAGTTAGAGAACTACAATGAAATTTTTGATTTATAGTCATTAACTAAAATTAAAACTAAATGGAAATAAAGAGCTGATGAAAAACAAAGACAAAAGAAACCACCCAAGTATAACAAAAACCACAACCAAGCCTTTTCCACCATTAGAAAAGATTACTCAAGTTTTTAAATCAGGGTTATTTTCTGAAAGTTTTGAGGTATTGATTGATGTATTTGTCTGAGGATCCAAGGAACTCCTTTACAAATGTAAGAATAAATACACTGGCAAAGGAATGAAATAGCAGGGAGAACTGAATATACAGAATATACACTGAAAAAAAGCTCATGCAGAGAGCTCTTATGAGCTCACCTTGTACCAGAGAGATAATCATGGCTAAATTATAACTCTCGTCTAGGTAGCCACAATACCTGGCTACTTATCCTCCTTGTACTCTATGTTCTCCTCATATCATTTTCTTGTGTGCTACTGAATGACTCTATAAATGTGACAGTAGCACTCATTACTGAGCATGTCAGTCAAGGCTAGAATTGCTTACTGTAGAACATAAAAGGACTGGAGGAGAGGAATGACCTCTCCTTTTTTGTAAAGGCTCACCTTATCTAAAACATAACATCCTGATGAATTATCACGCAGGCCCTTGTTGGTATGGCACTGGCAATACAGAAATTGAAAGATTCCTTTTGAAATGGTGACTTTTGGAGTGGTATCTTACCTATGGCTACTGAAGGAGCTACTCCTGGATGCTTTGAGGGAAATGCTGATGAGGGGAAGAACAAAAGGAGAATTTTGTTGCTTGTGATGGATGAGCATCTTTCTTGTAATGGAAAGGTAAGGGGAAAGGGACCATTCAGCTCAATAGTAGAGCATTGCAGTCAATAGGAAAGATTCGTCATACAACACTAAATTTCAATTTAAAGAATTGTTTTGTGGTGGGAAAGGAGCAGTGAGATGGGCTATGCGTTGTTAATAGAAGTGTTTTTCTGTCTGAATTTAATACTACCTTTCATTGTAAATTATGGTCTATTCTTCAAACTTTTTTGGAGGAAATGTCAAAATGATTTAGTCATCCATAAATTATCTGATGTCACTCTGCAAGGTAGTGATTACCAAACTTACTGATGTGCTTATATTATACCTGAACTTTATTGAGGAAACTGTCAGCTTGTTCAGCATGTCAGTGAGTTACAGTCCATGCCCATTTCACAGGACGGTTTGCCAATAGAGTATTATCCTGCTATTTTGCTGGAACTTAAATCTTTCCTCAGTGCTTACTAAGCTTTGCATTTCAACCTCTTCTGATGTGCCTCCACCAACCCTTCCCCTCCCTCTCCCCCCCCCAAAAAAAATCCACACCTAAGTAACCAAGTGCTGGTGGGTGTGTATGATAATGCTTCAAACTGGATAGTGTGTTTGTTAAATTTCAGTGAAAGGCAGCAGGATCAGTGCTGAATCAGTGTCAAGTCTGTAAAGAGGTATTCCACCCCAAACATGCAGACTCTGGCAGGCATTTCTAGCAGAAATTAGGTGGAGATATGGAGAGGTAGGATGTTTACTTCAGTGAGAGAGTAACCAAAGCTACTTGTCTTGGTAGGAATTCATTTCGCTAGGGGAGCAGAAAGTGTAAATACTACCTTCAAAACAGCAATATCATCCCTGCCATATGAAAGTGGTGGAACTACTGTCCTTTCATCCAGATGCATGCATCTTAGCAGAATAATAAAGCAAGTCATAGGGGAAGAACACATTATTTCTAAATGGTTTGCACAGACCAGCAACAAGTCTATTTAATGTAAAGCTGTGCAATAACAGTGAGTGTACGGCCTGCTAATTTATATCCAATATTGACATCTAGCTCTGCCTAGATATAGTAGCTCACAGTTTCGCGACTGCTTCTGTGGCTGAGCACTTATAAATAAACATCTGTAGATACCTGCAATTTGCAGTGTACTTCGTGTAATGCTTCTGAAAGTGGAATTTGGGATTGCTCAGCCACTTCAGGGATTAGACTCTGACTAGGCATATTCTGGCTTGTGTTGCATGTTAGATTGTTAAGTACTGAATTAATTTGAGGAGCAAAGCAAATTCTGATGTGGGAGTAGAGTCTCTGTATTCTCCAGACTTCAGTAGTGACTGATCCATGTGAGAAGGGAAAAACAATTTTTCTCCCTTACTCATTACAAGAAAGGTAATCAGCCATCAGAAGTCAGGGAGGTAAACAGTTGTGACAGGCAGAGAAAACTACATTGTTTTTTCTTCTCATTTACACATCACCTGTGAAACATGAATACTATCCAAGTCTCATCCCAACAACTGTATGCAGCAAACTTATTTCTAATTCGCAATCTTTCTGATGTGAAAGGATCATTATTCTCACTGCTTTGTAATAATAGAAGCTTTGTTTCTTGTTACAATACTCGAACAGTTTTCACCAGATATAATGTGCTTTTTAAAATACAGGTAGCAAAAAAAGGTTTCTCTTGCTTTGACTCATGTTCTCAATTTTATTAGAGAGAAAAGCACTACAGTACCATCTATGGCATTGATGTCCAACCTTTTGTTTTGCCTGGGCCTCACTGAGTAAACAGGAACTGTCTTGGGTTGCATATACGTGAGCTGCTCTGAAAGTAATATCTGTAATTTCCATGGAAACTACACCAGATACAAAGAGCACAGTAAGGCTATTTGATAGAGCAAATTCTCAGCTACAAAACACTATTTTCAGTACAGTCACCACCATTAGCTGAGCTTTTTCAGTAGTGGTGAGGAAGAGCCTGCATGCTAGACTTATTTAAAAAAAAAAAATCTGCACCAGTGAAGGTGACCCACTGTTGCTACTGCTTAAATGCACTCCCCCACCACCTCCCTGTGTTAACATCCATTTTTTGGTCTCCATAAACATTCAGCAAGCATTGATTAATGTCAGCAGGTGCCATTTTTTCTCCTTGGAGGAATTCAATAATGCACCTTTGTTCCATATGTGCTTCCATGTCAGACACAATTTTCTCAGTCTGCCCTTCTGCTGCCATCTGTCACATAGAACAACATGTAATGGGATATTGGTGGGAAAGTTCAGCATTTCCTGCCACACCACCAGCATCTGCCTCTGAAATTGTGACGAACATAATAAAAAAGGAGGCACTACTTTTGGAGCAGCCCTTGTAAAATATACAATACCTTTAATATTTAAGTAATAAAACATTTTGATTTTTAATATTTTTCTTAAAGCATTAGAAAGAGAGGAACCCAAACAAAACTGGTGGGATAGGTGACCCTGTTTTTATGAAACTAATGTATCAGTCTGGTTTGATGGCAGTAACTACAATTCTTAGTGACCTCTCAAGGTAATCATCAGATTTCTGATAAAATTTTACTCTCCCTATACTTCACCTTTGAAAATTCATGAATGTGTGTACTGCCAGAAAGTGATGATGTGAATAAGGTGTGGTTGTGAAGTGAAGAATATTTCTCTCTGTAAGAGAGGTTGAAATGGAAAGCGTAACTGCCTATCTTTGCTGTTTAGAGAACTGTGTATAGCCAATGTATCAAAATGCATACAGCTGTATTTGCCATCTCTTGAGTCAGCACCACCCTGCCCATGCCCTGTTTTTAGTTGACATGGTATTAATAGCATACTGATGGTTTAGTCGTTACTGAGTGATGCGTATGTGTCTGGGGAAGAATCTATGCCTTTATAGTGTGGGGCTGCAGGTTGGATGTGGCTGACCAACTGGAATGACTGTCAGAGCCCCTCCCCACTGACATCCATAAAATCTACAAGTCAGTCAAAGTTTCTAGGGGAGAGTTTCTCAAAAGCATGCTACCTAGAGAGCAGCATAAGCTAGAAGAAGGGAACAGCCTTCATTTGAGCAGATTTGTCAGAAATTGCAGCCATGTTCTGCTTGTGGTATGTATGTGAGGGGGAGAAAAAGAGAAAACAAAGCTCAGGTTGAGAAATGCAGATGAGCTCTGATAGACACATCTATGTCATATTTCAGAGACAAATACATCTCAAGCAGAACGGATAAATATGCTGGAAAAAGCTGAAGGGACTGGCCCAGGTATTCAGATGAGAGGGGAGCTTTCCATCCTGAGACTCCTCTTCAGGAGAGCGATGCCAAAGCTCTGATCTTTGGGGCTGAATCAGTATGTGCCTGGTTGTATCTATAGGAAACAATCTGGCTGCTGAGAACAAAAACTTTAGGTGGAATATAGCACAATGAGAAGCAGGGCTTTTAAAATCTAGTGCAATATTGTGCCAATGCAAATGTGTTGCAGGTGGCAGATGAAAGGCTGATTTGAATTTCTCTGCGTGGAAATGCACAGTTATCTCTAGACTCAACATCAGGTGTGAAGAGAACATGAATTGTAACAAAACTAAAAGCAGTTATTTGAGATTCATTTTGTTTAAGTGGTGGACTGGAGTAGGCAGAGAGGAGCCTAACTAATTTTGTGATACTACATTTAGAATATCTCGCCTTCCCCCAAAGCAGCCCACACAATGCAATAAATAAAATCTGAAAATGATTTTACTACAGTTAAATTTTGTTATGATCATGGTTTTTTATGTGCCATTAACTTCCTCTGAAACAAATTGTTCCCTTCAGTTTTCACTTACCTTATTTCTGGGAAGCTATAAGATGAATGAGATAAAATTAAGCTCTTCCCCCCACTCAGGCTTCTCAAGTAAGCAAAAATGTAGTAAATACACAATGAATTCTGTGAGCTGTATAAACACCCTAACTCTTTGTGCCACAAATACGTGATGTCAGGACTGCTGTACAAGCTTTCAGTACTTCACATAGGATTCATACAAAAACTTGCTATATAGAATAAATGCTTTCTTTTTAGTACAAACTAAGGAAACTTTTTCTGCATAGCTATCTAGGTGCTTTCTCACATGATTTTGTCACATTTTAGGAGAAGATGCATTTCCCAAAGCAATTCAATTTTGCTTTTAGTCTGTCTGAATAGATGTATGGTATTTTTTTTGTTATCCCTGTCCTGACAGAGAAGGCTGAAGATGGAGCTTAAAATTTGTATTAAAAATAAAAAAAACAATGAATATGACAGTCAAAAATTCAAGCCAAAAAATGTCAATGGTTTATCTCTTGTAAGGTGCAGCTTAGTTCTGCTATTTATAAAATTTGTCCAATGGAAAACAACATCCTGTGTAGGAGACAGTATTTCTGTGCAGACAGATTGCAGCTCAGTAGTGCACAGAAAATTAGGAATGAACAAATTGTAAAGCTACATATATAGGAACTACTGCTTGCTGAGAATAGGAAAAAATTGTGATAGACCAGCCACTGTTTTAGTCTAGTTGATTATAGACTCCAAATGAAGTGACCAGACTCCCAGCCATCAGAACAGATTTTTCTGATATACCTGCATGCCAAAGGTACCAGCAGACAACAGCTCGGGAGGAGGATTCTCCCAGGCAGTCATCTCTGCATGTCAACGGCTTCCTGCTGTGAACTGCAGACTGACTAGCATGCCTGCCATGAGGTACGAGCTGTGTGTGGTGACAGACATAAAATCATGTCTAAACAGATATAAACAATGCGGAATTTAACTCTTCTTTCCAAACCAAACCTTTTTGCCACCAGGATAATGGTTTAAAAAAAAGTTCCAGGTATATCTGCCAAGACAATTATGGGGTTTTTGCATTCATGATTTGGCCTGTAAACAGTATGTCTCTATTTTGGGTATCAAATTATCACTTGGTAATATAAATAACATTTTGTCTGCCAAAATAATTGCTGTACACTGTTTTAAATCTTTTTTTTCCTCTCTCTCTCATTTTTTTTAATCCCAAGTCTAATTCAGGAATATACTCTTATACTAGGAAGATCTATTTTTTTCATTGAAAAACTTGGCCTTAAAGGATTAATTAGATCACAGGAAGTCGCAAATG